>NC_088229.1:33095468-33441718 GCF_036934945.1 Oncorhynchus masou masou
TGTCCTTCACAGGGCACATTCAAGTGTATATGAGGTCCGACATACTCTCGGGTGATTGATCAAATTTATTGGATAATTAAAGGTAGGAGCTAGGCTGCGCCAGCCGGAGGCAACAATACATACATAAACAATTATTGAAGAAACAAGTCAAATAAAGCCTTGAGGCTTATTTTTCTCCTTTGTAAGAAGAAGAGGAGTAAATTATGCACTGACAATATTCAGCATTTTGATCATTCCTGTCACGCTCTCATTGCGTTCCTGTACGTCTGCAGCATCCATCAGGGTGGAAACATACCGACAGAAGTTTTTTGTTGTTGTTCAACCCGGTCTGTCCAGTGTTCAGGAATCAGGAAACTCTAGGTTTTGTGGCCCACCAGCATTGTTGGGCGAAGGTGACTGTCATGTCATTGTGTTAGCTATCATGTGATCGTCATAACCATAGCTGCTGCTGCTGTCCTACACTACACCCTGAGTCCCAACCTTGGGGGGGTACTATTAAGCTAACATATGTAATTCATTTCAGATGGTCATACCAAGGATAATTTAGCTATTTGATTTGGTATTTTATGTATTTGGTGAAACATTGAATTTGGCCTTACTGCTATCAACCCGTAGAAATGCATTGAATAGCAGATTCATGTATGGAAAAACAGATAGTGGGGGGGGGGGTCCCCATATTTAACACACTTTTCTGGGCACTAAACCACTTCCATTTATACAGTACCATTCAAAAGATTGGACACACTTACTCATTCAAGGGTTTTTCTTTATTTTTACTATTTTCTACATTGTAGAATAATAGTGAAGAAATCAAAACTATGAAATAACACATATGGAATCATGTAGTAACCAAAGAAAAAGTGTTCAACAAAACAAAATATATTTTATATTTGAGATTCTTCAAATAGTCACCCTTTGCCTTGATGACAGTTTGCACACTCTTTGCATTCTCTCAACCAGCTTCATCTGGAATGCTTTTCCAACAGTCTTGAAGGAGTTCCCACATATGCTGAGCACTTGTTGGCTGCTTTTCCTTCACTCTGCGGTCCAAATCATCCCAAATCAATCAATCAAATGTATTTATAAAACCCTTCTTACATCAGTTGATGTTACAAAGTGCTGTACAGAAACCTAGCCTAAAACCCCAAACATCTCATTTGGCTTGAGGCCGGTTGATTGTGGCAGCCAGGTCATCTGATGCAGCACTCCATTACTCTCCATCTTGGTCAAATAGCCCTTACACAGCCTGGAGGTGTGTTGGGTCATTGTCCTGTTGAAAAACAAATGATAGTCCCACTAAGTTCAGACTAGATGGGATGGCGCTGTGCTGCAATTAACTTATCCTCTGCAGCAGAGGTAACTCTGGGTCTTCCTTTCCTGTAGTGGTCCTCCTGAGAGCCAGTTTCATCACAGTGCTTGATGGTTTATGTGACTGCACTTGAAGAAACTTTCAAAATTCCTGACATTTTCTGGATTGACCGACCTTCATGCCTTAAAGTAATGATGGGTTGTCATTTCGCGTTGCTTATTTGAGCTGTTCTTGCCATAATATGGACTTGGTATTTTACCAAATAGAGCTATCTTCTGTATACCACACCTACCTTGTCACAACACAACTGATTGGCTCAAACGCATTAAGAAGGGAAGAAATTCCACAAATTAACTTTGAACAAGGCACACCTGTTAATTGAAATGCATTCCATGTGATTACATAATAAGCTAGTTGAGAGAATGTCAAGAGTGTGCAAAGCTGTCATCAAGGCTAAGGGTGGGTACTTTGAAGAAACTCAAATGTAAAATATATTTTGATATGTTTAACACTTTTTTGGTTACTACATGATTCCATATCTACAATGTAAAAAAAAAAAATAGTAAAAATTAAGAAAAATCACTGGAATGAGTCGGTGTGTCCAAACTTTTGACTGGTACTGCACGTCCATACATTTTTTAAACCGGTCCCATGCTACCTTCAGACAAGTCTTGTGAGGCTTAGAGCAAAACATGTATGTGTTGTGAGAGTCTCACCTTTCTATAGAGGGGTCATATTAGTGTGTAGCACAAAATCTGTATTTTTAAGAGAGAGATATCTATGTTAACCTCTACTAAGCTAGCATATGGATTTAAGATGGTCATACCAAGGATCATTTAGCTATTTGAATTTGAATTTTAGGATATTATTTGATTAAACATTGAATTTGGCCTTACTGCTATTATCCCATAGAAAGGTATTGAATAACACATTCATACTGTATATGGAGAAACAAAACATAAATTAAAAGGAAGTTGGCACTAAACCTATTCTACATGTACTTCCATTCATTTTTTAAACTGGTTCTGGTACTGTTTGTGTGCTCGTGAGAGTCTCATCTTTCCGTAGAGGGGTCAAATTAGGGTGTAGCTCAAATTGTTTGGTCACTAAATCACAAACTAGATATTTTTAGCTTAAACAGACCGATTTTGATTAAAATGTTTTTCCTATAGAAACCTCTGTAATCAGTTTATCACACAATTGTGATTCACAGCACAGCTGATATCGTAATTTACATACACCTTAGCCAAATACATTTAAACTCAGTTTTTCACAATTCCTGACATTTAATCCTAGTACAAATCCCCTGTCACCACTTTATTTTAAGAATGTGAAATGTAAGAATAATAGTAGAGAGAATTATTTTTTTTTCAGCTTTTATTTCTTATTTCCAGTGGGTCAGAAGTTTACATACACTCAATTAGTATTTGGTAGCATTGCCTTTAAATTGTTTAACTTGGGTCAAATGTTTCGGCAGCCTACCACAAGCTTCCCACTGTAACAGTTTTCGTGTGGTGAAGGAGAGGCGGACCAAGCGTGGTTATATTGATTCATGTTCAATAAAAAAAGATGAACACTACAAAACAATAAACGTGGAAAACCAAAAACAGCCCTATCTGGTGCAAACACAGAGACAGGAACAATCACCCACCAAAACCCAACACCAAACAGGCTACCTAAATATGGTTCCCAATCAGAGACAATGACTAACACCTGCCTCTGACTGAGAACCATATCAGTCCAGACATAGAAATAGACAAACAAGACATCCAACATAGAATGCCCACTCATATCACACCCTGACCAAACAAAACATAGAAACATACAAAGCAAACTATGGTCAGGGTGTGACACCCACAATAAGTTGGGTACATTTTGGCCCATTCCTCCTGACAGAGCTGGTATAACTGAGTCAGGTTTGTAGGTCTCCTTGCTCGCACACACTTTTTCAGTTCTGCCTACAAATGTTCTATAGGATTGAGGTCAGGATTGAGGTCATTTTGCCACAACTTTGGAAATATGCTTGGGGTCATTGTCCATTTGGAAGACCCACTTGGGACCAAGCTTTAACTTCCTGACTGATGTCTTGAAATGATGCTTCAATATATCCACATAATTCTCCTTCCTCATGATGCTATTTTGTGAAGTGCACCAGTCCCTCCTGCAGCCAAGCACCCCCACTCCATGATGCTGCCACCCCATGAATCATGGTTGGCATGGTGTTGGCTTTGGCTTGCAAGCTTCCCCCTTTTTCCTCCAAACATAACAATGGTCATTATGGCCAAACAGTTCTATTTTTGTTTCATCAGACCAGAGGACATTTCTCCAAAGAGTACGATCTTTGACCCCATGTGCAGTTGCAAACCGTAGTCTGGCTTTTTTATGGTGGTTGGAGCAGAGGCTTCTTCCTTGCTGAGCGGCCTTTCAGGTTATGTCGATATAGGACTCGTTTTACTGTGAATATAGATACCTTTGTACCTGTTTCCTCCAGCATCTTCACAAGGTCCTTTGCTGTTGTTCTGGGATTGATTTGCACTTTTCGCACCAAGGTACGTTCATCTCTGGGAGACAGAACACGTCTCCTTCCTGAGCGGTGTGGCGGCTGCATGTTCCCATGGTGTTTATACTTGCGTACTATTGTTTGTACAGATGAACGTGGTACCTACAGGCATTTGGAAATTGCTCCCAAGGACGAACCAGACTTGCGAAGGTCTACAAAAAATTTTCTGATGTCTTGGTTGATTTCTTTTGATATTCCCATGATGTCAAGCAAAGAGGCACTGAGTTTGAAGGTAGGCCTTGAAATACATCCACAGGTACACCTCCAATTGACTCAAATTATGTCAATTAGCCTATCAGAAGCTTCTAAAGCCATGACATCATTTTCTGGAATTTTCCAAGCTGTTTAAAGGCACAGTCAACTTAGTGTATGTAAACTTCTGACCCACTGGAATTGTGATACAGTGAATTATAAGTGAAATAATCTGTTTGTAAACAATTGTTGGAAAAATGACTTGTGTCATGCACAAAGTCCTAACTGACTTGCCAAAACTATAGTTTCTTAACAATACATTTGTGGAGTGGTTGAAATAATGACTCCAACCTAAGTGTATGTAAACTTCCGACTTCAATTGTAGCAACCTGGTGTCAAAGCATTTCATATTATTCTTTACATAAATCCGAGGCACTCCATTTAGTAGTTAGTGCCCGTTGCTGACAGGTGTGTAAAATTGAGCAGACAGTTATAAAATGTCCATAGACAAACATTGGCATTAGAATGGCCTTACTGGCCTTACTGAAGAGCTCAGTGACTTTCAACGTGGCACCGTCATAGGATGCCACCTTTCCAACAAGTCAATTTGTCAACTGTAAGTGCTGTTATTGTGAAGTGGAAACATCTAGGAGCAACAACGGTTCAACCAGGAAGTGGTAGGCCACACAAGCTTACGGAACATCTGTCCTCGGTTGCAACACTCACTACTGAGTTCCAAACTGCCTCTAGAAGCATGTCAGCACAAGAACTGTTCGTCGGGTAGCTTCATGAAATTACCAGCTGCACACAAGCCTAAGCTCACCATGCGCAATGCCAAGCGTAAGCTGGAGTGGTGTAAAGCTCGCCTCCTTTGGACTCTGGAGCAGTGTAAATGTGTTCTCTGGTGTGATGAATCATGATTCATACTCTGGCAGTCCGACAGACAAATTTGGGTTTGGCGGATGACAGAAGAACACTAGCTGCCCCCAATGCATAGTGCCAACTTTAAAGTTTGGTGGAGGAGAAATAATGGTCTGGGGCGGTTTTTCATAGTTTGGGCTAGAACCCTTAGTTACAGTGAAGGGAAATCTTAATGCTTCAGCATACAATGACATTCTCTAGATGACTCTGTGCTTCCATCTTTGTGGAAACAGTTTGGGGAAGGCCCTTTCCTGTTTCAGCATGACAATGCACCAATGCCCAAAGCTAGGTCTATACAAAAACGTTTTGTCTAGGTTGGTGTGGAAGAACTCGACTGGCCTGCACTGATCCCTGACCTCAACCCCTTCGAACACCTTTGGGGATGAATTGGAACGGCGACTGTGAGCTAGGCCTAATCACCTAACATCATTGCCCAACCTCACTAAGGCTCTTGTGGCTGAATGGAAGCGAGTCCCCTCAGTAATGTTCCAACATCTAGTGGAAAGCCTTCCCAGAAAAGTGGAGGCTGTTACAGCAGCGAAGGGGGGACCAACTTCATATGAATGCCCATGATTTTGGAACTGAGACATTAGCTAGGTGACTAGGGGTAAACACTAACATTAATTAGCTGGCTAATGTTAACTAGGCTAGGGGTTAGGGTTTAGCATTAGGGTTAAGGTTAGGGTTAAGGTTAGGAGCTATGTTAAAGGGTTAAGGTTAGGGTTGGGGAAGGGTTAGCTAACATGCAGCAGTTGCAAAGTAGCAAGCAGTTGAAAAGTTACTAATTAGCTAAAATTGTCAGTGATGAGATTCAAACACGCAACCTTTGGGTTGCTAGACATTTGCGTTATACACCTACCCATCCACACTGACCAGACCTTCTGTCTTAAGTAAACATACCTACCATAACATAGTGTATCATAATAATTTGTGTATCCCGGATTTACTTTTACTATGTTACGTCTAGTCTATGAGACCAGGCTGGATATAGAGGTAGGAGGGCAACATGATAATTGTGTCCACCCCATTTGTAAATATATAAAAAAAATACCTGTTTTAATTCGTTAGCATTCGGAGAAACGCACAATCAGAGAATTGCATGTTCCTATCTAATACCTCAGAAATATTTTGCACAATTTGACCAAGTGTCTCTTAAAGTCACTCTTACATTTTTAGATTACATAATATGTGTACTCCGCTCAAGTAGAAAAAAGTCATCAAAATCATTGTTTATTCAGTAGTATTATGTATTCACTATTCTCTATTCACTCAATCATAACTCAGTATTTATAGACCATGATTTATGTATATTTTTAAAAGATCTCCTCTCTTAATTCAGAATTGTAGGAGTGAAACATTTAATGCATGGCATTGTGTGTTTGAGTTTGTCTGTTGTGTGTTTGAGTTTCTCTCTTTTTTTCTAGGGTTCATAAATCCGGTTGGGCCAGTTTT
The DNA here is from genome assembly GCF_036934945.1 of Oncorhynchus masou masou. Lineage (NCBI taxonomy): Eukaryota > Metazoa > Chordata > Actinopteri > Salmoniformes > Salmonidae > Oncorhynchus > Oncorhynchus masou. Next base: position 33,101,903 of record NC_088229.1, read on the forward strand.
TGTGGATTTCTGCAGAACCGGAATATCAAGGAAGAACTGGCCCGGGCGTCTGTGTTTGTGTCCTCTGGAGGAGGACCGCTCCAACCTGTTCCCAGGGTGGAGATTGGGGGAAGGGGGGAGCGCTCTCCATGCCTCCTTTTCCTCTCTTGCTTTCTCTCTCTGTTTCTCTATCCTTCTCTGGCACTGATCAACCAACTCTCCAGGGCTAAGGACGAGAGGGATTCTGATTCTGATTGGAGCAGAAGGGACAATCGGGTTGTTGATGGTACTGTGAAGAGGTGAGTGAGTCTGCTGTTAGTGTGTGTGGGGAGCAGGGGTATGTAAGGTTTGGGCGGGTTGGCAGGTGGGCAGGTGGCAGAAGTAAGGCTGGGCAGGAGAGTCCATGCATTAGCATACAAACAGTAGATCAAGAATGGTTGAAATTCCAGTGTTAAAGAAATTAGGGTTAAATTGACTCTACTGGGAGTTATCTGAACCCTCACGAGAATGATACGCTCCCTGAAGTTAGTGTTGATGACTGTAGTTCATTGGGACGGAGTACTTTTAACTACATTAAGAGTAACCAGAGACAGGGAGTTAAATCTACGGAGTTATCCATAGATGTGGGAGGGGCATCATTGTCATATTTCCCAGCATTCTCTTTTGCAGGTTGAGTTTAAAATGTTTTGTTTCAATATCTGTGTTTTCGCATGTACAGTACATTCATTTTATGCTACTGAAAGATAAGAAGCATACATTTTTCCAAACAAATCCAATCTATAAGTAGTTGGATTCATAGCAACCGTTAGCAAGTGCTATAGTTGTTCGAGTTTACATGGTGTAGGTAGTCTTCATGTATTGTAAGTTCTTCCCTACACTGACAGGCATTCTAAATGCAAGTTGTGAGTGATATTAAAGTGCTGGCCATCTTCTTGGAAGTTGGCTTCCAACAGAGATTGGATATCACATTGCAAACCACCATAATGTGACACATTAAGAAATATTCAAATAAGGCTTTACACCCTTATAACTCAAAGGAAGTAAACTAAAAGTGAAATGTACTCTGCTATAGTTGATTGTTAATTTAAAAAAGACATACAAGTACACTGCTCAAAAAAATAAAGGGAACACTAAAATAACACATCCTCAATCTGAATGAATGAAATATTCTTATTAAATACTTTTTTCTTTACATAGTTGAATGTGCTGACAAAAAAAAAAAAAACCCTAGGCTGTGGTGACATCACAATAATGTGATGTGGATCTTTAGACCGCTGTGCCACTCAGGAGGCCACATAATATGTTTTTAAATGAACAAAACACAGTGTAGGGAAGTGGGCAGGTTTCACATTGAATTTGTCAGATGATGGAATAATGGTTTGTGGATTGACAGTGAGCTAGTGATCCATGTGTTGATTGGGACAGAGTAGGCGACAGAGCATGAAGGCAACATACACTGGATGTGTGCAGTGAAAGGTGTTGTTTTACAGGGTCAGCCATAGCAGAATGGTGCCCCTGGAGCAAATTAGGGTTAATTGCCTTGCTCAAGGGCACATCGACCTTTCACTTACTGGCCAAACGGAACTGCTAGGCTACCTGCCACCTCACAGTAGCCTGTGCACTTTCTCAGAGCACAAATAATAACATTTTGTGAACATAACCCATTGTTGTGACTGTCTGTTTCCCAACACTGTTTTGTACAGGATTGCACGATTAAAGGGGAAATCCGGAATCGGTTCATACATTTTTGGACTGGTTAAAACTTGGTTAACTATAATTTTTATGTAATGGATGATCAGTCCTTGCATCCATAGTCTGTTGATCAATATAAGAGTGCTTAAATCAAATCAAATTTATTTATTTAGCCCTTCGTATATCAGCTGATATCTCAAAGTGCTGTACAGAAACCCAGCCTAAAACCCCAAACAGCAAGCAATGTAGGTGTAGAAGCACGGTGGCTAGGAAAAACTCCCTAGAAAGGCCAAAACCTAGGAAGAAACCGAGAGAGGAACCAGGCTATGTGGGGTGGCCAGTCCTCTTCTGGCTGTGCCGAGTGAAGATTATAACAGAACATGGCCAAGATGTTCAAATGTTCATAAATGACCAGCATGGTCAAATAATAATAATCAAAGGCAGAACAGTTGAAACTGGAGCAGCAGCACGGCCAGGTGGACTGGGGACAGCAAGGAGTCATCATGTCAGGTAGTCCTGAGGCATGGTCCTAGGGCTCAGATCCTCAGAGAAAGAGAAAGAAAGAGAGAAAGAAAGAGAGAATTAGAGAGAACATACTTAAATTCACACAGGACACCGGAGAGGACAGGAGAAGTACTCCAGATATAACAAACTGACCCTAACCCCCCCGACACATAAACTACTGCACCTGTAATAGGGTTAGAGGCAGAGAATCCCTGTGGAAAGAGGGGAACCGGCCAGGCAGAGACAGCAAGGGCGGTTCGTTGCTCCAGAGCCTTTCCGTTCACCTTCACACTCCTGGCCCAGACAACACTCAATCATATGACCCACTGAAGAGATGAGTCTTCAGTAAAGACTTAAAGGTTGAGACCGAGATTGCATCTCTCACATGGGTAGGCAGACCATTCCATAAAAATGGAGCTCTATATGAGAAAGCCCTGCCTCCAGCTGTTTGCTTAGAAATTCTAGGGACAATTAGGAGGCCTGCGTCTTGTGACCGTAGCGTACGTGTAGGTATGTACGGCAGGACCAAATCAGAGAGATAGGTAGGAGCAAGCCCATGTAATGCTTTGTAGGTTAGCAGTAAAACCTTGAAATCAGCACTTGCCTTGACAGGAAGCCAGTGTAGGGAGGCTAGCACTGGAGTAATATGATCACATTTTTTGGTTCTAGTCAGGATTCTAGCAGCCGTATTTAGCACTAACTGAAGTTTATTTAATGCTTTATCCGGGTAGCCGGAAAGTAGAGCATTGCAGTAGTCTAACCTAGAAGTGACAAAGCATGGATACATTTTTCTGCATCATTTGTGGACGGAAAGTTTCTGATTTTTGCAATGTTACGTAGATGGAAAAAAGATGTCCTTGAAGCAGTCTTGATATGTTCGTCAAAAGAGAGATCAGGGTCCAGAGTAACGCCGAGGTCCTTCACAGTTGTATTTGAGACGACTGTACAACCATTAAGATTAATTGTCAGATTCAACAGAAGATCTCTTTGTTTCTTGGGACCTAGAACAAGAATCTCTGTTTTGTCCGAGTTTAAAAGTAGAACGTTTGCAGCCATCCACTTCCTTTTGTCTGAAACACAGGCTTCTAGCGAGGGCAATTTTGGGGCTTCACCATGTTTCATTGAAATGTACAGCTGTGTGTCATCCGCATAGCAGGGAAAGTCAACATTATGTTTTCGAATGACATTACATTTCTCTGTCCCCATCCCCAGCTGTTACCAATACAAATGGGGGGGTTACCATTTTTTTGTTTTTAAATTCCTAAAATGCGCCTTTAGTGGTAGGTACTACAGGTGTGAGTGTCAGCTGTTTGTTCACCTACCCACAATTGCTAATAACCCGTTGGCAACCGCCCGACTATATGTGATAAAGTGAAAATCTGAGGCCCACACCCGACCACTAACCCTCAAAAATAGAAAATGCACTGTTTGACAGGGGTTGCAGGATCTCTTTTGTTGCCAGATTTAGATGTGTTTCTGCTTGTAATTCCCGACATTTTGGTAGGCTATTTGTTAGTCAACTTGTCTATACTTAGATACATGCAGCTTCTGTTCTGTCATTATATGATGCCCTAGAAGACTAAACAAAACCCTGGTCAACAGAATAATGTAATAGATCGATAGAATTAATGCTTCAATCTAGTTGACATCTGTAAAGTTTCTCTGTCATCTTTCGCGGAGCAAAGACGTTTAGGGACTGGGGAGAAAATACAATAGTGCAACAAAAAAACTGGAATGATTTTCTGTCAAAATGACAAATGACACCAGTTTGACCAGATGAAAAGGAAAATAAACCTGTGAAAACGACCCAATGTTTTTCTGATAAGATTTCAGTTCGGCTTGGATGCATATTTTAAGCCTATGTGGTTGAAATACTATCAGTTTTTATGACGAAGGCAACACCTCTACAGATGGTATCTAACTGAGCATTGCATTCCTTCAAGATGCAGAAAGAAAGAAATCATTCTCCACTCCTGTTTCCATGTCCACATTTTGCCTACATTTGGTGTATCATTTTACAGCAAGAAATGCTTAATTCTGCAGGAGTTAATATTAAGGCTATGTGAGAGGTTATAGACCTACAGTCCTGGCCAAAGGTTTTGAGAATGACACAAATATACATTTTCACAAAGTCTGCTGTCTCAGTGTCTTTAGATATTTTTGTCAGATGTTACGATGGAATACTGAAGTATAATTACAAGCATTTCATAAGTGTCAAAGGCTTTTATTGACAATTACATGAAGTTGATGCAAAGAGTCAATATTTGCAGTGTTGACCCTTCTTTTTCAAGACCTCTGCATTCAGCCCTGGCATTCTGTCAATTAACTTCTGGCAATTAACTGATGGCAGCCCATTCTTGCATAATCAATGCTTGGAGTTTGTCAGAATTTGTGGGGTTTTGTTTGTCCACCCACCTCTTGAGGATTGACCACAAGTTCTCAATGGGATTAAGGTCTGGGGAGTTTCCTGGCCATGGACCCAAAATATTGATGTTTTGTTCCCCGAGCCACTTAGTTATCACTTTTGCCTTATGGCAAGGTGCTCCATCATGCTGTAAAAGGCATTGTTCGTCACCAAACTGTTCTTGGATGGTTGGGAGAAGTTGCTCTCGGAGGATGTGTTGGTACCATTCTTTATTCATGGCTGTGTTCTTAGGCAAAATTGTGAGTGAGCCCACTCCCTTGGCTGAGAAGCAACCCCACACATGAATGGTCTCATGATGCTTTACTGTTGGGATGACACAGGACTGATGGTAGCGCTCACCTTGTCTTCTCCGGACAAGCTTTTTTCCGGATGCCCCAAACAATCAGAAAGGGGATTCATCAGAGAAAATGAAAAACTTTACCCCAGTCCTCAGCAGTCCAATCCCTGTACCATTTGCAAAATATCAGTCTGTCCCTGATGCTTTTTCTGGAGAGATGTGGCTTCTTTGCTGCACTTCTTGACACCAGGCCATCCTCCAAAAGTGTTTGCCTCACTGTGTGTGCAGATGCACTCACACCTGCCTGCTGCCATTCCTGAGCAAGCTCTGTACTGGTGGTGCCCCGATCCTGCAGTTGAATCAACTTTAGGAAACGGTCCTGGCGCTTGCTTGACTTTCTTGGGCGCTCTGAAACTGAATTGGTCCACCCACACAGACAGCATCGTGAAGAAGGCGAAGCAGTGCCTCTTCAACCTCAGGAGGCTGAAGAAATTTGGCTTGTCACCAAAAGCACTCACAAACTTCTACAGATGCACAATCGAGAGCATCCTGGCGGGCTGTATCACCGCCTGGTACGGCAACTGCTCCGCCCACAACCGTAAGGCTCTCCAGAGGGTAGTGAGGTCTGCACAACGCATCACCGGGGGCAAACTACCTGCCCTCCAGGACACCTACACCACCCGATGTTACAGGAAGGCCATAAAGATCATCAAGGACAACAACCACCTGAGCCACTGCCTGTTCACCCCACTATCATCCAGAAGGCGAGGTCAGTACAGGTGCATCAAAGCTGGGACCGAGAGACTGAAAAACAGCTTCTATCTCAAGGCCATCAGACTGTTAAACAGCAACCACTAACATTGAGTGGCTGCTGCCAACACACTGACTCAACTCCAGCCACTTTAATATTGGGAATTGATAGGAAATGATGTAAAATATATCACTAGCCACTTTAAACAATGCTACCTAATATAATGTTTACATACAGTACATTATTCATCTCATATGTATACGTATATACTGTACTCTATATCATCCACTGCATCTTTATGTAATACATGTATCACTAGCCACTTTAACTATGCCACTTTGTTTACATACTCATCTCATATGTATATACTGTACTCGATGCCATCTACTGTATCTTGCCTATGCTGCTCTGTACCATCACTCATTCATATATCTTTATGTACATATTCTTTATCCCCTTACACTTGTGTTTCAGACAGTAGTTTTGGAATTGTTAGTTTGATTACTTGTTGGTTATTACTGCATTTTCAGAACTAGAAGCACAAGCAATTCACTACACTCGCATTAACATCTGCTAACCATGTGTATGTGACAAATAAAATCTGATTTGATTTGGATTTGAAGCCTTCTTCAAAACAATTGAACAGCTCTCCTTGAAGTTCTTGATGATCCGATAAATGGTTGATTGAGGCGCTTGATGACGGCACATGTTTCCTTGCAGGTAACCATGGTTGACAGAGGAAGAACAATGATTCCAAGCACCACCCTCCTTTTGAAGCTTCCAGTCTGTTATTAGATCTCAATCAGCATGACATTGTGATCCCCAGCCCTGTCCTCATCAACACTCACACCTGTGTTAACGAGAGAGTCACTGACATGATGCCAGCTGGTCCTTTTGTGGCAGGTCTGAAATGCAGTGGAAATGTTTTGGGGGGGTTCAAGTTCATTTGCATGACAAAGAGGGACTTTGCAATTAATTGCAATTTATCTGATCACTCTTCATAACATTCTGGGGTATATGCAAATTGCCATCATACAAACTGAGGCAGCAGACTTTGTGAAAATGTATATTTGTGTCATTCTCAAAATCTTTGGCCACAACTACTCATCAACACAGTAGGCCACAGTTCCCTTGATATGCCATAGGCCTATTTGAAGTCCCGTCTTGTATAGCGCTTCACAATCATCACATAATCATCACAATCATCTTACATAACGTAGCCGGCACTGCTATCATCCTATTTTACCACTTCAACAAATATTTTCCAAACATTACTTTTCTGGCCCTCTCTTCTCTTTATTTTCAACTCTCCTTTTGCAGCTTTTGTCATATTGAATTAAACTTCGACAATGTCCTTTTTGCTCAGTGGTTTGACGTTAGCTTTTTCTGCCCTTTCCCAAAAGCGTTATTTTGCGGTTGGCTGTGTGGGCTATGTGGCTTGCCTACAGTTAAGCCCTAAAGTTTTGGCTTAAGCACTAATACCAGAAAAAACTCAATATGGCCTACATAAATTGCACAAGAATTATACATTTATGTTTTTTTTAAGGTATTGTTTATTTTTATTTAACCAACCCACCTGCCCTTCAGCCACACACTATTTAATGACCTTAAACCGGTCCGCCACGAGGATATAGCCGCGGGGACTGTGGGTTATGAGTCAACCCGTACGTCACTAGTAGGTACCATATAGCTGAGTCTATATTTCTATTGATATAGAAAATGTAGCCTTGTTACTGCCACCTGCTGTTTGCATGCATGTATCTGTGTCTATGTGTGTCTATGTGTGAGTGCCATTGTGTCTCATTTCAGTAAATGCTAAGTCTTTGATTTTTCAGGCTTCATTCACACTTTGAGACTGCATTTCTTGATTGTGTGTCACAGACTCTTGAGCCACCTCGCTGTATCCTTATACTGTATACAACATTCTCTTCTCCAAGTGTCTAGAGCTCTGCAATTCCTACTTTGTTGTGTTAACACCATTATGCAGTGCACAGTTACACAGTAATACAGCTCGTCAGTATTCATTTACAGCAAACAAACAGATATTTACAGGGCATTTCATTAGATACATGTACTTTGGTATGAGCAAATCAGGCCTATTGTTCTGTGAATTTGATCAAATAAGCGGTTTTAGTCAAAATCCTAATATAGGTGTGTGTAATATACTGTGTTTGTAATGTTCTTGTAAACACAGTGTTGTATAAGTGTGTACGTTTCAGTTGAACTGAGAGCTTGTGACGTAGAGAAGCCATGAAAGCCAGCCAGCAGTGGAAGACAGGCAGGTCTTCTCTTGCTTCGCTGCAACGTTTGGGACAGTTAGTCAACGTATCCCAACATGCCGAGAGAACGACTCTGATCAAAATGCAAAAATAGTGTTTTCGAATGTGTAGACACACCCTCAAAATCTCATTTTTGGACTGAGATTCTTGGTCATATGGGTGAAAATAAGTACAAAGAAAAAGAAAAAGAGAAGTAGTCAGTAGTCAATACAAATATTTTATATTATAATAATGTGTGTCACTTTAGAGTTGTGCCCGCTTCAATACCTCAACAACAACTTCACATTCCCTATGAATGTCCTAGGAATACTGCTTCCCTCAGACATGTTATGTTTCATGGCCCAATTGTAAGGATATCACATGACGGGTTTGCATTGTCACCTTACAGCAATATTGAGATTTCACCAAGAATGTTTCTTATTCTATGATTTATATATTGACCTCTAGTCTAGATTCTAGAACATAGGAGAGGGAAGTATACAGCTATCAAGTGCTTCTCTCTCTCTCTCCCTCTCTTTCACACACACACACACACACAAATTGAGGCCTTGGGCGCGGTCCTCTGAAAACGTTATAGTTTCCCGTATCTCTGTACAATTTTACCCTCATGTTTGTGCAGGGCAAGGCCATAAGGGCTGCTGTGCAGAATGCACACTATAGCATGCTATTCTGTAGATCTGACTGTACAGTTAACTATTTTGGTTGGAATATCTTCCCCAGTTGATGACATTGCTGTCTGTAGTGGATAACAGCTGAGCGAAAGAGGGGCTCTGTGTCCAGGTCAGCTGTGACAGCCTAGTGTTACCATGGCTCTGGAGGGTTTCAACAAGCTCTTCCACAAACTGAGGGAGGCCCATGAGAGAGAGGTCAAAGGTGAGTGAGCATTCCTCCAACAGTATCAGTGTCACTGATACTCTGAAACGTGAGTCAAAACAGTGAATGGACTAACAACTTTATTATGTCTTTGTAACAGCAAATAATGTCTTTGTAATACTGGAAGCTGAGTGTCTGTAATGTGTAGCACTTAATTATGCAAGTATAGCCATGCAGTGGGATGGTACAACTTTAACTTTTGAGTTTATGTTTTGCTTTCAATATCATTATTTTTGTTTGCAATTCTAAGAATGTTGATCTCGACATCAGAAGTTTTGTTTGCTATTTACAGTGTTGGGGAAGCCACTCTGAAAATATGGTTTGAATGGACTTTAGAAAAATATAGTTTTTTCATTTTTATTTAGCCTATTAACTTCACATTGCAAGAAAATACTACTAGTTGATCTACAACTCCCCAACACTGGATATTAATGGCACAAAAGTAACTCACTCAATTGAGGATTGCACAATATAATAACACTATTACTCTATTAAAGGTGTTTAAAGTGTCAATCCTTAATTTAAACATTAACAAAGTGCCCTCCCCGCCACAGTTTCGGTAAAAAGCAATGGGGCTGAAAAACGCAACAACTCAAATCCATAGACTACAATTAACGGACTGACCATCCATGATATTAAAATGATTGTTTAACAATGTTTTTAGGCTTTACAGTGCTTGTTTACATTTACTTAATTTACAAACATTGGAATAAATGTGGAGGTTTTTTTACATGTGGAACTTTCAATTAGATTTTCACTTTGATGTCTGGAATTGCAAGTTCACTTGAACATTTTTCACATATTAAACTGCAAATTAGGTTTTTACATGTGATTGTTTTTCGCTTGTGAACGTGCAATTCTACATGTGAGGTGAAAAACATGTTATACTCCTCATTTGGAAAGGTGGTGTTAACATGTGAACACTAAATTGAACACATGTTAAAAATGTGGTTTCACAAGTGAAATTGAAGCTCAACATGTGAAAACAGCTATTTGACATGTTTCTCTATCTCTCTCTATTTCTATTTCTATGCCTCTCTCTCTCTCTCTCTCTCTCTCCTCTCTCTCTCTCTCTCTAGAATGGCAAGAGACATTTCAGGTGCTGAACAATAAAAACAGCTGGTGAGTAAAGCACTTCATTAAAGGTGATATGTTGATATATGGGATATGTAGTGATGGCAGTTCTTGGTGTGTTACTCTGAGTAGTGAAACAAAGCAAATGGAGGAGCTGTTTAACAAGAACCAACAGCTGAAAGAGCACCAGAGGTTACTTACAGAAAACATCAAACAGCTGGAAAATAGGTGGGTCCCTCTGTGTGTCTGTGTTTGGGTAAAAATCTCTGAACATACAGTAACGATATCACTCTTCCATCTATCTCATCAATACGTAAGACCAAAAGCACGTTCCAGGCGCTGTATGGAGAGTGTATATGTGTCTCTGAACGTTTTATTTTTCACATGCACATGTACAGTGAAATTGTTAACTTGCAAGCCCTACCCAACAGTGCAGTATACAATATCAAAAAAGTATACTAACTAATAGGAGAGTATATTTTTTAAACCACGAGAAATATTAAAATAGAGTGTTTTAGTGTGTGCTGTCTTAACACAATTTGTTGCTGAATGTGTGTCAATGTTTGACCCCCTGGTGACCTCTGTGCTGCAGGTTGAGGGCGGGGCTCTGTGACAGGTGTACTGTCACTCAGGACGTGGCCAAGCGCAGGCAGCAGGAGTATGAGACCTCCCAGATCCAGAGCCTCCATCATATTTCCATCCTGGGTAGCTAGCTAACACATCAACCCCTCCTTCACATGCATCTCAAGCATTGTGTAAAGATCCAACAATAATGCTTATTTTATAGCTACAGTATAGTACTTAAACATTAGCCATGGACTGTGGGTTATTTTGTAGTGGGAAAGATGAACAAAATGAAAACGGAGAACCAGAGACTGCAAGAAGAAGTCAGTCATCTGAGAGGAGCACAAGAGTGAGTTATATGCACCGAGTGACCAAAATAATATGAACACCTGCTCTTTCCATGACATAGACTGACCAGGTGAATCAAGTTGAAAGCTATGATCCTTTACTGATGTCACTTGATAAATCCACTTCAATCAGTGTCGATGAAGGGGAGGAGACGGGTTAAAGAAGGATTTGTAAGTATTCACACCCCTTGACTTGTTCCACATTTTGTTGTGTTACATCAACAACAAAAAAACTAAATATTCTCATCCATCTACACACAATACCCCAAAATAACAAAGTTAAAACATGTTTATAGACATTTTGTATTGAAAACAAAATACAGAAATGTCTGATTTACATAAGTATTCACACCTGTACATGTTAGAATCACCTTTGGCAGCGATTACAGCTGTGAGTCTTTCTGGGTAAGTCTCTAAGAGTTTTGCACACCTGGATTGTACAATATTTACATTATTATTTTTTAAGTTCTTCAAGCTCTGTCTACTTGGTGGTTGATCATTGCCACACAGCCATTTTCAAGTCTTGCCATAGATTTTCAAGCTGATTTAAGTCAAAACCTTAACTAAGTCACTCAGGAACATTCAATTTTGTCTTGGTAAGATTTGGTCTTGCGTTTTAGTTTACTCTGTGATTTGTGTTGTTGGATTTGCCCCAAACATAATGCTTTGTGTTGTGTACATAAAGTACATTTATTTGCATTTTTTTGCATTATTACTTTTGCAAACGGGATGCATGTTTTGGAATATTTGTATTCTGTACAGGCTTCCTTCATTTCACTCTGTCATTTAGGTTAGTATTGTGGAGTAACTACAGTGTTGTTGATCCATCTTCAGTTTTCTCCTGTCACTGCCATTAAACAATGTAATTGTTTTAAAGTCACCATTGGCCTCACGGTGAAATCCCTGAGCGGTTTCCTTCCTCTCCGGCAACTGAGTTAGGAAGGACACCTGTATCTCTGTAGTGACTGGATGTATTGATACACCATCCAAAGTGTAATTAATGACTTCACTATGCTCAAAGGGATATTCAGTGTCTGCTTTTAAATGTTTTACCCATCTACCAATAGGTAGCCCTTCTTTGCAAGGCATTACAAAACCCCACTGGTCTTTGTGGTTAAATCTGTGTTTGAATTTCACTGCTTGACTGAGGGACCTTACAGATATTTATGTGTGTGGTACATACATAAAGTAGTCACTAAAAAATCATGTTAAACACTATTATTGCACACAGAGTGAGTCCATGCAACTTATTATGTGACTTGTTAGGCACATTTGTACTCCTGGACTTATTTAGGCTTGCCATAACAAAGGGGTTGAATACTTATTAACTCAAGACATTTCAGCATTTCGTTTTAAATTAATTTGTAAAAAATTCTAAAAACATAATTCCACTTTGACATTATGGAGTACCGTGTGTAGACCAGTGACACAACATCTCAATTTTATCCATTCATTTTAAAATCTTGCTGTAACACAACAAAATGTGGAAAAGTTTAAAGGGTGTGAACACTTTCTGAACACACTGTATGTGTGCCATTCAGAGGGTGAATGGGCAAGATAAAAGATTTAAGTGCCTTTGAACGGGGTACGGTAGTAGGTGCCAGGTGCACCGGTTTGTGTCAAGAGCTGCAATACTTCAGAGGTTTTCCACGCTCAACAGTTTCCCGTTTGTATCAAGAATGGGCCAACACCCAAAGGACATCCAGCCAACTTGACACAACTGTGGGAAGCATTGGAGTCAACACAGGCCAGCATCTCTGTGGAAAGCTTTCGACACCTTGTAGAGTCCATGCCTCGAAGAATTGAGGCTGTTCTGAGGGCAAAAGGAAGGTTGGGGGGCAAATCAATATTAGGAAGGTTATCTTATGTTAGCCTATGTTTTACTACAAGTGAGCCTATTGTTGTGTGTAACTTTGCGTGAATAAATGTGATTTTGTCTTGTTAGTTGGAGCATAACATTCTTGTCATTTCAGGGGTCAGAGTGGACATTCCTCCTCCCAGGATGCATCCCCGGAGGTCAGGCAGTCTGCTGACATTTCACCTTCTGCTGTGCCACACGCCACAGCCATCAGGTCTCTCAGCCAGCCACCAGAGGGCGCCACTGCGAGGCTGTCCATAGTCAATACTGAGACGGGCCACAGACGTTCCTTTGTAGCTGACGGTGAGAGGAAAGAATACACTTCTCATCATGAACTTAAAGTATTTCGAGTCAGTTAATGATAATTCATCACTATCACCAGTATAATCATCAGGATTTGTTTTCTTCTTTGGGCTTTTTGACAAAATAGAGACGCTACTTGAACGTAGACATGTGAAGGGATGGAATGGAAAACAATCCTATGTAAGTGATTTTGTTTGTCTAAAAAACAAATCATTAGCTGAACATATGGATCAATATAGAACAAGTCAAAATGTCCCGTCTCAGCCACCATCTACCTTCTTAACGCACACAGAAATCCCATAAGCCTCTATTCATGTCCACTCCCATCCCACAAGCATTGAGGCCAGAGCAAAGTACAGCCAGAGGCAACACTGGGGAGAAGAGGTGAGCAAGTGAGGCAATAACAGCAAAAGATAGTGAAAAGAGAAGCACATTTACCTTATAACCTTTTCCTCTCTTCCCTCTCTTTCTCCTCTTCCCCCATCCTTCCCTTCTCTTAGAGTCCATAGTATGGAAACAATTGGCCAGCAGCGCTACCCTGTCACTCCCTCCATTCCCCCCCACCTGTTTGTCCTGAAGAACACCCCTCTCCCTTCTTCCTCCTCTTTATCCTCCTCCTCTCTACCTGGAGATGAGAAGCAAAAATGTGACCTGGTCCATACCCCGGTCCCCTACCGTCCGTTTCCTATCAAGAGTGCCCATCTCTCTGTCCCCTGGCCCCTGCCCGAGCACTCTGACTGGGGCACCCTGGCCACCTCTGTTGGCGATGGCCTGGTGGTCCACCCCAACCCTAACCCCAACCTCCAGACCTTCCACCAGCAGAGCAGCAGCAACAACCAGAGCAGGGGGCAGAGCACTGGGCAGGCCTGGCCCAAGCCTGGGAAGAGCCCAGCTGCACGGGTCCAGGACCAAGACAGGCGGGGGGTGCAGCACCCATGTCGGAATGTGTTGGTGCAGCCAGAGAGGGTGTTTGGGGAGGGGCTGAAAGGGGCTGACTCTCCTCTGGACCTGTCTGACCCTGGGAGGTTCAAAAGCAGTAAGTCACCACAGGACAGCAAGGCAAGCCCCACACTGCAGGATGTATACATAGAGGGAGAGACATCTAACAGGGCCACGAGGACAGACTCCTCCCCACAGATCCAGGCCAGTCCTCCCTCTTCCTCTTCTTTTCCACCTGCTCCTCCCTCATCCTCCTCTTCTACACCTCCCTCCAGCCAACAGAGGCAAAGCCCCAGTGATCACAACCTCAAGGTACTTTACGGAAGCATTCCTCTCAATGAACATGTGAAATAGACAAACCAACACACACCAGTGTTTTTTTTTCATGACCATGGCATTATTCCTATCTATTACAGCATGTTGGATGACTGTCATTCATACTCCATTCAACCATTTCACTGTAACATTGATAGGTTTAGGCTACGACATGATACTTGAGTTTTCCCTATACCCATTATGATGTTTCTACAACCTAGCCTATGAATGAAAGTTTACAACGTAGGTGCACACAGGTTGAGAGAAAATTTTGAGGTGACAGACAGTGACACGTGGACAGACAGTGACACATTCAATACCGTCTTGCACACTCTTGCCTGTATCTAGCTTATTTAGTGTGTAATCATTAGTCCAACAGTTGCAAACACAAGTTTTTATTGGACAAATGCAGGTATTTTATATCCCCGTTTCATTTGCTTCCGTTTAAGAAAAGTTTTTCAACAGAATCGGCATAATAATACATCCCTGATCACACATAAACACAGGTCACTATCATAGCAGCCATATTGTATTCCTTCTCACCTCTATGCGCTCTCTATGCGTCACCAGACAAAAAAAACCTTTCCAAGCCAAATCATGTCATAACCGCTACACACAGCCTACATCATTGTCCCCATGTTAGCTAAAGTAACATCCTAGTCAACATAGCAAATAGAACTAATGCGTTAGTAAACTTGGTACAGTCATGCAGTAACGTTACAGTGTATATAGGCAGTAAGAAGTTACACCGGTGGGCCCCGGTGGCAATAAATTATTAAACCAAATGCTTACCTTGACTTGGAAGAGTTCCAGTGTTGTGTTGGAAAGTCATAGCCAGCGAGCTAACATAGCGTCCCTCTGTTTGAGCCGGGTGTTTGAGTAACTAAACTAGCCAGCTGCATTTGCTAGCTAAGTAAGTGAAACTGAAGGAAAAAATAAATAAATCTCTCTCTCTCTTCTCCCTCATTTTGAAAACTGTTCAACTATTAAATTTCTCTCTCTTTGAGTCAATTACGCACCACATTTTATGCACTGCAGTGCTAGCTAGCTGTAGCTTATGCTTTCAGTACTAGACTAATTATCTGATCCTTTGATTGGGTGGACAACATGTCAGTTCATGCTGCATGAGCTCTGATAGGTTGGAGGACGTCTTCTAGAAGTTGTCATAATTACTATATAAGTCTATGGAAGGGGATGAGAACCATGAGCCTTCTAGGTTTTGTATTAAATTCAATGCACCAAAAGGAGGATGGAAGCAAGCTGTCCTCCGGCTACACCATGTTGCTACCCTACAGAGTGCTGTTGATGCTACAGTAGACCTTCATTTCAAAACAGTGTGTTTTAATCAATTATTTGGTGATGTGTGAATACATTTATTATAGTTTTATCTAAAAAAGGATGACTTTTTCAATATTTTACCATTTACATTTTTTTTTATTCACTGAGGAGGATGGTCCTCCCCTTCCTCCTCTGAGGACCCCCCACTGACACACACATGTGTGATTTAGTAATTTGATATGTCTAACCTCGTCCACAGGAGGGAGGGCAGGCAGAGATGGAGGAAGCTGACGGGAAAGCAAATACAAGAACAGGAAAGGAGTCTAAGGACAGGAAAGACCCTGTTCTGACCATCTCAATGCATCCAGGTACAGAACACCGCGACAAGGTTATATGTGTACAAGTACATATAATAATAATAATACATTTTATTTGCGCCTTTCAAGATACACAAGGAATTAATAAAATATTAAATATAACATGTCTATTACAAAAAGTAGCATGGCTCCCGAAAGAAGTTACTCTTTTGTCCTCAATTGCTTCTGGATTGTTGCCGCAATCAAGGGGGATGCCGAGTCAGGGTGAAATAGTCCATTATTATGCACCAGTCAGGTTGGAATAGTCTATTATTATGTACCAGTCAGGGTGAAATAGTCCATTATTATGAACCAGTCAGGGTGGAACAGTCCATTATTATGTACCAGTCAGGGTGAAATAGTCCATTATTATAAACCAGTCAGGGTGAAATAGTCCATTATTATCTACCAGTCCGTGGGTGATTAATGATACTTGTTTCTACTATTATGAGATTATATGACACTTGATATGAGGACCTTGAGCAGGAAGTTTGAACTCATCCATGATTTTATTTCTTGAAGACAGATGATGAGTGATGATGGGGAGGTCAGAGGTGAACGTAGATTTGCATGTCATCAGCGTAACAGTGGGATTGCAGACCGTATTGATGGATGATTTGGCTGAGGGGTAGGATGTAGATGATGAAAAGGAGAGGCCCTAGGTCTGAGCCTTGGGGGACTCCCTGGCGGACAGCATAATGGGCGGATTTGAAGTGAAGTGTCCCAGGGTCACTAACTGCTGCCTGTAATCTACTAGTAGTAGAGATCGTTTACCACTTGAACCAGAGCCGTTTCCATGAGGGGAGGGGAGAGATTGCAGGAAGACATGTCTTGACTAGGGAAGTGGGCATAGGATCATGTGAGCAGGTTGAAGCTTTGGAGTTGGTGACTAGACCAGAGATGAACTCAGTATCAAGAGGGGAGAAGGCGGAGAGGGAGGAAATGGTTGCTGAGTCGAGGCTATGGAGGGAGCTCACTCAGTGGACTTTGTTTGAGCTGTATCTATTTTATTGTCTATTTTGTTTTGGAAGATGTCCAGCTACTGACGACAGAGGTCAACTGTAGCATTGAGGGGGGAGTCATTCTGTGGCTGTAGTACTGTAGCTTTTTGATTGTGCAGAAGAAAACTCTCAGGTTATTATGACCTTTATTGATTATGTTTGAGTAGTTGGTAGACTTGGTCTTGTGGAGAGCGTCTTTGTAGTTTGAGACATGTTCCTTATATGCATGTACTGTGAGCCCTGTTTTCTTATCCAGCCATTCCAGCTGGGGGCCGGCAGCCTTCATGGTACGTAGTTTGGGTGTGTACCCAGGTGAAGACTGGGAGAAACCATTTTTTTGTTTGATATGTTTCTCTGTAATTACAGTGGTGCTCCTTGAGGCTCTGAATTATGGATTACAGAATAAACTTTACTCCAACGGCAAGGCAAGTGTCTACTCTCCCTATATGTCCACAGTCTGTAAACTGAAACTGATTTGAGGTTATTGACCGTTAGTATCTTGTCATTGTTTGACATTTACAGTCAGCACAAAGCACTGCTGCAGGGAGCAACTCAGACGACCAGGAAGTGGAGAGCAGTCTGTCTGGGTCAGAGAGCAGCCAGAGTTCCAAGAGGAAGTGGACTAGGCTGGACACAGACACAGAGGGTAAGGATGGATAGAGAGAGAGGGGAGAAGGGGAAGTGAAGGGGGGAGAGAGAGAGCGAGAGAGAAAGTGAAGGAGAAATAGATAGAAAGATCACACATGAAGTCAAATGTGTGTCTTGTATCAAGCTGTGGGATTCTTTTCTCTTGTTCTCCTCTAGCTCCTAGTCAGAAGGAAAAGAGGATCAACCTTCTTAGTACAGTAACTGGGGAAGAGCCCACAGAAGTGAAACAGATGACCGGTCAAGGATAAAATCACACAGGTCTGTAGCACTATACTGTGCTTACTGAATGTCTGAGAAGTAGCCGGAATGTCACAACGAGATGGAAACACATAATTGTCAGTAGAATGTGTTATTTTCACAGGAAATGTCCCTCATCTAAGAATAGGGTAAAAGAGAGGGTGGGGGAAGTGAGACAAAACTGCATCAAAATATTGTCTTCATATAAACCCCTTGGCCTGTAGGTCTGTGTTGCTGAAACACAGATTGAATGACATTTATTAAGAGAGTAAAAGAACTACACTTACACCTCAACCTCTTTTTGTTGTTCCTCTTCCCTCAGTCATGTGACGTTCGATGTAAAAAAGGATCAAGGCATTGTAGTCCCCAGGAGGACATCTATCGGCTGTATTCCACCCTCCTCATCACCCCTCATTGCAATGAAAATATCTGCCTTGCTGGAACAGAGGGACAGACTGTGTCAAAGACTTGGACAGAGATTCTTCCATCTGACTGTTGTCCTTTCAGTAGAGGGTTCTTGCTCGTGGGCGTTATGCATTTCAATGAAATAACCTTGATAATGACTAGCTAGTGTTCAACTGATAATGTATTTCACGCTGACTTCCCAGTATTGCTGTTGTCTCAGAAGGCCAAACAGGGGGAGTTGACACTGTACTAGAGCACTGACTTTATCTCTCTCTCTCTCTCCCACTCTCTCGCTCTCGCTGTCTCTGTAACCCCTATCTCTACTTCTCTCTCACACTAATCTTGTTCTCTCATACATATTCATACATTTCTACTTCGTGGCAGAACTGTCAACTCCGCCTGGCTATTTTTGTCACAAATTGTTCTTCAACCCGTCCCCAAATGTTCTTCTTCCTCTTTTTGGTTTTCAGAAAGCACATATTTTGCAAGTCTTAACTTTCCACTTGCAGCTGACACAAAGTTTGTGTCAATGTGGTGGGGTGATGTGGGGGGTAAGAGTGTGTAGGGGGGGGGGGACAACACGATAGTTCTGAAGCCGTTATGGACTCTCGTTGATCCCTGCTTTTTTACTAATGTCATTAGAGTCCATTATGTAAATAGTCAGTAGGCATCTATGTGAACTTAGTGCACTCAGCGTTGGAGAAGGCTCTGAGAGACACTGCTCTACCATGTTTACTCCACGTACAAATGTGTACTCAATATGTGACATTGGGATATTATACACTTATGCCATGGCTACCTTTGTTTTTCCAGTGAAGGTAAACAATCTTCAAACTCTTAGAGACACTGTTGTGTACTAGCTATAAAATAAATATTGAATGTGTCATTTTAAAAAAGCAGTCTGAATATGCAGTATACCTTAACAATGTGATGAAAAATAAAACATGGTTATTTGGATTATAAAACTGTCTGGAAACATGTCTTCGGTCCAGGATGTTATGCAAAGTGACTATGTTGTCATGACCAGACCAACAGTGTGGAAATCCCTCCTATGATGCTGTGTTCATCCGGGAAACCGACACCCCGACCCAGTCAGAGGAAGTCAACACCACAGTGAACACAGAAATAGAACACTGTGGGATTTCTGGCTTTTACATCACCAATCACTAGAGGTTTTTCAAATCAATGTATGATAGTTTCATATGGTGGAAATATTTCAAATGTTCAAACTCTTTAGATATCTTTTCAAATTGGACAACTTACAGTAAGATTTGTATACAGACAACCGCACACATAATTGCATGAGTCATTTTAAAGTTATCTCGGTATCGCACTGGTGAGGTTCCTCATTCTCCTGTCTGGTTAGCATGTGGAGGGCCCACGCTGGCAGCTTCGGTCCTGGAAGAAAAGAGTCCTTGTGTTGCTATCAAACAGACATTACCGAGCTGTTTCAAATCTCTGCATTACCACAATCATATCCTAGCAGGAATGTTGATGGTGCAAAGTGTGTATGTACAAAAAGGGGGTGGGGGGTGGGGGGGTAAAGGAGATAAAGAAGAGGAAAATGTCAGTAGAGAGAAAGGGAGAGTGGGAGTGAAAGACAGGGAAGAAGAGAGAAACGTTAATGGTACTGTGGGTCTTTGTGGTCTTTGTCAGGTTAGTAAGGAATACCTTAAACACCGATGAGATTCATCACCCACGCAGAATCAATCAATCAATCAATCAATCAAATGTATTAATAAAGACCTTTTTACATCAGCAGATGTCAGAAAGGGCTTATACAGAAACCCAGCTCAAAAACCCTTACAGCAAGCAATGCAAATGTAGAAGCACCATGGCTAGGATAAAACTCCCTAGAAAGGCAGGAACCTAGGAAGAAACCTAGAGAGGAACCAGGCTCTGAGTGGTGACCAGTCCTCTTCTGGCTGTGCTGGATGTAGATTATAAGATTGCGTGGCAATTAAGGCCAGATCGTTCTTCAAGATGTTCAAACATTCGTAGATGATCAACAGGGTCAAATAATAATCACAGTGGTTGTAGAGGGTGAAACAGGTCAGCACTTCAGGAGTACATGTCAGTTGGCTTTTCATAGCCGAGCATTCAGAGGTCGAGACAGCAGGTGCGGTAGAGAGGGAGAGAGAGAGGGAGGGTGAAAGAGATGTGATTATGGAACAGGTTGCAGCACCAGAGTTCCTTTGAGTATATGGGAGAAACTTCCAGAAGGACAGCCATCTCTGCAGCACTCAAGTATCCAAGATGGCATAGCAGTCGGACATGTATTTGTCTTGTCCCGTCTTGTCCACTGTACATAGTAATTTTTCCTTGTTTATTTGTATATATTTTGTAAATAATTTAAGCTCATTTTCCATCTACGGACTGAATATACTCGCCTCACCCAATGAGGTACGGATCTGCTATTTTTATACTTTAGAATCTGAACCCCCATCAGAAGCCAGGCAGCTAACTAGCTACTAGCTAGTAGCCAGCCACTGCTAGCGGTCTTCACGGTTAACTCGGACATCAGCCAGCCTCAGCTCAGTCAATACCTGGCAGTCTGCACAGAGCGATATCAACCCAGAGCATATCGGAAGGCTTTTTCTCTACCACATCTCCGGATTCCTACTGCAAGCTCTGAACCTTTACACCGGATAAATGCAGCTAGCTAGCTGCAATCCGAGTGGCTACTCCTGGCTAACGTCTCCACCAGCCAATTCTTGGGCTACTATACCTCTTTTGCCAATTGGCCTGGACCCTTTTACTGCTGACACGGAACCCTGCCAATCCATCACGACTGGTCTGCCGACATAACCGTCCGAGGTGGTTTCAACAGGCTCCTCCATTGTGACGTTGCCGGAGGCCCATCTGCTATCCCCGGCCTGCTAGCTGTCTGAATCGGCGTGTCTCCAGCTCGCCTAGCGTATTAGCGACTACTGAATTGGGTCTATTGCTACTCATTGGACCCTATCATCAATCGGCTACACATGCCTCTCCCCAATGTCGATATGCCTTGTCTATTGCTGTCCTGGTTACTGATTTTCTTATTTCACTGTAGAGCCCCGAGCCTTAACCAATATGCCTTAGATAGCCCTTTTGTTCCACCCTCCACACATGCAGAGACCTCACCTGGCTTAAAACCTCTTGGAACTACCCATCCCGGATCTGGGAGAATTGTCAGCAACTACACTAATTAGCATAGTACAACAGTCAAATAATCGTACTAGAAAATATTCATGAAATCACAAGTGAAATATAGCGAAACACAGCTTAGCCTTTTGTTAATTACCCTGTCGTCTCAGATTTTGAAATTATGCTTTACAGCGATAGCAAGACAAGCGTTTGTGTAAGTTTATCGATAGCCTAGCATAGCATTATGTCCAGCTAGCAGAAGGAAGCTTGGTCACGAAAATCAGAAAAGCAATCAAATTAACCGTTTACCTTTGATGATCTTCGAATGTTTTCACTGACGAGACTCCCAGTTAGACAGCAAATGTTCATTTTGTTCCATAAAGATGATTTTTATACCCAAAATACCTCCGTTTGTTTGTCATGTTATATTCAGAAATCCACCGGAAATAGCGGTCACGACAACGTCGAAAAAAATTCAAAATTATATCCATAATATCGACAGAAACATGGCAAACGTTTTTTATAATCAATCCTCAAGGTGTTTTTCAAATATCTATTCGATAATATATCAACTGGGACAGTTGGCTTTTCAGTAGGACCGGAAAAATGGCTACCGCTCTCTTTTACGCAAGAATCACTCAGAGCCATCAGCTGGCCACTTACGCAATGTGTTCGTTTACGCTCTTTCTTCAACAAAAAGGCGTGAAACTACATCTAAAGGCTGTAGACACCTTAGGGAAGACGTAGAAAAAGGAATCTGGTTGATATCCCTTTCAATTGGCAATAGGGATGCATAGAAAGACAGGAGTTTCAAAATAAGGGTCACTTCCTGATTGGATTTTTCTCAGGATTTCACCTGCAATATCAGTTCTGATATACTCACAGACAATATTTTTACAGTTTTGGAAACTTTAGAGTGTATATGCATATTCTAGCATCTGGTCCCGAGAAATAGGCAGTTTACTTTGGGAACGTTATTTTTCCAAAAATAAAAATAGTGCCCCCTAGATTCAAGAGACTAGTGCCTCTAGAGACAAAACCTCTCTCATTGTCACTCAATGCCAAGGTTTACTTCCACTGCACTCACATCCTCCCATACCCTTGTGTGTACATTACTTGAATCTATTCTTTCACGCCCAAAAATCTGCTCCTTTTACTCGCTTTTCCGAACGCACCAGACAACCAGTTCTTATAGCCTTTAGCTGTACCCTTATCCTACTCCTCCTCTGTTCCTCTGGTGATGTAAAGGTTCACCCAGGCCCTGCATCTCCCAGCACCACTCCCCAGGCGCTCTCATTTGTTGACTTCTGTAACAGTAAAAGCATTGGTTTCATGCATGTTAACATTAGAAGCCTCCTGCCTAAGTTTGCTTTTTTCACTGATTTAGCACACTCCGCCAACACTGATGACCTAGCCGTGTCTGAATCCTGGTTTAGGAAGGCCACCAAAAATCCTCAAATTTCCATACCCAACTTCAACATTTTCCGACAAGATAGAACTGCAAAAGGGGCAGAGTTGCAATCTACTGCAGAGACAGCCTGCAGAGTTCTGTCATACTATCCAGGTCTGTGCCCAAACAATTTGAGCTTCTACTAAAAATCCACCTTTCCAGAAATAAGTCTCTCACTGTTTCCGCTTGTTATAGATCCTCCTCAGCCCCAAGCTGTGCCCTGGACACCATATATGAATTGATTGCCCCCCATCTATCTTCAGAGTTTGCACTGTTAGGTGACCTAAACTGGGATATGCTTAACACCCCGGCCATCCTACAATCTAAGCTAGATGCCCTCAACAAATTATCAAGGAACATACCAGGTACAACACTAAATCCGTAACCATAGGCAACCTCATAGATACCATCCTGACCAACTTCCCATCTAAATACACCTCTGCTATCTTCAACCAGGATCTCAGCGATCACTGCCTCATTGCCTGCGGCCATAATGGGTCTGCGGTCAAATGCTCCCAAAAACACTTTAGCGAGCAGGTCTTTCTAATCGACCTGGCCCGGGTATCCTGGAAGGATATTGACCTCATCCCATCAGTAGAGGATGCCTGGTTATTCTTTAAAAGTGCTATCCTCACCATCTTAAATAAGCATGCCCCATTCATAAAATGCAGATCTAAGAACAGATATAGCCCTTGGTTCAACCCAGACTTGACTGCCCTTGACCAGCACAAAAACATCCTGTGGTGTACTGCATTAGCATTGAATAGATCCCGCAATATGCAACTTTTCAGGGAAGTCAGGAACCAATATACACAGTCAGTTAGGAAAGCAAACAGAAATTTGCATCCTGTAGCGCACTAATTCCAAAAAGTTAAAGTCCATGGAGAAAAAGTCCATGGAGAATAAAAACACCACCACTGCCCAATGCACTGAGGCAAGGAAACACTGTCACCATCGATAAATCTACGATAATCAATTATTTCAATAATATTTTTTTATGGCTGGCCATGCTTTCTACCTGGCTACCCCTACCCCGGCCAACAGCTCGGCACCCCTTGCAGCAACTTGCCCAAGCCCCCCCTCCTTCACCCAAATCCAGACAACTGATGTTCTGGAAGAGCTGCAAAATCTGGATCCCTACAAACCTAGACCCTCTCTTTCTAAAATGATCCACTGAAACTGTTGCAACCCCAATTACTAGCCTGTTCAACCTCTCTTTTGTATCGTCTGAGATCCCCAAAGATTGGAAAGCTGCCACAGTCATCCCCCTCTTCAAAGGGGGAGACAGTCTAGACCCAAACTGCTACAGACCTATATCCATCCTGCCTTGCCTTTCTGAAATCTTTGAAAGCCAAGTTAACAAACAGATCACCGACCATTTCGAATCCCACCGTAACTTCTCCACTATGCAATCTGGTTTCAGAGCTGGTCATGGATGCACCTCAGTCACGCTCAAGGTCCAAAATGATATCATAACCGCCATCGATAAAAGACAGTACTGTGCAGCCATATTCATCGACCTGGCCAAGGCTTTTGACTATGTCAATCATCACATTCTTATTGGCAGACTCAATAGCCTTGGTTTCTCAAATGACTGCCTCGCCTGGTTCACCAAATACTTCTCAGATAGAGTTCAGTGTGTCAAATCGGAGGGCCCGTTGTCCGGACCTCTGGCAGTCTCTATGGGGGTGCCACATTGTTCAATTCTTGTGCCAACTCTTTTCTCTGTATATATCAATGATGTCGCTCTTGCTGCTGGTGCTTCTCTGATCCACCTCTACGCAGACGACACCATTCTGTTTACCTCTGGCTCTTCTTTGGACACTGTGTTAACTAACCGCCAGATGAGCTTCAATGCCATACAACTCTCCGTCCGTGGCCTCCAACGGCTTTTAAATGCTAGTAAAATTAAATATATGCTCTTCAACCGATTGTAGCCCGCACCTGCCCGCCCAACTAGCATCACTACTCTGGACGGTTCTGACTTAGAATATGTGGACAAATACAAATACCTAGGTGTCTGGTTAGATTGTAAACTCTTCTTCCAAACTCACACTAAGCATCTCCAATCCAAAATTAAATCTAGAATCGGCTTCCTATTTCGCAACAAAGCCTCCTTCACTCATGCTGCCAAACATGCCCTCGTAAAACTGACTATCCTACCGATCCTTGACTTCGTCGATTTCATTTACAAAATAGCCTCCAACACTCTACTCAAAAAACTGGATGTAGTCTATCACAGTGCCACCTGTTTTGTCACCAAAGCCCCACATACTATCCACCACTGCGACCTGTATGCTCTTGTTTGCTGGCCCTCGCTACATATTAGTTTGCAAACACACTGGCTCCAGGTCATCTATAAGTCTTTGCTAGGTAAAGCCCCACCTTAGCTCACTGGTCACCAAAGCAACACCCACCCATAGCACGGGCTCGAGCAGGTATATTTCACTGGTCATCCCCAAAGCCAACACTTCCTTTGGCCACCTTTCCTTCCAGTTCTCTGCTGCCAATGACTGAAACAAATTGCAAAAACCACTGAAGCTGGAGTCTTATATCTCCCTATCTAACTTTAAGCATCAGCTGTCAGATCAGCTTACCAATCACAGCGCCTGTACACAGCCAATCTGTAAATAGCCCACCCAACTACCTTATCCCCATATTGGTATTTATCTTCTTGCTCTTTTGCACCCCAGTATCTCTACTTGCACATCATCATCTGCACATCTATCACTCCAGTGTTAATGCTAAATTGTAATTATTTCACCTCTATGGCTTATTTATTGCCTTACCTCCCTACTCTTCTACATTTTCACACACTGTACATTGATTTTTCTATTGTGTTATTGACTGTACGATTGTTTATGTGTTATTGTTTTTGTCGCACTGCTTTGCTTTATGTTGTCCAGGTCGCAGATGTAAATGAGAACTTGTTCTCAACTGGCCTACATGGTTGAATAAAGGTGAAATAAAATAAATCATCAACTCCACCAATCAGGCCTTTATGGTAGAGTGGCCAGACGGAAGCTGCTCCTTAGTAAAAGTCACATTACAGTCCACTTGGAGTTTTCCAAATAGCACCTAAAGGACTCTCAGACCATGAGAAACAAGATTCTCTGGTCTGATGAAACCAAGATTGAACTCTTTGGCCTGAATGCCAAGCGTCCTGTCTTGAGGAAACCTGGCAACATCCCTACAGTGAAGTGTGGTGGTGACAGCATCATGCTGTGGGGATGTTTTCAGTGGCAGGGACTTTGAGACTAGTCAGGATCGAGAGAAAGGTTAATGGAGCAAAGTACAGAGAGATCCTTGATGACAACCTGCTCCATAGCACTCAGGACCTCAGACTGGGGCGAAGGTTCACCTTCCAACAGGACAATGACCCTAGGCACAGAGCCAAGACAAAGCAGGAGTGACTTTGGGACAAGTCTCTAAATGTCCTTGAGTGGCCCAGCCAGAGCCCGGACTTGAACCCAGTCGAACATCTCTCGAGAGACCTGAAAATAGCAGCGGCGCTCCCCATCCAACCTGAAAGTGCTTGAGAGGATTTGCAGAGAAAAATGGGAGAAACTCCCCAAATACAGGTGTGCCAAATTTGTTGCGTCATAGCCAAGACAACTCGAAGCTCTAACCGCTGCCAAAGGTGTTTCAAAAAAGTACTGAGTAAAATGTCTGAATACTTATACAAATGTGATATTTAAATGTTTTATTGTGTATATATTAACTCACATAATTTAATTTAGAAGTATGCAATAAGCGGTCTGTAATAGAATAAAAGTGTCAAAAAAAATGTAGACATTAATAAATGCATTTCTATAGCTCCAAAATATGTTTTACAACGGTGGGGAAGTGTCAAATAAGCACCCCCTCTGAAGGTCATCTAGTGTAAATATAAGTCATTGCTGCAAACCTAGGCCATAGCCATGCCCCATCCAGCAGTGCAGTGGTTCCTGGAGAATTGGGTATATAAATCTTGCGAAAAAGTTCTGGCCCGCCTGGAGAAGGAAAGGTGCCCTGTCCAAAAAATTCTATGAGAAACAGTGACATACACTTATATAAAATTATACATCTCATATTGGTCTTTCACAGTCAGGTCATCCCAAGCTGTATTGTGCAAGTAGGCTAATAGTAGGCCAACCATTGAAACCAATAAATGAGGCTGTTCACTGAGTCAGAAATTCACAGGTTTTTGATTTTATTATATTCTTTCAGGTTTTTGCTCTCAAAGTCACAATTTTAAATAGAAAAACAATAGAATTTGATGTTCTAAGTCCTAAAAATGCTTTAACCACATAATGAGACCACTTTGATGTCTGGAAATAATCTAAGAAATTTCGATTTTTGACTGTAGTTACCATTTAATTTAAGTGCACAGGCACTGTTTGGTTAGCAGTGTTTGTGTAGCACATGAAATATAGTTTGCAAAACAAATGGCCACTGGATTGATGGAAATAATCATAACATCATTCTGCCAGGTAGGAATAGAAATTGTTGCCCTCCTATACCCCAGTAAATCTAGAAAAGGCAAAACACTTTGAAAATTATCTAAAGTACCTTTTTTTCAGATGTTGAAATCAGGTTAATTAATTTTCGGGCTCTGAATAAAAGTTGAAAGTAGGTTTTTTATAGATGTCTGTTTTTTGACCAAATCAATGCCAGTCCAGACTGGACCAAATCTGAACCAAACAAAGACGTCTATGCTTTAGCATCTGCCTCGAATTCCAAAGGTTGCAAATTCTAATCCAACCACTGAAAGTTGTTTTTAGATATTTGTTTTAAACCTATGCCAAACCTTAACCCTTACCTAAACCATTCGGAGTTAATACTTAACCTTAACATTTCGGGGGTTAACGACTCAACTTATCCCGAACTTTAAGAATTCTGAGTTAATAATGCCTAAATGTCATTTTAAACACATCACAATGTGACGTTTAAAATACATGGCTGAATGTCTAATTCGGACCTGAGACTGTGAGAGCTAGTTGTGTAAAACAGGCAGTTGCATTGCCTTTATTAATCCTGATCCCTGTGACTATTTGGCCAGGTCAATGTGTCTATTTAAGCTCTTAATATCAGCTACCCAACGTTATGAGGAGTTATCCTGAGCCTATTTTCAATGGGAATCGATGTGTTAACACAATGGGAAATGCAGAAGTCTTTTTTATTTCGTTATGATCAGCTCGTCAAAAATAGACTGATACACTCTTGAAACCACTGATCTTGACAGTTTAGCACAAGGGGTAAAACTCATGGACAGCAGTTGTGAGAAGCCTCCATTCGATATTGTCCATTTTACTTTGACCTGTGCTGTTTTTAGGACATGACGCTAATTAAGATGTCAGAGCATTTTATATTTGCTTGGAGAAACGTGCATGATATAAAAAGCGTCCTTCTGATTACATTGTCATTCATTTGATCTCCAGCCTGTAGGCTACAGAAAATACCATATTCTATTAGCATAGGGTATATCTGCTACATGATTTATGCTATAATATTTTTTGCTGGAATATTGGTGGAGCGTTGCAGTGATTCTTCTCTCCAGTTCTCTGGAGAACTGTGCTGGGAATGGACAAGCAAAAATATGTTGCACCCCTGCCTTTGAGCGCTCACCTAAAATGTCCATATGCCACTGGTTGAGAGAAATTGAATTATGTGAGATGTTATGTGTTGTTGGAGGTGCGTCTTGGTCAGTTACACTTGAAAATGCGGCCCTAGTCAATCTGCCTATTCCTGCCTAATGTCCGGGCCAATCCACTTTTGTCTACGAAACCGCTTGCATGTGAGGCGCGCATTTTAGAACGGTGTGTTCCTGCAAATTGCATTTTGGAACATTCGCACGTACCACCATGAGCACATTGCTGCCCTAAAACGTGAATAAATAATTGTTTATTAACATTTTAAGTTATACATTCTTATCTGTTCCAAATGCTTTATTAATAATGGTGTATATGCTGTACACCTCCACTACACTACTTTGATGCGCATGGTGGGGATTAAGACGTGAGTATATTCAATGCCCACTGAAAAAATAAGTGGGTATAAAGTGTGTACCTGCGTACACCTTTCACTACACCACTGGCCCCATCTAAAGGAGAAGGGGAAAGGGGGATACCTCGTCAGTTGTACAACTGAATGCATTCAACTGAAATGTGTCTTCCGCATTTAATCTAAGACCCTACTTCTGACTCTCTCTTTCGAGCCGTGGCTCAGAAGAAATTTGTGTTTAATCCTGACATTTGATTAAGGATTAGTTAAAGAGACAGATGATTTGTTTGATGTCCTTGCATGGCCCGATCCGCCCATGCCTCCATGCTCCATGCCCTCGGTGACTGTGGGATGTTGTCTGACTCCAGCGGAGTATGCTGCTCGGGCTAATGTGTCCCCATGCCATTCGTGATCCCATTACAACATATTGCATTTGTACGTTTTTGTTAGATGGGGTATGATTTCAAAGGGGAGGGCTGTTGAAAATTGATACAGAAGGTATGTGCAATTTAGATATTCAACAAAAATAATATCTTACAGCAGGTGCCAAAACAAACTGTAGAAGTTTAGAGGCGCTTTAATAATATTTTTAAGACAACCTTTTCAATTCAAACCACAAAAGAGTTAGGCTAACTACAGTATATTTGAATTTGTTTTCAAGAAATATCATGTTTTTTCTTATTTGTATTTTATGTGCATTTTTTAAGTGTTCATTCTCAGACCATGTCTAGATTTAGTAGGCTACTTTCCGGAAGAGTCTGTAAAAAAACATCCAGCCCGCAAAGATAGCAGTGTCATGATTGATGTAACCTCCTCCCCAGGCTCGAATTAAATGACCCATAGACCAACACATAGACAGGGAGAGAGACCCGGCTGGTGGGGGAGATTATGATAGATGTGACAGAGAGAAAGTTCGTCGTGCACAGTCAGATGTGAGGCACTAACTTCCTCGTATACAACTAGTACGCACCCTTCAGCTCATTCTATCTGAACTTTAATCCCGGGATGGAAGAGCCGATATAAAAGAAAAAGGAGCGTTTTTCTAAAGAATACAAATAATTCAGCGTTGAGGACCAAAGAGCAGAACATACGTGGAATATACAGCTGGTTGGAACGAGGTAACTCCCTCTAATTTGTTATTCTAGACCACGAACCTATACTACAAGGGGAACATATATACTCACTGATATTCATACCATAGGCAATAAGCATTTCTTAAGGAATAAAAGCAGATGACGAACGGATGGATGTTGTCTTATTAAAGCATTTCCCACCTGTGTCATTCAGTCAGTGGCAGTCAGTGCGCTTTAAAGGGTTAACCCTGAATTTAACCATTCGGTATGAATGCCTAAAGGTAAGGTTTTAACCCTATCCCAAACCTTAACGGTGACCTTAACCATTCGGAATGAAAGCCTAAACGTAATGTTTTAACCATATACAAAACCGTAACCCTTAAACCAATGAGTCCTACTATAACGCCAGCGTGTTTGGGACTTCTAACTCCATTTAAAAACCATGTGTTTGAGCTACAGACTTCAAACTATTGGTTTGTAAAACAAGGGCGGATACCGAATCGACCCGGGCATGGTCTTTTATATCGAAATGTCTGTAGATTCTGAATGGTTTAAGATACAGCTATCTATGAAAAGCTGAGACTCTCACGAACATGCACATGTAATCTGTTTTGCTCTAAAATACTCACAATCTATACAGGAGTCGTTAGATCCCTTACATTTTTTTCCAAATTTTGTTACGTTACAGCCTTATTCTAAAATGTACTGAATTTACAAAAAAAACATCAGCAATGTACACACAATACCTCATAATGACAACGCGAAAACAGGTTGATAATTTTGCAAATGTACTAAACATTTAAAACAGAAATACCTTACTTACATAAGTATTCAGACCCTTTGCTATTAGACGTGAAATTAAGCTCAGGTGCATCCTGCTTCCATTGGTCATCCTTGATGTTTCCACAACTTGATTGGAGTCCACCTGTGGTATATTAAATTGATTGGACTTGATTTGGAAAGGCACACACCTGTCTATATAAGGTCCCACAGTTCACAGTGCATGTCAGAACAAAACCAAGCCATGAGGTTCAAGGAATTGTCCTTAGAGGACAGACAGAGGCACAGATCTGGGGAAGGGTACCAAAAATGCCTACAGCAGTGGTTCCCAAACTTTTTATAGTCCCGTACCCCTCCAAACATTCCACGTCCAGCAGCGTACCCCCTCTAGCACCAGGGTCAGCACACTCTCAAATGTTGTTTTTTTTACCATCATTGTAAGCCTGTCACACACACACTATAAGATACATTTATTAAATATAAGAATGAGTGTGAGTTTTTGTCACTTCCCACGAGCCGGGTTGTGACAAAGAGCTCTTATAGGACCAGGGCACAAATGATAATATAATAATAATCAATCATTTTGCTCATTATTTAGCCATCTTACATATTAAACCTTATTTGTTCATCATAAATGGTGAATAACTCACCACAGGTTAATGAGAAGTGTGCTTGAAAGGATGCACATAACTCTGCAATGTTGGGTTGTATTGGAGAGAGTCTCAGTCTTAAATCATTTTCCTCACACAGTCTGTGCCTGTATTTAGTTTTCATGCTAGTGAGGGCCGAGAATTCACATAGGTACGTGGTTGCAAAGGGCATCAGTGTCTTAATAGCGCCATTTGCCAAGGCAGGATACTCTGAGTGCAGCCCCATCCAGAAATCTGGCAGTGGCTTCTGATAAAATTAAATTTTCACAGAACCGCTTGTTGCAATTTCAATTAGGCTCTCTTGCTCAGATATCGGTAAGTGGACTGGAGGCAGGGCATGAAAGGGATTACGAATCCAGTTGTTTGTGTCATCCTTTTCGGGAAAGTACCTGCGTAATTGCGCACACAGCTCAGTCTGGTGCTTCGCTATGTCACAATTCGACATTGTCCGTAAACTTGAGTTAATTTGCACACAAAAAATCAAACAATGATGGAAAGACCTGTGTGTTGTCCTTGTTAAAACTAGCAATCCCGGATCCGGGATCGTAATCATAGCCTCAAACGAATTAGCATAACGCAGCGGACATAAATACCCCTAGCAAGCTTCCACGAACTGCATGTCAATGAAGAGATATGTGAAAAAACACCTTGAGGATTGATTCCAAACAACGTTTGCCATGTTTTCGGTCGATATTATGAAACTTTTCCTATTCATGAAAATCGCAAATGAATATATTCAAACACAAGCTTAGCCTTTTGTTAACCTCTTACATCTATGGGGGCGCTATTTCATTATTGGATTAACCTCTTACACTTATGGTGGCGCTATTTCATTTTTGGAAGAAAAACGTTCCCGTTTTAAACAAGATATTTTGTCACAAAAAGATGCTCGACTATGCATATAATTGCTACTTTAAGCAGCAAATATTTTGTCACAAAAAGATGCATTGACTATGCATGATAATTGACAGCTTTGTCTGAAAGAAAACACTCATAAGAGACGTTTCCAAAACTGCAAAGATATGCATGTCTGTGAGGATTGATTCCAAACAAGTGCGATATTATGTAGTTAATCCCAGAACTGATGCTACAGGCGAAACCAAGATGAAACTTCAAAGCTCTTCAAAGTAAATGAAATGAGCTTTTGTGAAAAGGCTACATTTTTGAGGCTACACAAATTAGATTGTTCTCACATTTTGAAAATCTGAGATGACATGGCTGTGAGAGCAAACGCATTATTTTAATTTTATTTGATTTTCAGAAATCGTTAAGGAATGAGCCTGTCCGATCTATCGTTTCCCCAATTTTGGTGTCTATGCATATAATTGACATTGTGTTTCCAAAACGATATTTGTAGTGGAACTGATATCATTGGAAGATTGACCATAAGAGACTACATTTGCCAGGTGTCCGACTACATTTGCCGGTGTCCGCCCGGTGTCCTCCGTCGAAATTGGTGCGTCATCTTCGGCTGCACGTCTTTTTCCAAGCGATTCAGAGGAGAAAGTAGACATCCACGAACGATATATCAATGAAGAGATATGTGAAAAACACCTTGAGGATTGATTCTAAACAGCGTTTGCCGTGTTTCAGTCGATATTATGGAGTTAATTTGGAAAACAGTTCGCCGTTTTGATGACTGAATTTTCGGGTTTTTTTGGTACCCAAACGGAGCGATTTCTCCTACACAAAGAATCTTTCAGGAAAAACTGAAGATTTGCTATGTAACTGAGAGTCTCCTCATTGAAAACATCCGAAGTTCTTCAAAGGTAAATGATTTTATTTGAATCCTTTTCTGGTTTTTGTGCAAATGTTGCCTGCTAAATGCTACGCTAAATGCTACGCTAGCTATAAATACTCTTACACAAATGTTTGTTTTGCTATGGTTCAAAAGCATATTTTGAAAATCTGAGATGACAGTGTTGTTAAGAAAAGGCTAAGCTTGAGAGCTAGCACATTCATTTCATTTCATTTGCGATTTTCATAAATAGTTAACGTTACGTTATGCTAATGAGCTTGAGGCTATAACTGGATACAGGTTTTTTTCATAGCCAAACGTGAACAAAACGGAGCGATTTGTCCTACACAAATAATATTTTTTGAAAAACTGAACATTTGCTATCTAACTGAGAGTCTCCTCATTGAAAACATCTGAAGTTCTTCAAAGGTAAATGATTTTATTTGAATGGTTTTCTTGTTTTTGTGAATAAGTTGCTGGCTGAATTCTAGGCTTATAGCTATGCTAGCTATCAATACTCTTACACAAATGCTTGTTTAGCTATGGTTGAAAAGCATATTTTGAAAATCTGAGATGACAGTGTTGTTAACAAAAGTCTAAGCTTGAGAGCAAATATATTTATTTCATTTCATTTGCGATTTTCATGAATAGTTAACGTTGCATTATGCTAATGAGCTTGAGGCTATAAATAGGATCCCGGACGCGGGATTGCTCGACGCAAGAAGTTAATCACACTGTCATCTCAGATTTTCAAAATATGCGTTACAGCCAACGCTAGACAAGCATTTGTGTAAGTTTATTATGGCATAATGCTATGCTAGGCTCTGCTGGCAGCAGGCAACATTTTCACAAAAATAAGAAAAGCAACCAAATTAAATCAATTACCTTTGAAGAACTTGTTGTTTTCACTCAGGAGACTCCCAGTTAGATAGCAAATGTTCTTTTTTTCTAAAAATATTATTTTTGAAGGTGAAATAGCTCCCGTTTGTTCATCATGCTTGGCTGAGAAATCGACCCGAAAATGTCTTTGCAGTTTTGGAAACGTCAGTGTTTTCTATCCAAAGCTGTCAATTATATGCATAGTCGAGCATCTTTTCGTGACAAAATATCTTGTTTAAAACGGGAACGTTTCTCATCCAAAAATTAGAATATCGCCCCCTAACACTTCAGAGAAAAGCTCCAACTTCTTAACCATAGCCTCAATTTTGTCCTGCACATTGATTATAGTTGCAGAGAGTCCCTGTAATCATAGTTTCAGATCATTCAGGCAAGACAAAACATCACCCAGATAGGCCAGTCGTGTGACAAACTCGTCATTATGCAGACAAGTGAAAATTATGGTCAGTAAAGAAAGCTTTAAGCTCGCCTCTCAACTTAAAAAAAAAGGCGTCAATACTTTGCCCGTTGATAACCAGTGCACTTCTGTCTGTTGTAAAAGCTTTACATGGTCGCTGCCCATATCATTGCATAATGCAGAAAATACACAAGAGTTCAGGGGCCTTGAGAGGATCTGCAGAGAAGAATGGGAGAAACTCCCCAAATACAGGTGTGCCAAGCTTGTAGCGTCATACCCAAGAAGACTTGAGGCTGTTATCGCTGCCAAAGGTGCTTCAACAAAGTACTGAGTAAAGGGTCTGAATACTTACAGTATGTAAATGTGATACTTCAGTTTTACATTTTTAATACAGTTGCTAACAAACCTGTTTTTGCTTTGTCATTATGGGGTATTGTGTGTAGAAGGATGAGGGGGGGAAAAATAATTTAATACATTTTAGAATAAGGCAGTAACGTAACAAAATGTGGAAAAAGTCAATGGGTCTGAATACTTTTCGAATGCACTGTAGATGCAATGCCTCTTCATGGCATGTAATCTATATTTTGATGGAAACCAGGGGTTTGAACCGGTTCAGGGAACAGAACCGGTTCAAGCCAAGCCCCTTCCATGTCCACCCCTCTCTCTCACTCTCTCCCAATTGTTAAATTTCAATAGCAATAGCACTCTGACCAAAAACATGGACTTACCACCTGCACTGACTCTCTGCACCTTAGCACACACACACACACACACACACACACACACACACACACACACACACACACACACACACACACACACACACACACACACACACACACACACACACACACACACACACACACACACACACACACACACACACACACACATCACAACTGCTGCCACTAGATTCATATTTATTATTGCTAAATACTGCACAGCTTAAACACTTGACCCCCAATCCCTCTTCCCCAAAACATGTGTAAATATTGTACAGTAAATTGTGCATTCTCGTATTATACTTATGCTACAATGTTTATTCTATTCTATTGAACCATTTACTTTAGGTTTGTATTCTAATATTTTATTATTTCTTATTGTTGTTGCATAATCAAGAAGGAACCTGCAAGTGAGAATGTATTTGGATGGTGTACATCTGTATCCCGTACATACATAACTTGAAACTAAACAACTATTACTCATTCCATAACAAGCTTCTCTATCCGTGCTAATTGGTAGAGTAAATTAATGAGCTATTTTGTCAAAACCGTCGATTTCACAGGCTTTTAAAAAAATAAGGAAAAGGAACTATATGAATCGTTAGCTTTTGTTTTTACCGGTCCAGAACACTGCAACGGAACAAAAGAAATAGGGATTCTGTTCAGAATTTCGGTTCTAAGCCCTGATTGGAAAGTAGTAATTGTGGATTTTGTAAAAAGAAAAAAAAAACAGTAAATGGTCACATCACACCCAAAACTTGCTTCCATAAGTTTAACATGTTATGTGTGTGTCTGGTGCCTGGTTCCATGGCATGGCAGTTTGTGAGAGTACTAGCAGAGGAGGTTTAGCAGTGATGTTTTTCACATGGTGTACACTCCCAGTCCCAGCCGCCCTCCGCCTGCCCTGCAACAGATGCAATGATAGTGGTTAGTGCCAGAGGCACACATGGCACAGGGCTCTCACAGCTAACTAGATTTGCATCTGTGGGTAATATGATGGGTTCGAGACAGACAGACAGACAGACAGACAGACAGACAGACAGACAGACAGACAGACAGACAGACAGACAGAGACAGATGGAGGAGGATGGTTGGGGAGTTATTAGGGGCTGATTGGATCAAGTGACGTGGATAGAAAGATCGATGGAGACGATAAGGATGAGGGGGCACTTTCTAAAGAGCAGGGTAGTTCTCTGCGTCTATGGTCTGATCATCACCTCCAGTTAACTTCCTCTGTACAGGAAGTACATGCCATGTGTGTCATGGTTTGATGAGATTAATGGATGATGTGAGTGGTTGATAAGAGGCTGAGGAGGTTTGTAAATGGATGAAAAAGGTTTGGCCAACCACCAGAGACAATTTTTCAAGATACAACTCTTGATGGTTTGGAAGAAGCATCTTCTTCTGAGAACCGGAGAGAGGGGGGGTGTCCTATACCTGTAGCCTGGCATACTGGCATGGAGAAGCATAATATGATGGATTGGAAAAGGTTCAATCACAATAACCATTTAGCCTTAAATAGTTTTGCTGCAAGTTCAACTTAAACTGTTAAAAAGAAACTGACCCTGCTGTGACAAAGAGGAATACAGTTTAAATGGAAAGGTAAGTGAATATTTACAAATGTAATTCTGTTAGGTTAGAGTAAGGGTATCTCTCAGACTGATAAACATCACTTCTTCCCTTCATCTCTCTTTCTCTCTCTCTTTCACGCTGCCACGTCTCAGTTAAAGGCATTCAGTTGTACAACAGACCAGGCATCCCCCTTTCCCTTTCCTTTCCCTTTCATTTTATTACTGCAGCTCATCTGTTTATTTCAACAGAGATTAATAATAAAATGACAGGTCCTATCTCTCCCACACAGACATAGACTCTATTAAATCAAAATAATTACCCCTGTCTAAGTTCTCTCTTGTAAATATTTTACACAGACCATATGACTGGTTGAAGTTGAAAAGAAAAAGCTCTTCATGCCACCAATCACCATTAGCAAATGTTTTAACCTGCTGACCCAAGGGCGGGGCTGCGTGTTTCTAGTTGGGTGTCACACTGGTGATTATAACTGAGCATTTTGTAGCTTTTAAACAGCTGTGTAACAGCACTGTAGGCTTGTATGGGAAATATTACAGTAAACGGTCACCCTCAGAGCATAAGGCAAGTATATCCATACAGTATTTTGTAGTAAACACTTCATAATACATTGACTTAGCACTGCTATGGTGCCATTTTTACACTATCTCCACCTTGCGTTACCAGTCCAAATGTAGTGAACAGACATTGTATTCTGACTGATATTTTTGAAATAACACATGTTTAGGTTCTTCCACTATGGGCTGTGTGGGGTCCAAGGAGCAGCAGGATCCCAGCAGCAAAGGTGTGGTCAATGATGTCTCTCTGAACCAGACTCAGACAACCCACTACGTCAAAGACCCCACCACAGGGACCAAGGCTGTGAGTGAACACCGGGGGGAGGGGGGGGGGGGACAAGATACTGATCTGTAAGTAGGTTTCCTTTGGTGTCTGGGGTGGTCATTACTTCATGTGTGTTAATTGTAAACCCAGCTATCACATCAAGTTCCTTGGAAGTTGTGGGAACAAATGTTTTTGGTTTCACATTGGTTGTGGAAGCAATTGTTTGTAACATGTTGTGTTGCTACCATGCTGTGTTGTCATGTGTTGCTGCCTTGCAATGTTGTTGTCTTAGGTCTCTCTTTATGTAGTGTTGTGTTGTCTCTCTCGTCGTGATGTGTGTTTTGGCCTATAGATATATTTTACTTACGTTTAATTCCAGCCCCCGTCCCCGCGGGAGGCCTTTTGTCTTTTGTTAGGCCGTCATTGTAAATAAGAATTTGTTCTTAACTGACTTGCTTAGTTAAATAAAGGTTGTTTTTTTAATGGAAAAAGAAATGCCATATGAAAATAAGTAAACATTTAGCCTGTCGGGGAATGTTTAAATTTAGTTCGCATGGAGGTTCTGAGAACATTTTACTCTGGTTCTTTGAAAGTCTTCCTGGGAGGCCTTATTAACACTCTGAGAATGAAAATTGTGGGTTATTTGGAGGTTTTTGAATGACTTCCTTAAAACTTCTTTTAATAACTCTGATAGCTTATTTGGGGTAAACTTTCTTGAACTCCAAGCGCAGATAAGACGCATGGAAATTACTTGGGCATTCATCATGCAAACACATTTATTTTTATTGTGACATGGCATCAGTGAGATTCAAACCTATAATCTTCTGTTCTCTATCCATGGAATTAATCCACCAGCGTGGAGCTAGCATGCCATGTTTTTTTAAGCATACAAAGCTGTTAATTTTAGTCTATTCATACAAACCCTATTTCAAAGGGAAAAGCACTCAATAAGATCAGGTTTGGCCAATTAGTGGGCGCGGCCAACACACCTGAACACACTTAACAAAATAGAGGATACAGAGAGTTTTGTTGACGCTGAGAATGGAATGTATATTTCTTGTGGGGTTTTTTTATGGAAAGTTTTCTTAACGTTCTCAGAACAATTTGATAACATGACTTTAAATTGAACCGTTATGCTGAAGTACTGAAATTCCCACAGAAGAATATTATGTTTTGTAACATTCTCTGAACTATTTGAGAACATTCCCAATGTCAAACCGATTAGATAATGTTCCTAGAACATTACCAAAATTGAAATGAAATGTAACCACGTTTAAACTTTTGGGAAATGTTCTGTTAAAGTAATGAAATACTAAGAAGATTTCTGCCAAGTTCCTTAAATGTGCTAAAAATGTTCCAAAGCCAAGCAACTATCCTGCACCAATCCCAGACATTTGTGGGAAGGTTGCATGCAAAATAACTTTAGGACAACCAGGCTCTCTCTAAGCTCCAAGAAACATCTGGTTCTCAGAACATTATGTGCTACAGTAGCAGGGATGTGACTCAGGGCTGTTATTTAGAATGAGGAAGAGGAAGTAGCACAACAAACAAGCGCAGAAATGTGTTTGCGATCATTGAACAGACATTTAGTGACTGAATTGAAATGTCTCTCCTCTATTTCTGTTTTACTTACATTCCTATTTTCTGTCAGTCTATCTCACTCTTGCTTCGTCTGTCATTGACCACACATCTCCTTCTCTGTCTCATTTACTTTCTCCCAACCGTACTATACTACAACAATAATACACTATGTTCCATACTACATTTCTCATGGTTCTCCTTCAAAACTCTTAAGTTCATATTGTCTTTACAGAACAGAACCATCTGCGTTGCCCCTCCAGTCCCCTCTAATGGTGAGTATAACGCAGAAAAGTTGCAGTACTCACATTGCTTACTTGAGTCTGTGATGGAGGAACTATTACTGTATCGCACTGTATTTTGAGCAGCACACTACACACTGTGTGTCTAAAATGGATTACCGTTTGTTGTCATGTAATGAGGCCACACACACTTCTGTTCTCTGCCCCCTCCAGGTACTGAGAGCATTGCCATTGCACTGTATGACTATGAGGGTGTAAATGATGGAGACCTGGACTTCAAGAAGGGAGACAAGCTTAAAATCTTACAGGAGTGAGTGTACCTGATATTTACACACAGACAAGATACATAATTCCCCATACAAAGCAGTGTATAGCTTACCTATACCCACATCTCTCTCTCTCTCTCTCTCTCTCTCTCTCTCTCTCTCTCTCTCTCTCTCTCTCTCTCTCTCTCTCTCTCTCTCTCTCTCTCTCTCTAGATCTGGAGAATGGTGGAGAGCACAGTTAATTAGCACAGGCAAGGAAGGCTACATCCCCAATAACTATGTAGCCATAGACAGACTTGAAACCGAAGAGTAAGTGTTTTATCAGTGCACTGTGTGAATAGTTTATGAGTAGAGCTGCTCAAAGAAATCAGTGTGAAATAAATGTACCATCATCCAGGTGGTTCTATAAAGGAGTGAGCAGGAAAGATGCAGAGAGGCAGCTGCTAGCATCAGCTAACAAAACGGGATCGTTCATGATCCGTGACAGTGAGACCACCAAGGGTGAGCAAGTTAAAAAGCTCTTATACATACACACATACAAACAAACGTGTACACATTTAGCAAGCTAACGCCCTCTCTCCGTCCTACTACAGGCAGCTACTCCTTATCCGTAAGGGACAGTGATTCCCAATCAGGAGACACAGTCAAGCATTACAAGATCCGTACACTGGATAACGGTGGCTTCTACATCTCTCCACGCATCACCTTCAACAACCTGCAGGAACTGGTCAGCCACTATAAAAGTGAGTGCCAACAGCATGGCCAGACCACCATAATACACAGGGATACACCCATAGAGATAGATAGCCCTCTATAGCCCCACAGTGGAGGTGTCATAATGCACATGATACTGAGAAAACCTTGAAGTCAAACAGGGAAATGGTTCCAATCCTTTTTCCACCATAAATGTTTCCCAAAGGGAATTTTACAAACACTTCAAAATAAGGGTTGTTTGTGTAGGCTTACCCCGGTGTGACGTTTTGATAATCATGTAAATCTCTCTCAGACAATGTGACTTTTATCAATGTATTCGGCTCCATTTACTCTCAGATTCAAAATGGCTAATTAGCGTCAAAGAAGACATCATGTAAGACTACAAATCCCTGCAAACTCCTGAACGTCATCTCTAGTTGCCACCTTTGCTTAAAATGCATTGTGTACAAAAATTGCACAAGACAGTTCACAGAATTGTCCATTTAAATACATTTTGACAATTTATTAATTTCTAAATTTAGCTAACATTAGATAGGTAATCCAGAGATTCTTACCTTTGCCCCGATTCGGCACTCTCATCCAGATCATCATGGCATTTGTAGTCTT
Source organism: Oncorhynchus masou masou (assembly GCF_036934945.1). Lineage (NCBI taxonomy): Eukaryota > Metazoa > Chordata > Actinopteri > Salmoniformes > Salmonidae > Oncorhynchus > Oncorhynchus masou. The sequence goes on from NC_088229.1 coordinate 33,142,638, forward strand.
TTATGATAGCCACATTAGCAGCTAATTAGCATTTCATCTTGGGGGGTAAATACAGGCAAATATATTGGTAAAAATCACCTTGAAGAGTGAGACGGTTATCAAAACTTCACGCCAGGGTAAGCCTACACGAATTACAGCCCTTATTTTAAGTGTTTATAATATCCACTATGGGAAAAATGAATGGTAGAAAAAGGATTGGAACCATTTTCTTTTTTGACCGCTAGGTTATATGGGTATTATGACTCATAATGTGGTACTCTATGGCAATGTCCATGCAAAAATACAACTAGAGTTCTCTATCTATCTCTATGGATTTTTTTTTATTTCACCTTTATTTAACCAGGTAGGCTAGTTGAGAACAAGTTCTCATTTACAACTGCGACCTGGCCAAGATAGAGCGTAGCAGTGTGAACAGACAACAACACAGAGTTACACATGGAGTAAACAATAAACAGGTTAATAACACAGTAGAAAAAAAAGAAAAAAAGAGTCTATATACATTGTGTGCAAAAGGCATGAGGGGGTAGGCGAATAATTACATTATATACCGATGGACTATGTACAGCTGGAGCGATCGTTTAGCTGCTAGCAGATAGCAGATGTTTAAAGTTGGTGAGGGAGATAAAAGTCTCCAACTTCAGCGATTTTTGCAATTCGTTCCAGTCACAGGCAGCAGAGAACTGGAAGGAAAGGCGGCCAAATGAGGTGTTGGCTTTAGGGATGATCAGTGAGATACACCTGCTGGAGCGTGTGCTACGGGTGGGTGTTGCCATCGTGACCAGTGAACAGAGATAAGACGGACCTTTACCTAGCATGGAATTGTAGATGACCTGGAGCCAGTGGGTCTGGCAACGAATATGTAGCGAGGGCCAGCCGACTAGAGCATACAGGTCGCAGTGGTGAGTGGTATAAGGTGCTTTAGTAACAAAACGGATGGCACTGTGATAAACTGCATCCAGTTTGCTGAGTAGAGTATTGGAAGCTATTTTGTAGATGACATCGCCGAAGTCGAGGATCGGTAGGATAGTCAGTTTTACTAAGGTAAGTTTGACGGCGTGAGTGAAGGAGGGTTTGTTGCGGAAGAGAAAGCAGACTCTAGATTTGATTTTAGATTGGAGATGTTTGATATGAGTCTGGAAGGAGAGTTTACAGTCTAGCCAGACACCTAGATGTTTATAGAGGTCCACATATTCTAGGTCGGAACCATCCAGGGTGGTGATGCTAATCGGGCGTGTGGGTGCAGGCAGCGAATGGTTGAAAAGCATGCATTTGGTTTTACTAGCGTTTAAGAGCAGTTGGAGGCCACGGAAGGAGTGTTGTATGGCATTGAAACTCGTTTGGAGGTTAGAAAGCACAGTGTCCAAGGAAGGGCCAGAAGTATACAGAATGGTGTCGTCTGCATAGAGGTGGATCAGGGAATCGCCCGCAGCAAGAGCAACATCATTGATATATACAGAGAAAAAAGTCAGCCCGAGAATTGAACCCTGTGGCACCCCCATAGAGACTGCCAGAGGACCGGACAACATGCCCTCTGATTTCACACACTGAACTCTGTCTGCAAAGTAGTTGGTGAACCAGGCAAGGCAGTCATTAGAAAAACCGAGGCTATTGAGTCTGCCGATAAGAATATGGTGATTGACAGAGCTGAAAGCCTTGGCCAGGTCGATGAAGACGGCTGCACAGTACTGTCTTTTATCGATGGCAGTTATGATATCCTTTAGTACCTTGAGCGTGGCTGAGGTGCACCCGTGACCGCCTCGGAAACCAGATTGCACAGCGGAGAAGGTACGGTGGGATTCGAGATGGTCAGTGATCTGTTTGTTGACTTGGATTTCGAAGACCTTAGATAGGCAGGGTAGGATGGATATAGGTCTGTAACAGTTTGGGTCCAGGGTGTCTCCCCCTTTGAAGAGGGGGATGACTGCGGCAGCTTTCCAATCCTTGGGGATCTCAGACGATATGAAAGAGAGGTGTGCAGGCTGGTTATAGGGATTGCGACAATGGCGGCGGATAGTTTCAGAAATAGAGGGTCCAGATTGTCAAGCCAGCAGTCACTGTTACTAAAACGGATGGTGACAGAGGTAAACAGCCCCCTCTGCTGGCTGCCTGTTCTGAATATGGGCACATGGTCTATATGGCCTCCAGCAGTGTCTACTTTCTATGTGTTTATTAATGTGTGTTATGTACAGTTAAAAAATACATTCAGTTAATGTCCTGTTTGATTCAGAGCTTTGTGTGTGGATGTCTTACTCTCATTGGATCTGTTTGCTTCCTATAGAGCAGGGAGATGGTCTGTGCCAGGCCTTGACCAGCCCCTGTCTCAGTCCCAAGCCCCAGAAGCCCTGGGAGAAGGATGCCTGGGAGATCCCTCGGGAGTCCCTCAAACTTGATAGGAAGCTCGGGGCTGGCCAGTTCGGAGAGGTCTGGATGGGTGAGTTACTCAAACATTCTGAGAAGGTTATGCTTGGACCATTACTGGGAGATCAGAATAGGTTTATATGTATTCTGAAAACATCTTGCTTTTTGCGAGCTGTGAACTGAGCATGGCTAATGTGGTTGTCTTTGTGTCTTTTATTGTAGCTACATACAACAAGCACACCAAGGTGGCAGTGAAGACCATGAAGCCTGGCACCATGTCGGTAGAGGCTTTCCTGGACGAGGCAAACCTGATGAAGGCCCTGCAGCACGACAAGCTGGTCCGTCTGAACGCTGTGGTTACCAAAGAGGAACCCATCTACATCATCACAGAGTTCATGGAAAAGGGTATGAACACTACAGTTTGACATTTTGTACAAATTTACATTACCGTACAGTACATTTCCTGTCAGTGTATTTCTGTCATTGAATTCTGTTTGTGTGTATGTGTGTGCGTGTTTAGGCAGTTTGCTGGACTTCTTGAAGAGTGATGAGGGCAACCGTGTGCAGCTCCCCAAACTCATTGACTTCAGTGCACAGGTGAGATTCAGCTTCTGTATCTCACAGTTTTTTTTTCAATCACTGGTGCAATTTTCGGTACATTTTTACAACTCTAAACACACAACAACAAAAACATTCACAAAGTGACTTGGTCACTGTACTAAATCACTCTTTCAATTTGGACAGATAATCAATCTACTGTAACTATCTGCTTTTCAAAATGAAATATTCAATTAACTATAAGATTTTCTTGTCTGCTGTCAAATTTGATATTTTTACCTCAAATGTATCATTTTACATCAACTTATGTTGGAAGGTAAAACCAAATAATTTATGGGGGTGGCTGTAAAAACATAATCATTCTTTATCAGTGCTACAATGTACTGCTGAAATACCTGGGTTGTGTACAGGATCGGGGAGTAACATATGACATGTAATCTGTTATATGTAACTGATTACAAAAAAGTCCAGATCAATTAGCCCATGTCAGCTAATGTTTTTTAGCTTGGCTTTTTAGCTGATAGATTTTGTAGTAATGTCCGAGTCACTCAAATATCACATGAATACACATTAGACATGACAAAATTTATAGAATTGTAAGAACATTTGCTATAAAACTGCAACATTTTCTCTGTGCCCTAATGAAAAGTGTAGAATTGCAGGAAACAAGCTTTAAACCTGATAGATGTTCTCTAGACCAACAAGAGGGGTCTCGGCCAACAAGAGGGGTGTGAACAGTTTGTGTCATGAACAGTGCTTGTGCCCACAGAAATAGTGTGGCATGTGCGTGAGCAGGGGTGGTGTGGCTGAGCGGGATATTCCCAATACCGCCTACGGGCGGTACAGATATCACTTAGGCATATTATTGATATTTACATATCAATTATATGAATCCCACTGCTACTCTCTCAATTATTTGCGCCTTACGGATTGTGCTTGTTGTGAATGGCCTTTCACAAATGTGTAGGTGTATTTAACCTCAATAATGGTTGAATTGAAGAAGTGTAGGCTAAGCTGCCTATCAGTCATTGTTTATGCGACCTGTGGACAGGCTGTGTAAAATGTGGTCTTGCCACAGCTGCATAGTAGTGCGGATCCCTGCCATGCAATAAAAGTGGAACTGTGCTCCAAACTGTCAAAAATCTCATTTGTGACGATAAAAAAACAGGTCACACTTTATTTGGATAATCCAGATTCTTCATCTGTAGATGCTCTGCAGAGGGTCATACTATCAACAAACTGTAGATAAGCAACTGCTTGCTAATGTTACAGTAAAAGCCAATGTATGGTCATTCTGGCATCTGCATTGGCCTTACAGCATTTACTGCGATGAGGCCTCTGCAGAAGTCAGGGCATTCATACTTCTTGCGCTTCGCGAAGCAGAGCAGAGCTGTCATCAAGGGAAATAGTTTGTGTGTATACAGGATGCGCTGCCCTCACCTACCGTCAGCCAAGGCTGAAAGGGATACTTCGGAATGTTGGCATTGAGGCCCTTTATCTACTTCCCCAGAGTCAGATGAAATTGTGGATACCATTTGTATGTCTCTGTGTCTAGTATGAAGGAAGTCAGAGGTAGCATGCTAGTAGACACCCATAGACATTAACACGTAGTAAAGGGGATCTTGTACAATGTTGCATGGTGCAGAAATGGCATACAACACCGTGCTACATTTTTACAGTAGCCAACTGTTTTACAATACCCTATTTGTGATGATGTGTCCTATGTATTTACTGTATAAGGATAATGGAACTGTAAGTCTGACATGTTTCTCAACGTGCTCACAACCCGTCTTTGGATACTAATTATTTATTAAATGTTCCTATCTACTATTCTTTCTACTCAGCACTTCAAAAATGTTTATATTGCATTTACTGCTTTGGATAAAATGGTAGTTAAAATAACTAAATGGTGAGCCTATCACTATCTGATGTTTTGGTGACTAAACAGAATTTCACAGAACATTTTCTTTTTCATGAATGACTCAGGGGGGGGGGGGAGGATGTGTGAAACCCCAAAGAAGGCACAATGAAAAGGTTTTGGACATAATATAGGGGGCTTGTCAGTGTACTTAAGAGTTTAGATAATATACCATGTCTGAAAAATGCGCCATAACAATTGATAAAAACCGTAAACAATATATTCCACTCATTATCTGGATTTCATTGATATACTGTAAATTGATGAGTTTGGTCAAGCTGAGAGAGAAAGGTTATGCTGTATCAGTTGCCAAGTCACATGGCGGGTGGCGCAGTGGTTAAGGGTGCTGTACCAGTGCAGTGCCAGCTGTGCCACCAGAGACTCTGGGTTCACGCCCAGGCTCTGTTGGAAACAGGGTAAAAAAAAATATTTATAAAAGAAAAGAAAAGGTGATCTTGAACAACAATGCTGCATGGGGTAGAAATGGCCTACACACACCGTGCTACACAAATACCTTTTTACTGTCTTGCAATACCCCCAGAATTATTATTTCTGCTCATTTGTTCTACTTATGTACTCTGTAAGGATAATGAAACTGTGAGATTGACATATTTCTCACATCCTACCATTAGATACAACAATTTGGTTGAAAAAACAAATAGTTAAAGTAATAGCTGAATACTGTATGGAAAAGTATATTTACCATCCGCTATTCCTTCTATTCAACACTTCAAAAACAACCGTTTGAAAAATTTAGATGAAAGGTTAGTTGAAATGGCTAAATGGTGAGTGTATTGGTGACTAAACAAAATGTTATCATGGTATTTCACGTAAAACCAAAATGTGTTCAACACAAATGGATGCACAATCAAAGGTTCTGAACATAAGACAGCATTATAAGTGTTATCAGTTTAGAGTTTTGTACTTAAGAGTTTTGAAAATGTATGGTTTTAATATTCTCCAAGTCTTCTACAGCAGTTCTTTTGCAGAAGGGAAAATGAGATACAAAAACAGTGGGACTAATCCCATAACAAAACAAAGGGAGAATGCTTTGGTCTCGTTATGTCCATTTACCGACATCATCAAGCCACTCATTTGTGGTCTCGTGCCGATCCTGCCTTTGTTCTGTGGCCCATGTTTTTCCTATTGTGGGTAGCCTTTCAATATTCAAATCTGTCTTTAGCTTGGCAGAAGGTGTGTGGCAGCACATGTTTGTAATTCAAATTCTTTATGCCAATGTTTGCCGTTGAACAATTGTTTGCTTTGAATATTTTAAGAATATGATTTACTATGATTATTGACACATTGTATTACAAGGAATAGATGGACACAGTTCAAAATATCAGTTTGAACCTGATCATACAGTATTTGCATTTTTACAACTGTTGCTGCAGATATACAGAGGCAATTATAGGGGGCATAATTTTTTTTTAAATCAAATAAAAAGAGGACCTTAGAGAAGTCAAACGTATAAATGTATGCTTATCTGTGATTAGGTATGTTTATGCCATCTGTTGTATGTAGATTGTAGGTGAGAGGTTTGAAAAATTAGGAAAATATCAAAATGGAATGGAGAGAGAGAAAGACTAAAAGAGAAAGGGAACAGGAAGACATTGTTGGATCAGTCAGTTCAGATTTAAATCTACCATGACAGATTTGGTTATGTTTGTTATATTATTAAGCTGAGATTGGTACACAGATTAGGTTTATCAAGTTCTATAACAGCATATGTCAGTCAATGTGTGTCTATTTACGTGTGTGTGTGTGTGTGTCTATTTACGTGTGTGTGTCTATTTACGTGTGTGTGTGTGTGTGTGTCTATTTACGTGTGTGTGTGTGTGTGTGTTTCTATTTACGTGTGTGTGTGTGTGTGTCTATTTACGTGTGTGTGTGTGTGTGTGTGTGTGTGTGTGTGTGTGTGTGTGTGTGTGTGTGTGTGTGTGTGTGTGTGTGTGTGTGTGTGTGTCTATTTACGTGTGTGTGTCTATTTACGTGTGTGTGTGTGTGTGTGTCTATTTACGTGTGTGTGTGTGTGTGTCTATTTACGTGTGTGTGTGTGTGTCTATTTACGTGTGTGTGTGTCTATTTACGTGTGTGTGTGTGTGTGTGTGTGTGTGTGTGTGTCTGTGTGTGTGTGTGTGTGTCTATTTACGTGTGTGTGTGTGTGTGTCTATTTACGTGTGTGTGTGTGTGTGTGTCTATTTACGTGTGTGTGTGTGTGTCTATTTACGTGTGTGTGTGTGTGTGTGTGTCTATTTACGTGTGTGTGTGTGTGTGTGTGTGTGTGTGTGTGTGTGTGCGTGTGCGTGTGTGTGTGTGTGTGGTGACAAATAAAGCCTGTTGGTAGTTGTAATTGTAAAGGGAACCCAGATGATCCCAGTATGTTGGGAAGGAAATATTGTCCCAGTTAAGTAGGTATTGGAGTAATCAGTGCTTGTAAATAACATCATTGGCTAATTGAAAGTCAATCATCTTGATATCATTGTTTTTATGACTGCTTATTTTATCATCCTATAGGTGATCCTAAGGGGTAGGCAAAATCCTGTCTCGTAAGGGGAGGCTACTTACTTTGCAGCTTGAGATAAATAAAAAAATGAGACGTGAAAACAGCAGATACAGTGCATTCGGAAAGTATTCAGACCCCTCGACTTTTTCCACATTTTGTTACGTTACATCCTTATTCTAAAATGGAGGGGGGGATCCTTCATCAATCTACACACAATAACCCATAATGACAAAGCAAAAACAGTTATAACTTTTTTTTTTAATCAAAAATAATAATTATAAAAAATATACATTTACATAAGTATTCATAACCTTTACTCAGTACTTTCTTGAAGCACCTTTGGCAGTGATTACAACATCGAGTCTTCTTGGGTATGACGCTACAAGCTTGGCACACCTGTATTTGGGGAGTTTCTCCAATTCTCCTTGCAGATCCCATCAAGCACTGTCAGGTTGGATGGGGAGCGTTGCTGCACAGCTATTTTCAGGTCTCTCCAGAGATGTTCGATCGGGTTCAAGTCCGGGCTGGGCCACTCAAGGACATTCAGGGACTTGTCCCGAATCCACTCCTGCGTTGTCTTGGCTGTGTGCTTCGGGTCATTGTCCTGTGGGAAGGTGAACCTTCGCTCCAGTCCGAGGTCCTGAGCGCACCAGAGCAGGTTTTCATTAAGGATCTCTCTGTACTTTGCTCCATTCATCTTTCCCTCGATCCTGACTAGTCTCCCAGTCCCTGCCGCTGAAAACATCCTCACAGCATGATGCTGCCACCACCATGCATCACCGTAGGGATGGTGCCAGGTTTCCTCCAGACGTCACACTTGGCATACAGGCCAAAGAGTTCAATCTTGGTTTCATCTGACCAGAGAATCTTGTTTCTCAAGGTCTAAGAGTTCTTTAGATGCCTTTTGGCAAACTCTAATCAGGCTGTCATGTGCATTTTAGTAAGGAGTGTCTTCCGTCTGGCCACTCTACCATAAAGCCTAATTGGTGGAGTGCTGCAGACAAGGTTGTCCTTTTGTAATGTTCTCCCATCTCCACAGAGGAACTGCTCTATCAGAGTGACCATTGTCTTCTTGGTCACCTCCCTGACCAAGGCCCTTTTCCCCCGATTGCTCAGTTTGGCCGGGCGGCCAGCTCTAGGAAGAATCTTGGTGGTTCCAAACTTCTTCCAGAAATGTTTGGGTACCCTTACCCAGATCTGTGCATCGATACAATTCTGTCTGCGAGCTCTACGGACAATTTCTTCGACCTCATGGCATAGTTTTTGCTCAGACTTGATTTGACATGCTCTGACAACTGTGGGACCTTATACTGTACAGACAGATGTGTGCCTTTCCAAATCATGTCCAATCAATTCAATTTACCACAGGTGGACTCCAGGTTGTAGAAACATCTCATGGATGACCGATGGAAACAGGATGCACTTGAGCTTAATTTTGAGACTCATAGCAAAGGGTCTGAATACTTATGTAAATAAGGTATTTCTGTTTTTTATTTGTAATAAATAAAAACAAATGTGGAAAATTTAGAAAAAACAGTTTTCTCGCTTTAGCATTATGTGGTATTGTGTGTAGATTGATGAGGAACATTTTTTATTTCATCCATTTTAGAATAAGCCTGTAACGTAACAAAATGTGGAAAAAGGGGTCTGAATACTTTCATTATGATCCTTTGCCAAGTGAACAAACACAGAATTATGCTTGGAGTGCCCCCTTTTCTATTGTCTTCTGACATCTAACCATGTCTTTGTCCGTAGATTGCAGAAGGAATGGCCTTCATCGAGCAGAGGAACTATATTCACAGAGACCTGCGAGCCGCCAACATCCTGGTCTCGAAGGCTCTGGTGTGCAAGATTGCTGACTTTGGCCTCGCCCGAATCATCGAGGACAATGAGTACACAGCCAGGGAAGGTAAGCATTATCCCCTTGGGGAACATGTCTGTGCCATATAATGGTTCATTAATAACTGTAACATAACAGCTGATTTAGCAAATATTAGGACAGTCGTAGTAGAGAAAGGGAGCTTTTAGATGTGGGTGTGGTTTGGAATTCGAATTTGAGAGAGGGAAGTCAGGGAACAATGAAGATATATATATCATTGTGTCAGAGTGAGTTCTGTGGGACTGAATAAATAACAGAGTTTGAATAGAAAAAGACAAGCTGTATTATTTGTCAGTGACAGCAGGGTGCAGCAGAAGGTAGAGTAAGTAAGCCTACTATTGTACCCTAAAAGGAGCAAAGTTCCCCATCAAATGGACGGCCCCAGAGGCAATCAACTTTGGCTCCTTCACCATCAAATCAGATGTCTGGTCCTTTGGCATCCTACTGACCGAGATCATCAGCTATGGACGCACACCATATCCAGGTCAGGACCTGAATGATAACATGTACTCTACTGTACTTGTACTGTATATTAATTGAATGATGAATTAAATGAATCTTTGTCCCCCCTGTAATGATGTGTTTCTGTGCTGGCTCTATCATCTAGGTATGACAAACCCAGAAGTGATTCGGTCTCTGGAGAGCGGCTACCGCATGCAGCGCACCGACAGCTGTCCGCAGGAGCTCTATGACATCATGTTGGAGTGCTGGAAGAACAAGCCCGAGGACCGGCCCACCTTTGAGTATCTGCAGAGTGTCCTGGAGGATTTCTACACTGCAACAGAGAGCCAGTACCAGCAACAGCCATGATCCAGAATGATTCAGGCAGATACATAACCTACTCTCTCATACTCTTATACAAATGTACATGTGTACAGACAAACCTACAGATATGAACATGTCTCAGATGGTTCCTTATGAAATATGGCATTTACTGTAACTTAGTGAAGTATGACCTAACACATTTATTACAGTGATTCATGAAATGGCTGAGTGTAAGGCGTTTTCAACATTTGTATTTATTTATATTTCATTTGCATATCGTGGTGGGTGACTTTACCTTCCCTTCCCTTCCCCTTTGTAGTTAGCTCTGCCAGTCCTGTTTGTTTGTTTGTTTGTTGTATGAATTAACTGTGCTCTAACTATGTATTTCATTTTGCTTTGCATACACGCCCAGAAAATGCACAAAATGAGAAATAAAAAATACTTGTAAATGTCCTATGTATATGCCCAGGGCATACAGTATACCAATGAATCACTATAATTCACTGAACAAGCACTGGAGTACAACAGTATCATCTTTTAATTTACAAAACACGTTTTGTCTATTTGGTAAGGTGATTAATTTATTCAAGCCAAGAGTACCTGTCCATTCTCTATACTGAATGCACAATATATACACAAACGTATGTGGACACCCCTTCAAATTAGTGGATTTGGCTATTTCAGCCACACCCGTTGCTTACCGGTGTATAAATCGAGCGTGCAGTCATGCAATCTCCCTAGACAGACATTGGCAGTAAAATGGCCTTACTGAAGAGCTCAGTGAATTTCAACTTGGCACCGTCATAGTCAGTTGGTCAAATGTCTGCCCTGCTAGATCTGCCCCAGTCAACTGTAAGTGTTGTTATTGTGAAGTGGAAACGTCTAGGAGCAACAACAGCTCAGCCGCAAAGTGGTAGGCCACACAAGCTCACAGAACAGGACCGGTGAGTGCTGAAGCACGTAGCCCGTAAAAATCTGTTGCAAAATGTAGTTCTGTCCTTGAGCTGTTTTTGTCTATTAATCTTCTGTATTACTTCATGTTCAGTGTGGACCCCTGAAATAGTAGCTGCGGCTTTCAAAACAGCTAATAAGGTTCTTAATAAAATACCAAATATTCTATACCGAGTTCCAAACTGCCTCTGGAAGCAATGTCAGCACAGTAACTGTTCGTCGGGAGCTTCATGAAATGGCTTTCCATGGCTGAGCATAGTGCCAACTGTAAAGTTTGGTGGAGGAGGAATAGTGGTCTGGGGCTGTTTTTCAAGGTTCGGGCTAGGCCCCGTAGTTCCAGTGAAGGGAAATCATAATGCTACAGCATAGAATGACATTCTGGATGATTCTGTGCTTCCAACTTTGTCGCAACAATTTGGGGAAGGCCCTTTCCTGTTTCAGCATGACAATATCTCCCGTGCACAAAGCAAGGTCCATACAGAAATGGTGTGTTGAGATCGGTGTGGAAGAACTTGACTGGCCTTCACAGAGCCCTGATCTCAACCCCATCGAACACCTTTGGGATGAATCAGTGCCCAACCTCACTAATGCTCTTGTGGCTGAATGGAAGCAAGTCCCCTCAGCTATGTTCTAACATCTAGTGGAAAGCCTTCCCAGAAGAGTGGAGGCTGTTATAGCAGCACATGGGGGGAACAACTCCATATTAATGTGTTTGGGACGAGATGTTCGACGAGCAGGTGTCCACATATTTTTGGTCATGTCGAGTATATACGGTGCCTTCGGAAAGTATTCAGACCCCTTGAATTTTTCCACATTTTGTTACATTACAGCCTTATTCTAAAATGTATTAAATAAATACTAAAATTCTCAGCAATCTACACACAATACCCCGTAATGACAAAGCAAAAACAGGTCTTTAGAAAACAAAAATACATTTCTTACATAAGTATTAAGATCCTTTGCTTTGAGACTCGAAATTGAGCTCAGGTGCGTCCTGTTTCCATTGATCATCCTTGAGATGTTTCTACAACTTGATTGGAGCCCGCCTGTGGTAAATTCAATCGATTGGACATGATTTGGAAAGGCACACACACCTTTCTATATACGGTCCCACAGTTGACAGTGCATGTCAGATCAAAAACCAAGCCATGAGGTTAAAGGAATTGTCCGTAGCGCTCCAAGACAGGATTGTGTTGAGGCACAGATCTGGGGATGGGTACAAAAAAATGTTCTTCGGCATTGAAAGTCCCCAAGAACACAATGGCCTCCATCATTCTAAAATGGAACAAGTTTAGAACCACCAAGACTCTTCCTACAGCTGGACACACGGCCAAATTGAGCAATTGGGGGAGAAGGGCCTGATGGTCACTCTGACAGAGCTCTGGTGTTCCTCTGAGGAGATGGGAGAACCTTCCAGAAGGACACCCATCTCTGCAGGACACCACCAATCAGGCCTTTATGGTAGAGAAGCCAGACTGAAGCCACTCCTCAGTAAAAGGATGTCACGCCCTGACCTTAGAGAGACGTTTTATTTCTCTATTTGTTTAGGTCAGGGTGTGATTTGGGTGGGCATTCTATATTTTCTATTTTTGGCCGATTGTGGTTCCCAATCAGAGTCAGCTGTCTATCGTTGTCTCTGATTGGGAATCATACTTAGGCAGCCTTTTTCCCACCTAATGTTGTGGGTAATTATTTATTTTCTGTGTGCGCTTGTGTGCACCACTGTTGCGTCACATTCGGTTTCTGTTTACCTGTTTTTTTGTGAAGGTTTCACTTTATAAAAGGTTTCACTTGATTAAAGATGTGGAATTACATGCACGCTGCACCTTGGCTCATCTATGACAGAGAGTTAGAAGACAGTGAACATGACAAAGGAACATGACAGCCCGCTCGGAGTTTGCCAAAAGTCACCAAAAGACTCTCAGACCATGAGAAACAAGATTCTCTGGTCTGATGAAACCAAGATTGAACTCTTAGGCCTGAATGTCCAGTGTCACGTCTGGAGGAAACCTGGCACCATCCCTAAGGTGAAGCATGGTGGTGGCAACATCATGCTGTGGGTATGTTCTTCAGTGGCAGGGACTGGGAGATTAGTCAGGATCGAGGGAAAGATGAACAGAGCAAAGTACAGAGAGATACTTGATGAAAATCTGCACAGAGCACTCAGAACCTCAGACTGGGGCGTAGGTTCACCTTACAACAGGACAATGACCCTAAGCACACAGCCAAGACAATGCAGGAGTGGCTTCAGGACAAGTCTCTGAATGTCCTTGAGTGGCCCAGCCAGAGCCCGGACTTGAACCCGATCGAACATCTCTTGAGACCTGCAAATAGCTGTGCAGCAACGCTCCCCATTCAACCTGACAGAGCATGAGAGGATTTGCATAGAATAATGGAAGAAATACCCCAAATACAGGTGTTCCAAGCTTGTAGCGTCATACCCAAGAAGACTTGATGCTGTCATCGCTGCCAAAGGTGCTTCAACAAAGTACTGAGTAAAGGGTCTGAATAATTATGTAAATGTCATTTCAGATTTTTTGTATTTTTAAATGAGCAAAAAGGGAGGGAAAAACAATTTAATACATGTTAGAGTAAGGCTGTAACATTACAAAATATAGAAAAAGTCAATGGGTCAGAATACTTTCCGAAGGCACTGTATAGGCTACACAAGGTAATAATGTGAGATATTGTGAGGGACAATGTGACATTTTTAGACAACGTGATTTTGTTATTTGCTTTGTTTTTTAACGTTTTTATGTAGGCCACTGTTATCATTTGTCTAACGTGGCTGAATAATTTGTGCATTAAGGTAGATGCCAAAACAATTGACTGCACAGACATTCAATGCTGGATAGGGGACGTTTTCATATGAACAATGTTTTTTTTTAAACAAAATGCTTTTTGATATTTTGTTATAGATGCTTGTAAGTGCAATAAAATAAATGTTGTTTAATATATCTCAAAATGGATATATGAAAGCTTCATTTGCCATTTGTGTCTCCAAGTTTTTATGAGTTATACGTGCAGCAACTACATTTACAAATTGCAGATCAGATTTCTCCAGGTAATTATGACGTATGATATTGATAATTCTTCTAGCACACTTTGTAGGCCTACAGTCTATTACTCTGATCCATCCACAACTACAGCAACACAACAACATTACGAATAGGCCTATCTACAGGCCAAAATAAAGGAAACACCAACATCAAGCGTCTTAAAAAGGGCATTGGGCCACCAAGAGCCAGAACAGCTTCAATGCACCTTGGCATAGATTATACAAGTCTCTGGAACTCTATTGGAGGGATGCGACCAGTCTTCCACAAGACATTCCAGCATTTGATGGTGGTGGATAACGCTGTCTCAGGCGCCTCTCCTGAATCTCTCATAAGTGCTCAATTGGGCTGAGATCTGGTGACGGAGACATGGCATATGGTTTACGCCGTTTTCATGCTCATCAAACCATTCAATGACCTCGTGTGCCCTGTGGATGGGAGCATTTTCATCCTATGGGGGCATAGCCATGGTAGCCAAAATAATGGCCTGCCCAGCAATTTTAGACATGACCCAAAGCATGATGGGATGTTAATTACTTAGTTAACTCAGGAACCACGCCTGTGTGGAAGCACCTGTTTTCAATACACTTTGTATCGCTTATTTACTCAACTGTTTCCTTTACTTTGGCAGTTACCTTTATTTCGCTGTCATCATGAATTAGACTCATTATACATGAGAGTTAAGTGATACAGAATGCGTGTGGTAACGGGTCATATACTGTAATATTGGCTCCTGGATGTCAGTCCTTCTGTCCGTCTGTCTGTCTTTGCGACCGCTGATGATGCGCGGCAGTGCAGATTTGAAAACACCGGCGGGTCTGTTACTGAGTTGTTTTGATGGCGCTATCTTGAGTTCCTGAATGAAGTGGGAATTGGAAACATTTTTTACTTGCTATAGCTGGACCATGTTTTAGACTCACGACTAACGCCAGCATGCTGCTGTGGACAGTGCCAATGAAAGTCATCAACGTAACCTGTTGTTCTGATGGCGAAATGTCCACCTCAGGATTATCATGTTAACCAATTTTCAATGTACACAAACCTTGTATACAATATGTTGAATTTGTACCTTTGAAACAGCTTCAGATCTTCATGGCTATATCCATTATCAGAATAAACAATAGGCTAGACAGCACCTCCTACTGGAGAGTTGATCTATCTACAACCACCACTTTCATCTCCCATCCAGGGTTTTAACTAAGCCCAGCTTAGCTTTGATGTTTGTTGCTGAATATTACCAATATTCTGATGTGATTGTATAGGGATCTCCATTTCACTATTCACTGTTGCTATTTTTTTAAACAATAGTAACCCTGTCTTTACAGGCAGTTAATCATTGAAAATTGATAATTTGATTCAATGCAATTCCCCCCCTCCTGCAAATCAAACATGTTTTTAGCAATCAGCTTTTTGATCTCTGCATATACCAATATTCTCTACTCTGGAGCAAAAAAATCAGTGGGATCATGGCACTTGCTTTCCCCTTAAAATTCGATGTTGTGATAGGTCTACCCTGAACCCATTTTATCCATATATAGGCCACAAAAACAGTATAGATATAGCCGAGGGAAGGCCTGAGGAAGATAGTTAAAGTTGGGGGTACTGGGGAGGAGTTGATCAAATATTTTGGTAGCTTAACTACAAACAGTTTAGATCTTCTCTTTTCAGAAGTAGGTTAGTCATCGTTTGCTTTCCAAACTGTTTTGGCACAATGACCAAAAGTAGGCCCTGGGCATGCAGTGAAGATACATTTTCTGCACTTGAATAACCCTACTGAATAACCCTACTGAATAACCCTACTGAATAACCCTACTGAATAACCCTACTGAATAACCCTACTGTCGACTTAACTTACTACATTTTCTCATGAAGTAGGTCGATTTTAGATTCTTCAAAGTAGCCACCTTTTGCCTTGATGACAGTTTGCACACTCTTGGCATTCTCTCAACCAGCTTCATGAGGAATGCTTTTCCAACAGTGTTGAAGGAGTTGTGCTGAACACTTGTCGGCTGCTTTTCCTTCACTCTGCGGTCCAACTCATCCCAAACCATCTCAAATTGGGTTGAGGTCTGGTGATTGTGGAGGCCAGGTCATCTGATGCCGCACTCCATCACTCTCTTTCCTGGTCAAATAGCCCTGTTAGGTGAGGTGTGTTGGGTCATTGCCCTGTTGAAAAATAAATAATAGTCCCACTAAGCCAAACCAGATGGGATGGCGTATCGCTACAGAATGCTGTGGTAGCCATGCTGGTTAAGTGTGCCTTGATTTCTAAATAAATCACCAGCATAGCACCCCAAAACCATCACACCTCCTCCATGCTGAGATCATCCGATCACCTACTCTCCATCTCACAAAGACACGGAGGTTGGAACCAAAACTCTCACATTTGGACTCATCAGACCAAAGGACAGATTTCTATCGGTCTAATGTCTATTGCTTGTGTTTCTTGGCCTAAGCATGTCTCTTGTTCTTATTGGTGTCCTTTAGTAGTGGCTTCTTTACAACAATTCGACCATGAAGGCCTGATTCACGCAGTCTCCTCTGAACAGTTGATGTTGAGATGTGTCTGTTACTTGAACCTTATTTCTGAGGCTGGTAACTCTAATGCACATGTACTCTGCAGCAAAGGTAACTCTGGGTCTTCCTTTCCTGTGGCAGTCTTCATGAGAGCCAGTTTCATCATAGCGCTTGATGGTTTTTGTGACTGCACTTGAAGAAATGTTCAAGGTTCTTGACTGACCTTCATATCTTAAAGTAATGATGGACTGTCGTTTCTCTTTGCTTATTTGAGCTGTTGTTACCATAATATGGACTTGGTCTTTTACCAAACCGGGCTATCTTCTGTATACCACCCCTACCTTGTCACAACACAACTGAATGGCTCAAACGCATTAAGAAGGAAAGAAATTCCACAACTTTTAACAAGCCACCTGTTAATTGAAAGGAATTCCAGGGGACTACCTCATGAAGCTGGTTGAGAGAATGCCAAGATTGTGCAAAGCTGTTATTACGTTATTCCATATGTGTTATTTCATAGTTTTCACATCTTCACTATTATTCTACAATGTAGACATTCTACAATGTATTATTCTACAATTTTGACTGGTACTGTATACAATCCTTCATAGATTTGAATGTTGGATATACTGTATCTGGGACATCCTTTCTTCCTGGCTTAAGGCCTTCCCTCACTGTACGTCGGATTCGATTATTACATGTCACACTGTGCGATGTGACCAATTTCAAATCTTGATATCAACCTGGTCAGGGTCTACGAATTTCTTCAGTTCTGTCTGCAAATTGTGCGATTGGCTCGCGAGGATACATCAGCCGACGTAGGCTACATTAACTGCAACGTAGGCTATGTCACCTGGGCATATCAAGCATGGCGTCGAAAGAACCACAACAAGCAGTTGCTTTTATGTTGGCAATGTTTTGTCTCGAGAAACAAGCATGGTGTTATTGCCGGCCGTGTTTCTATTGGTCAGTTACTGGGATTGGCTCACTACACGATAAAGGCTAAACATTTCTGACACTGTCAGAACTTTGTCGGAGCTTACGACCACACATATTGTTACTTAAATCGGCAGACCTAGACCCTGTCACATTGAACAAGCCAAGATGTCCGACAATTGTTTACAACCTAAGAATTTGCTGACAAGGACCTCCCGAGTGGCGCAGCGGTCTAAGGCACTGGATTGCAGTGCTTGAGGCGTCACTACAGCCCCGGGTTCGATCCCAGGCTGTGTCACAGCCGGGCATGACCCATGAGGCAGCGCACAACTGGTCCAGCTGGGATTTCCTTGTTTCATTGCGCTCTAGCGACTCCTTGTGGTGGGCCGGGCACCTGCAAGCTGACAGGTAGGCAGTTGTACAGTGTTTCTTCCAGCACATTGGTGCGGCTGGCTTCCGAGTTAAGTGGGCAGTGTGTCAAGAGGCAGTGCAGCTTGGCAGGGTTGCGTTTCGGAGGATGCATTGCTCTCAACCTTCGCCTCTCCTGAGTCCGTACGGGAGTTGCAGCGATGGGACAAGACTATCAATTGGATATTACGAAAAGGTGTACAAGTACATTTTAAATATATATTCATATACAGTTGAAGTCAGAAGTTTACATATACCTTAGCCAAAGACATTTAAACTCAGTTTTTCACAATTCTTGACATTTAATCCGAGTAACAATTCCCTGTCTTAGGTCAGTTAGGATCACCACTTTATTTTAAGAATGTGAAATGTCAGAATAATAGTTGAGAGAATTATTTATTTCAGCTTTTTACAAATCTGTCTATTCCAGCAGCAACAATAGTCATTTACAACATTAGCAATGTCTACACTGTATTTCTGATCAATTCTGTTATTTTAAATGGACAAAAAAATAGTTTTTCTTTCAAAAACAAGGACATTTCTTAGTGACCCCAAACTTTTGAACAGTAGTGTATAATATATATATATATATATATATATATATAAATATTTGCAGAATTGTGGCATAAGACAGCTTAAATGTATGTGCAGGCCTTAAGTCAAGGTTTGTGTCCTAACTGACACCCTATTCCACATTTAGTGCACTACTTTTGACCAGGGTCCTTAGGACAAAGACCCTAGATTTCTGCTGCCCCCAGAACAGTTGGTCATGTCAGTCTCTTTTGATAAGAGTTCTGCCAAGTGGGTTTCAATTATGTTAAATTTTGTTTGTTTGCTCTGGAGTTCAACTCATGTTTGTGTTGTTGGTTGGAGGGGGTCAACGTGACCACACTGGTCAATATTTTTTACACTGTCCCACTCCCACCATGCCTAATGGTTTTGTTGATATGTTTGCATCAACCAATGGCAGCACTACAGCCGGTTAACATTAGGTGAATGAGGTTATGTTTGGACTACAGCCAAGTGCAGTAGAGCGATATGAAGTGCAAGAGATTAAGAAGTCATTCCGATGTATGCAGTGGGATATAGTCTGACTTCACACTGGCCACAGGTGCAATGATACATCACCCAATCCCTTTCTAACTAATCACAGGCTTCTAGATTCCAAGGGGAAATCCCAAATATGTTTCAGTGGGTGGTGAGGTTGCATAACCTTTGTACAGATTGTTATATACATTTTATAGTTGTGTTCTTGGTTCAATGTCATCTAGCAACAGTCATTGCAGTTTTTGGAATGTATTGTTTTGAAAACGTGATAACCATTCTCATAGATATTGTCTTCCACCGCCAACTTTGACATTGGAGAGCTCCTTCGAATGTTCTTGAATGTTTGAATGTTCTCTGAAGTTTGTCCCTACCAGCTGTTCTTACATACCTTATGAGAAGAAACTAGTGTGTACAGCTTTGAGACATACAGTAGTGGATGCACTGTTCATATTTCACACTATTGAGCCTGGAAAGCAGCATGCTAATCATATAACTCTTTCAACTCCAAATGGCCTATTTGAAATGCTTCAAATGATTTCACAATAAATACATTCTGTTACAACTTCTGTTTTTGTGTTCCCCTGATGAACTGTGATTGCATATGATACAAGTAGAGTTGAGGAAGTACACACTGTTGTCAATTATTCCCTGTTCACAGGCATTTTTCCAGCTGCACTTAAAATGTCCTTAGTGTTTGAGTTTTTGCTTATAAGCAGGAATCAGGAGTATAGAGTTCTTGTCATACTTGCCAAATGGAGGGTGAGCTTTATATGCATTTCTGTGTTTGGAGTAAAGCTGATCTAGAGGTTTTTGTTCGCAACTAGTTGCTGGTAAAAATAAGGTGAAGACAAATTTCAGTTTCTATGCACTAAAATCACCGGCCAATAGGAGCACTGCCTCTGGATGTGTATTTTCTTGTTTGCTTATGGCCCTTTACAGCTTATTGAGTGTGGTCTTAGTGCCAGCATCAGTTTGTGGTGGTACATAGACAGCTACGAAAAATATAGATGAAAACTTGCTTGGTAAATAGCATGTATCTGGGGGGCTCTCGAGTAGTGCAGTGGTCTAAGACGTTGCATCTCAGATGTTAGAGGCGTCACTACAGACCCTGGTTCGATTCCAGACTATATCACAATTGGCTGTGATTGGGAGTCCCATAGGGTGGTGCACAATTCGCCCAGTGTCGTCCGGGTCATTGTAAATAAGAATATGTTCTTAACTGACTTGCCTAGTTAAATAAATTAAAAATGTGTATGGTCTGCAGCTTATCATGAGGTATTATAACTCAGGTGATAAGCATAATAAAAAATAATGCCCATAAAAATCTGCCAGTTTAAGCTGGAGATATTGGATGTGTCTCAATCCACTGCATCAGCCTGTTGCACTTCTGCTATGAAAGGTGACAGCGCTAGAATGGTGTTTGATTATGAGATTTGATTATGGTCTTCTCACATAATCGCCTGTACTGTCCGAACGGTTTGGCCTACCCCTCCATGGAAAGATAAGACTCTCACGATGGTGTTATCTGTCTGGAGACGGTTCAGCTGACTAGTATCTTCTGTCTGTAACATACAAACTGTTTGGGCTACACACTACTATGTTACCCTTAGGGATTAATAAAGTACCTCTATATACAGCGCATTCGGAAAGTATTCAGACCCCTTCCCTTTTTCTACATTTTGTCAAGTTACAGCCTTATTCTAAAATGGATTAAAATATATATATCCTCAGAAATCTACACACAATACCACATATTGACAAAGCGAGAACAGGTTTTTAGAAATGTATAAAAACATTTAAACAGAAATACCTTATTTACATAGTGGGGCAAAAAAGTATTGTCAGCCACCAATTGTGCAAGTTCTCCCACTTAAAAAGATGAGAGAGGCCTGTAATTTCATCATAGGTACACTTCAACTATGACAGACAAAATGAGAAAAAAAATCCAGAAAATCACATTGTAGGATTTTTTATGAATTTATTTGCAAATTATGGTGGAAAATAAGTATTTGGTCAATAACAAAAGTTTATCTCAATACTTTGTTAAATACCCTTTGTTGGCAATGACAGACGTCAAACGTTTTCTGTAAGTCTTCACAAGGTTTTCACACACTGTTGCTGGTATTTTGGCCCATTCCTCCATGCAGATCTCCTCTAGAGCAGTGATGTTTTGGGGCTGTTGCTGGGCAACACAGACTTTCAACACCCTCCAAAGATTTTCTATGGGGTTGCGATCTGGAGACTGGCTAGGCCACTCCAGGACCTTGAAATGCTTCTTACGAAGCCACTCCTTCGTTGCCCGGGCGGTGTGTTTGGGATCATTGTCATGCTGAAAGACCCAGCCACGTTTCATCTTCAATGCCCTTGCTTATGGTAGGCTTTGTTACTTTGGTCCCAGCTCTCTGCAGGTCATTCACTAGGTCCCCCCGTGTGGTTCTGAGATTTTTGGTCACCGTTCTTGTGATCATTTTGACCCCACGGGGTGAGATCTTGCGTGGAGCCCCAGATCGAGGGAGATTATCAGTGGTCTTGTATGTCTTCCATTTCCTAATAATTGCTCCCACAGTTGATTTCTTCAAAACAAGCTGCTTACCTATTGCAGATTCAGTCTTCCCAGCCTGGTGCAGGTCTACAATTTTGTTTCTGGTGTCCTTTGACAGCTCTTTGGTCTTGGCCATAGTGGAGTTTGGAGTGTGACTGATTGAGGTTGTGGACAGGTGTCTTTTATACTGATAACAAGTTCAAACAGGTGCTATTAATACAGGTAACAAGTGGAGGACAGAGGAGCCTCTTAAAGAAGAAGTTACAGGTCTGTGAGAGCCAGAAATCTTGCTTGTTTGTAGGTGACCAAATACTTATTTTCCACCATAATTTGCAAATAAATTCATTAAAAAAATACTACATTGTGATTTTCTGGATTTTTTTTCTCATTTTGTCTGTCATAGTTGAAGTGTACCTATGATGAAAATTACAGGCCTCTCTCATCTTTTTAAGTGGGAGAACTTGCACAATTGGTGGCTGACTAAATACTTTTTTTTGCCCCACTGTAGGTTGGAATCTCATTGATCAATGTACAGCATCTACCAAATAAGATATTTCCCAAGGATCCATGTTGATGTGACGTGGTGTGCCCAATGAGAAAGCATTACCCATTGTGACTCCCCTGTGGCTGTATTTTCTATTTAGTCAACATTATGAAGAAGTTTATCCATCCAAATTATAGTTTTCATAGACCAACATGCATAACAAAACAACTTTAGAGTATGTGTTGTTCACTCCAGTTTTATCATGACCAAAAATAGCCCCAGAGGTCTACAGCGAAACTTAATTTGACATGGCAGCCTCCATATTTAAATGGTTTAACTTATACCACTGGACCAAAATAAACTAACGACATACAGCATGCATAGTTTCTGTCTAGGAATGCAAGGATACATCTACTTTACATATAGCCTATACTCACTTAACCTCAGAGATCTCCACCATATCAATATGCAGAACATTTGCAAAATCTATCAAAAATAAGGGGTCATGAATGATTACATTACAAGTAGGCACACATTTACTTAAAAAAATGTATGATGGACATGTATAAGGAAATCTACAAAACATTTTGTATGAGCCAAATAATTTAAATGTCATTTTTGGGTGTTTCAAATTCATAATGAATTCATGTTGTACAGTATGTGTGCGCCCCCTCTATAGGGAATACAGTTAGAAGGCCTATAGGCACCAAGGCCTACTGGGAGTGGCAGAATGGCAGCACACACTAGTTTGACCATACCATACCATGAAATGCTGACCTTTGTTTTTTTTAGTTACACCTTAAATCAAAACGTCTCTTTATTTATTGACATTTTTGTAAATGTATGATTTTTCAATTTAAATTCAACTCTGGACACATGTCAAGACGATAATTTAATCATTATGGCTAAAGGATTAGGGTGGAAATTGTATTGGGACAATTATATTGGACAGTTTAGCCACGACAACTGCAACAGTTTAAAGTCAGATGCAACGTAACTGCAGCCAGTTCAGATGCATAATAACTCAAGTTAAATGGAGTAAGTGACCAGTTTAAGGTTTCCGTGTTTAAATAAACCTTTTTGCATTTTCAAGAATGTTGGATATCTGGGACATCCTTTCTTCCAGCCTTAGTCTCTAGGTGATCTTGTACAGTACAGGGGTCTATTCACTGGAAACCAAATGGAAGCAAACAGGCCAAAATGAGGAGGGACAAACCTGAACTTCTCCATTAAGACATGCACATTTTGTTGCAACTTGTTTTTTTGTGGCAAAATGTTTTACGATGGTGTGCACTAATGAATACACCCCAGTACTTCATCTAAATTTAGAATAATGTACTCTCTGCAGTCCCGTCTGTCTAAAGTTCAAGTCCCCAAAGGTTTAGCTGAGGTATGGGACTGGGAAGTATGACATAAGTATGAGGTGACAGAGGTAAGCCCATAAGAAAAATGTGGGGGCTATAGCCCAATTGCAGCAGAGGGTGCTTCATCGCAAGAGGGGAGTTTTCTACACACAGTGTGAAAGAAGAGCCACGCAAAACTTGCTGACAGTTTTAGGGTTAGTACCTATAGGCTAGTATAGATCACATTTTGCAAACTCAGCATTGAACAACTGACACTCATAATTCATCCTTTACCAACTGACAACTCCAGGCTAGTATTGGCATGTTTAATGGGTTTCACTGAGCAATGGAAACTGGTGTAACAGACATTTCTTGTGTAATCTTTCCAGGAGACATCTGTCAGTGGGTTCACAGTGAGTTCATGCTTATGTAACATGGTTCCCGGGTTCCCCTCTCCACTATCATGTTCATCTGGTTTCCTAGTACCCTGGGGGGGGTTACCATATAGGACATGGTGCAGGTTTCAACATATTTCAAGCATGTGGCCTGCCCCATGCTTTTACACCGAGTGCAAATTATACCGTGACATTCAGGGGCCTCCATCTTTTCCATTGGACCTCCTCTGTGTGCATGTGAAAAAAATGTATGGGCCTAATAGTAGATGTCATTTAACAGTCAAATCTTTTACGACCTTTTAATTTGTCATGAACACAACCAGTCATGATGTTCTTATTGTCAATCAAATCACTTCAAAAATAAGGCTACCTACACCTGTTCTTCCACTCCAAAATAATTCCAGCATCCAGAAAGTGTACTGTGCACCATTTCAACGGGAAGAGACATCTGTTACAAACCACCAAAAAGTTTAATGACATTCGGCAATTGTCATTGGGTTTACACTCTTGCAGCCTGAATTAAAATGACACGTCTTGCCGACAAAAGGACCTTTTCTGTAGAAAGAAACGTTTGGACACCTGAAAAGGGTTTGTAATACGGGACCAGAGACAGAAGAGGAAGTGAGATATCCCACTCAGTTTATTTCTGGTTCAATGAACTAAGTAGACCAGACCCAGCCCGTAATGCATTGGTGTCTATGGAAGATACACCCAGTAAAACAGACCAGAACAATCTTTTTTTATGGTAAAAGGCCTGAGTGAACCATCTTTGAGAGGACTATCCAGGCACGACAAATGCAGCCATGGAGAAAATGTTTTTAAACTGTGCACATAGGTAGGGGTGTTTCACTTGGAATAAGCTTTTATTTTAAAGAAATCTCAGATTTCTTTAATTGCAGACTGGTTAAGTTAGAATTATTTGGAGACTCCCCCTAAAGTTAGATGTCTCATTCAGGCGGACTGAGACCCCCCTGGGCCCTCCATAAATCATAAATTACATTAAGACTGACCCTTTTCCTTGCATGAAGGAATCTTAAGATTAGACCGAATGACTGAGCTTCAGAGTAACCCTGAGGAGATATCCATTGCCAGACATAACTGACCTGAGACAGGCTTTCACTATCTAAAACCCAGGGGAAGACTCCTACTACCCCAGAACAGTTGGTCATGTCAGTCTCTTTTGATAAGAGTTCAGCCAAGTAGGTTTCAATTCTGTTATTTTTAGTTTGTTGACTCTGGTGTGGACTCTTGTTTTTGACAGGAGGGGGTTGAATATTTGGATTCTGTGCCACCATGCCTAACAGGGTTCTATTGAAATCATGTTGGCATCTACCAATGGCAGCAATATGGCTTACATTTTAGTCATTTAGCAGACACTCTTTTCCAAAGTGACTTTTGGGAAAAATAAGGGCATCTCTGCAGATTTTTCAGTCAGCACTGGGATTCGAACCAGCAACTTCTCGGTTACCGGTCCAATGCTACCTTCCGCCCCTGAGGTATACAGTTGAAGTTTACATACACTTAGGTTGGAGTCATTAAAACTTGTTTTTCAACCACTTTCTTGTTGAAAAACTATAGGTTATGGCAAGTCAGTTAGGACATCTACTTTGTGCATGATAAAAGTAATTTTTCCAACAATTGTTTACAGACAGATTATTTCACTTATAACTCACTGTATCACAACTCCAGTGGGTCAGAAGTTTACATACACTAAGTTGACTGTGCCTTTAAACAGCTTGGAAAATTCCAGAAAATGTCATGGCTTTAGAAGCTTCTGATTGACTCAAATGATGTCAATTAGCCTATTGGAGGTGTACCTGTGGATGTAGTTCAAGGCCTACCTTCAAACTCAGTGCCTCTGCTTGACATCATGGGAAAAATCAGAAGAAATCAGTCAAGACCTCTGAAAAACAATTGTAGACCTCCACAAGTCTGGTTCATCCTTGGGAGAAATTTCCAAATTATCTGAAGGTACCATCCATCCGTACAAACAATAGTAGGCAAGTAAACACCATGGGACCACGCAGCCTTCATACCGCTCAGGAAGGGGACGAGTTCTGTCCCCTAGAGATGAACGTACTTTGGTGCAAAAAGTGAAAATCAATCCCAGAACAACAGCAAAGGACCCTGTGAAGAAGCTGGAGGAAATAGGTACCAAAGTATCTATATCCACAGTAAAACAAGTCCTAAAATCAACATAACCTGAAAGGCTGCTCAGCAAGGAAGAAGCCACTGCTCCAAAACCACCATAAAAAGCCTGACTACGGTTTGCAACTGCACGTGGGGACAAAGATCATACTTTTTGGAGAAATGTCCTCTGGTCTGATGAAACAAAAATAAAGCTGTTTGGCCATAATGACCATCGTTATGTTTGGCGGAAAAGGGGGAGGCTTGCAAGCCAAAGAAAACCATCCCAACCGTGAAGCACGGGGATGGCAGCATCATGTTGTGGGGTTGTTTTTCTGTAGGAGGGACTGGTGCACTTCACAAAATAAAATGGCATCATGAGACCGGAAAATTATGTGGATATATTGAAGCATCTCAAGACAGTCGGGAAGTTAAAGCTTGGTCGCAAATGGGTCTTTCAAATGGACAATGACGCCAAGCATACTTCCAAAGTTGTGGCAAAACGGAGGACAACAAAGTCAAGGTATTGGAGTGGCCAACACAAAGCCCTGACCTCAACCCTATAGAAAATGTGTGGGCAGAACTGAAAAAGCATGTGCGAGCAAGGAGGCCTGCAAACCTGACTCAGTTACACCAGCTCTGTCAGGAGGAAGGGGCCAAAATTCACCCAACTTACTGTGGGAAGCTTGTGGAAGGCTACCAGAAACAATTGACCCAAGTTAAACAATTTAAAGTCAATGCTACCAAATACTATTTGAGTGTATGTAAACTTCTGACCCACTGGGAATGTGATGAATATAATAAAAGTTTAAATAAATAGTCCACTTATTCTGAGACAGAGTTTTTTTTATAGGATTTCATGTCAGGAATGGTGAAAAATTGAATTTTAAATGTATTTGGCTAAGGTGTATGTAAACTTGACTTCAACTGTACATTGGAACATAACTTAATGCTTAGACTCCAGGCAAGTGCAGTACATTTTATGTAGGTTATAGGCCAGCAGGCTCAAGAGATAAGTTGTTCCAATGTATGCAGTAGGATATGGTTTGACTTCACATCATCCAATCCCTTTCTGACAAGTCACAGGCTTATGTTCCAAGGGGAAATCCCTAATTTGTGCCATCAGGTGGTGAGATCCCATGGACTTTGTACTAACTGTTATCATGCAAAAAGGTATAGCTGAGTAAACCAGTGGTCCCCAAACTGTAGAGCATGGTGGTCCCCGCTCCGCAACCCCCACCCCCATAAAAGTCAGTCTAGCTTTAAACTTACTCTTGAAAGTTATAATAGAATGCACAAGGTGCAATTACAAAATTGAGAGCCATTTATAACTAGCCCAGGTCAGTTGACGGATTTTAGATTTTTTATTTTTTTTGCCGATAGTGATAAAAATGTGAACTCAAATATCACATGAATACACATTAGACATGGCAAAATATATAGAAATGCAAGAAAATGTGCTTTAAAAAAACAAGATATTATTTGCACCCAAAACAAAATGTGTAGAATTGCAGGAAATAAGCTTCAAATGTACTAAATGTTCTCCACCAACAAGAGTGGTATGAACAGTTTGTCTCCAGAACGGTGTTTGTGCCCATAGAAATAAAAATGGGGTGTGCGCACAAAGGGGGCACAGGATGTTCCCCAATACTGGAAGGAGTGAAAAGGCTTGGGAACCCCTGGTGTAAACCACCATGTACAGAGATGAGAAAAAAATGAAATGAATCACACATTGTGCTGGTGGCAATTGAGCATTGCAACATGTAAAGTATGCTTGTTTTTTAATTGACGTTGCACAACGGTAATAAATATAAAACAGAGAAAGACAAAAAATAAAAGCAGTGAGGTCACTGCTTAAAAGCTTGTTAGTTAAGGCCTCAGGTGTCATCTTAGCAGCAGCTCATAGTGTGTATTATTTTCAATTATTGTCTATGGCAGATTACAATGGTAATCACAAATCAAGTCTGTCGATGCTTGTGTGTTCTGGTAACCCTGACTCGTCGGGAGAAATATCCTTGTATTTCTCAATTTAAACTTTGGTTTAAAAGAGAGTTTAGTCTTACGAAATGCTCTAGTCTACAGCACTTAAATTCACATAATGAAAAACAGTTTCCAATATACCACTGTTCTCTCACCCTCAAGTACATACATGATCAAAAGCCTGTGGACACCTGCACGTCGAACATCTCATTCCAAAATCATGGGCATTAATATGGTGTTGGTCCCCCCTTTGCTGCTATAACAGTCTCCTCTCTTCTGGGAAGGCTTTCCACTAGATGTTGGAACATTGCTGCAGGGACTTGCTTCCATTCAGCCACAAGAGCATTAGTGAGATTGGGCACTGATGTTGGGCGATTAGGCCTGGCTTGCAGTCGGCGTTCCAATTCATCCCAAAGGTGTTCGATGGGGTTGAGGTCAAGGCTTAAGCAAGTTCTTCCACACAGATCGAGAAACAATTTCTGTACGGACCTCGCTTTGTGCACAGGGGCATTATCACGTTGAAACAAAGTTGGATGCACAGAATTGTCTAGAATGTCATTGTATACTGTAGCGTTAAGATTTCCCCTTCACTGGAACTAAGGGGCCTAACCAAACCATTAAAAACATCCCCAGACAATTATTCCTCCACCAAACTTTACAGTTGGCACTATAGATTGGGGCACATAGCGTTCTCCTGGTATCCGCCAAACCCAGATTCGCCCGTTGGACTGCCAGATGGTGAAGTGTGATTTATCACTCCAGAGAACGTGTTTCCACTGCTCCAGTCCAATGACAGCGAGCTTTACACAACTCCAGCCAACGCTTCACATTGCGCAGGGTGATCTTAGGCATGTGTGCGACTGCTCGGCAATGGAAACCCATTTCATGAAGCTAGAAGTAGTTTGGAAAATGGTAGTGAGTGTTGCAACCGAGGAGAGATGATTTCTACACGCTATGTGCTTCAGCCCTCGGCAGTCGCGTTGTGTGAGCTTATGTGACCTACCACTTCGCGACTGAGACATTGTTGCTCCGAGAAATTTCCATTTCATAACAGCAGCACTTACAGTTGACCGGGGCTGCTCTAGCAGGGTAGAAATTTGACAAAATGACTTGTTGGAAAGGTGGCATCCTATCACGATGCCACTTTGAAAGTTGCAGAGCTCATCGGTAAGGCCATTGTACTGCCAAAGTTTGTCTAAGGAGAATGCTCGGCTGTTTGCTCCATTTTATACACCTGTCAGCAAGGGGTGTGGCTGAACTAGCCGAATCAACTACTTTGAAGGTGTCCACATACGTTTAGATATATACACCAAACACACAATTAAAAATGGTTTAAAAATTACAAAACGTTTCCCTGTGTTACAATGCGGTCAGAAAGTATTCAGACCCCTTGATTTTCCCACATTGTTACAGCCTCATTCTAATTGATTAAATTGTTGTTTTTTTCTCCCATCAATCTACACACAATACCCCATAATGACAAAACATTTTATTTTCCTCAAAATTAAAAATGTATATAAGTTCAGACCCTTAATTCAGTATATTGTTGAAGTACCGTCGGCAGCGATTACAGCCTCGAGTCTTCTTGGGGATGACGCTACAAGCTTGACCCACCTGTATTTGGAGAGTTTCTCCCATTCCTCTCTGCAGATCCTCTCAAGCTCTGTCAGGTTGGATGGGGTGCGCCGCTGCACAATCATTTTCAGGTCTCGCCAGAGATGTTCGATCGGGTTCAAGTCCGGGCTCCGGCTGGGCCACTCAAGGACATTCAAAGACTTGTCCTGAAGCCACTTCTGCATTGTCTTGGCTGTGTGCTTAAGGTCATTGTCCTGTTGTGAAGGTTCACCTTCATCCCAGTCTGGAGGTCCTGAGCGCTCTGGACCAGGTTTTCATCAAGGATCTCGCTGTACTTAGCTCCGTTCATCTTTCCCACGACCCCGACTAGTCTCCTAGTCCCTGCCACTGATAACCATCACCACGGCATGAGGCTGTCACCACCATGCTTCACCGTAGGGATGGTGCCAGGTTTCCTCCGGACGTGACGCTTGGCATTCAGGCCTAACAGTTCAATCTTGGTTTTATCAGACAATAGAATCTTGTTTCTCATGGTCTGAGAGTCCTTTAGGTGCCTTCTGGCAAACTCCAATTGGGCTGTCATGTGCCTTTTACTGAGGAGTGTCTTCTGTTTGGCCACTCTACCATAAAGGTCTGATTGGTGGAGTGCTGCAGAGATGTTTGTCCTTCTGGAAGGTTCTCCAATTTCCAGAGGAACTCTGACAGAGTGACCGTCAGGTTCTTGGTCACCTCCCTGACCAAAGCCTTCTTCCCCAATTGCTCAGTTTGGCCAGACGCCCAGCCTTAGGAAGAGTCTTGGTGGTTCCAAACTTCTTCCATTTAAGAATGATGGAGGCCACTTGGGAACCTTCAATACTGCAGACATTTCTTTGGTACCATTCACCAGATCTGTGGATCTACACAATCCTGTCTCAGAGCTCTACGGACAATTCCTTCGACCTCATAGCTTGGTTTTTGCTCTGACATGCAGTCAACTGTTGGACCTTATTTAGATGGGTATGCCTTTCCAAATCAAGTTGTAGAAACATCTCAGGGATGATAAATGGAAACAGGATGCACCAGAGGTCAATTTCAAGTCTCATCAAAGTATCTTATGTAAATAAGGTATTTCAGTTATTTGTTTATAAATTTGCAAATATTTTTTAAATGACGTTTTCGCTTTGTTATTATGTGGTATTGTGTGTAGATTGATTAAATTAAAAAAAGGATAATCCATTTTAGAATAAGCCAGTAACGTAACAAAATGTTGAAAAAGTGAAAGGGTCTGAATGCTTTCCAAATGCACTGTATTTGTCATCGTATTCATTCACTGAAGGACCTCTTGATTAAGATCCTTCCTCCAGATAATATATATATATATTTTTTTTAAGTATATTTTTTTAAAGTATATACTGTATGGTATAATACTGTAGTTAAGTACTTTGTGGTGTTTGTTGAGTGAAAAGTTATCGAAAGCAGCACCAAAGAAAAAAAAAGTCGCTCAGTTGGTGGCTACCGCCATGGTTACTTTCCAGGTTGTTCCTTGTCGGATTGCTCATCGTTGGGTTGCTCTGCAGGTTGATCCGCAGGTTGTTCCTCCGGGGGGTTGTCAAGCAGCTCAAACATATCATCGATGACCTGCCACAAGCAGTTGTCCAAAGGGAAGTCGTTGTCCACCAGGTTGACAAGGAAGTAGTTGTCGTGGATATACTTGATGATCATACGTGATGGGGACTCGTCTTCGTACAGCTTGGCCCACTGCTCGATCCACAGGGCAAAGGCCTCGTCCTATTAAAAGAAGGCGAGAACAATTAACTCAACACGTTCCAGAAAGGGGGGGGATTCAGGCGTGTCGCTAAAGATTCATCTTTACAGCTCTGGTAACTGATACAGCTTGCTGATGAAGTTACACACACAATTCTGGATTTGAAAAGGCTTCACGGGAGATTGTGTCAAACGCTCAAGCTCATAAAGATGTGGAGGGTTCAAAACTGTACTTCAAATACCATACTCCACTAAAATCTCAGAGAACTAAATGACAACCATTCCACGAACTCATCTGAGTCATGGGCACAGTCCACAACCAGAAACAACTCCGAGCACACTCCATCTTGCTGATAGGCGTTTTCACTGAACTGCTTACACCTATCCAGTTGCTGTATATCTATACAAGTGCATAGAGGGTAATGTTCCTGGAAGGGGCCCAGTAGGTTAATGAGATGACATTTGACCTTACCTTCCAGTACAAGAAGCTGACTGGATCCACCACGGTGGGCTGGACAATCTCCCTGCCGGGGAAGATGCCCCATGTCACAGCGTTGGGTTGCATGTCATGGGCGTTCGTAGTATTCTGACCCTGTAGGTGGATACAAAAAAAAAAAAAAAAAAAAAAAAAAAAATCAGCCAGTAGATCATTCTAGCATTCTAACTGTTCCAATTCACAAAATATGTGTCGATGTAATGCCTGTAGTTGAGAACTTACGTGAACGTTGACGATGTGGTAGTTGACGCGAGGCTCGTACTTCTTTAGCACTTTGAGGAGAGCGGTGACATTTTCGCTTGAGGTGAAAAATTCCAGATAAGCCTGTTGGATTTGTAAATGTGGCACACAAGGTTCATGTCATCTCATGATTGCTATGCATGTATTACAAGAACTGTTAAGTTTGAAAAACCTCCACTGCCGATCAACAATACCACAAAAGACTGATTTATTCATGCACTTTCATTTCTAGGAAAGATTGTGAATCAACCTACTCTCAATAACATAAGAAAAACTGTGACAGCCTTAATTTTGCTAAACCAGTAGTAATCCTTGATCATTCTAAAGGATTTATGGGTATTTCTATGTAGTGTTCCAAGTGTACATCCCCTGCCCACTCCTTTTACTAGGCCTACCTTATTCTTTTTGGGAAAACATTACATTAAGCATGCAGGTACAGTAATATAAGCAAGTCTGAGCCTTTATATAATAAGACATAATTGGTCATCCCCACAACCAAACCACAGACGCCGAACTTTACCTTCTGGAAGACGTAGCCACCAGGGGGGCCCCAGCCCACGATGGGGTCTGAGGAGGGCTTGCCGTTGATGCTGGGCTGGGAGTTGATGGTGAGGACTCCCCTGCGGTTTACCTTGTCCAGCTCGTCCTTCAGCAAGTTGGTCTCCGGGGCCAGCGGGTCGTCATTCCACGGCAGACACATCACCTAGAAGACGAGAGGTCAGGAGACATCAGCTGAGCAAAGTGCAAGTCAAGGGTTTAGGTTCTTGTTTTAAGTTTGAGTTTATTTTTATTTTTACAGGGACAGTGCACATTAATCAACGTTTCAGTAAAAGTGCCGGTTTTAGCCAGCCGGCTAATTTTCAACCGCAGTCCCTGGGCAGGTTATTAAAAACAATTACAATATAGACAATAGCAACATAGAACAAGCAAGACATAGCAACATAGGACAAGCAAGACGTAGCATACAGACAGAGCAACAGAGCAAAAAGCAGCAAGACAAAATTCATAAAAGCAACAAAGTGTTTCCACACCTCACAAGCTACAGACAACATGGAAAGCGGCAACACACAGCTAGGGACCATGTTCACAAATCTGATTGACCTTTAGCCATGTCTTCAAGCACTTTGTGAAAGTGTGATATGTGGTGCAGTTATGTGTGTCTGATGGCAGTGTATTCCAGACATGGGAAGCTCTCACAGAGAATGCAGATTTACTAAAGGTGCTTTTCCTTAGGGGAACTATACAGTCACCTCTCATGGCAGACCTTGTGGATCTGCTGCCATATGTCTGGGTTTTCTGTTTAACAAAAATATTGAGTGGAGGGGGAGCCAGGCCATTAAGGATCTTGAATACAAGACATGCGTCGGTGTATTGCACAAGATTTTCCCAACTCAAGAACTAAGGATTTTCCCAACTCAAGAACTAAGGTTTTCTAAGGATGTGACAATGATGATGGCTATTGGGCTTCCTATCAAGCACTTTGAGAGCCTGTTTGTAGACAGACTGAATAGGTTTTAATGTTGTACAGCAAGCTTGGGCCCAACTAGTCAAGCAGTATGTTAAGTGGGGGTCATAATGCACATGGTTGTATTTATGAGGCGCTTAATGAAAGAAAGTTAAGGTTTCAGTTTCAGTCTGTTTTCACGCCAAAGTGTAGAGGTCCGGGTGTCACCTTGTGTCCGGCAACATTGGGCTGGGCCGTGATGTAGCTGGTGAAGACCTCGTAGACGCTCTGCTCGCTGGTCAGCTCCTCGCCCCACATCTTCAGCAGGGCGTCCTTGGACGACTTACTCTTAAGGTAGAACAGGTAGTAATCGTTGAGTTCACCAAAGGCCGGAGATGACGAGTTTCCCCTGGAATAACACAGAGCCAAGTTGACAAGAGCTGGGGACATTGCCTGTTCACTGATTATACAGTACTTGTTCACGTTATACATCGCTGATTCACATCACAGTATAGCTTGGCTCAGTCCAGTAGTGTGAAAAGGCCTTGAATGAACAACATCATTTACACCCACAAACTAGCCAAGGTGAGAAATTGTGGCCACAAATCTTCTGAAGTTTTTCTCCAGTGTTGCTCACCATCGTCCATTGGGGAAGTCATCCCAGTCCTGTGTTCTGTAGATATAGCTCTTGGGTCTGGAGGCCCAGAAAATGGGCCGCACGTCCTCCACTTTGCGTTTGGGGTGAGCGCTCACCGCCCAGGGGAGTGTCCGCCTGGCAATCCAAGTAGACCCCAAACCCTCCATCAGTACTAGGAACAGGCAAGACAGCGCGTATTCCATTCTAACACCTAGCCAGTTAGAAATTACTTCACATGGTGAAATCTTTGTTAAATGTTCCAGGTCTAATGAAAGTGCTGTAATACACACATGATTACAAAATGGTACCCACACTACGTGTTAAAACATGACAGCTCAGAAGTCGAACATGCCATTAGTTTTAGGTTTTCCCCCTAAATAATGGGTAAGCTAAATCAAGCGCAACCTAAAGTGTTTGAAAGATAACCAATCTAGTGCAATTGACAGACCTGGGGTCCTCGATCCACAGGCCCAGCTGCCGCAGTACCTCCATGGTGGCTACCTCGCGGTTCAGCGTGTAGAAGTGGAGGCCCGGCACCTCACCGCTCTCCAGCAGCACGCGGCACATGCCCACAGCCTGCTCAATGCCGTAGTTGCGGATGGCCGCATCGTTGTCCTTGATGGGCTCGATGACCTGCATGATCTCCTCGGGCACCTCCAGCTTGGACAGTTTGACCAGCTGCCTCAGAGACTGGTAGCCCTGGAAAACCACAAATCCTACTGGTTCAGGTACTGACAGAAAAAGCAAAAATGTAAAGAACAAATGTCTCCATACAACTGATGTACTCTCACATTGCAGACACACTTAAGACAACAAAAAATAACAAATTACACACGTCACGGTTGGAGTGTTACATTTCTGTATTGACTGGCATCAATGTAGAATTGATAAAAAATTCCAAGGGACAATGGTCCAATTATGAGAAAAAAATGTGTTTTGAATGGCACTGAGCGTACTTGGTCATTTGTTACATCTTTGCTATCACATGAGAAAGAATGTTCTGTTCAAAAAGACTACCCCTCCCTTTAAACCTTTGACAAATGTAGCCTTTGATCACTCCACACACAAACATGACATGTTTTTGTAATTTTAGTAGACGCTCTTATCCAGAGCGACTTACAGTAGTTAGTGCATTTATTTACACCCCCCCCACCCACCCCCAGTTTAAGGCCATATCCAATAGTACCTGGATAGGGAAGATGCCTGGTAGGATGGGGCAGGTGATTCCTATGGCCCTGCAGTCTCTGACAAACTTGAGGAAGGTGTCAGCCCGGAAAAAGAGCTGGGTGATGATGAAGTCGGCGCCAGCGTCCACTTTCTCCTTCAGATGTCTCAGGTCCTCATCGTAGCTCTCCGCCTCCGGGTGGCCAGTGGGGTAGCCTGCCACAATGAAAGGGTTTTAATGCTCAGTGTGTGGAGGTCACATTTGTGACCAGTTTCAAGAAGCTAGGCATACATGTCACAGGTCACTACCTCACAGGAGATGCATTTTACAAAAAAATATGTTTTTTTGGGGCAGAATTGCCTTCTGGAATGTGTGAACTTTCATGTGCCTTATTAACAAACTTGTATGCCATCTGTAAATAAGATGTTTTTATTACGAGCCTATTTGGTTTAGCCATAGAAAGATACAGGAACTTACCCACTAGACATGATTGGCTGAGATAGTGGATGGGCTGGACATGCCCGAGAGATGAGTTTGGATTGTCTGCCATGTAGCATGCTTCGGTCTATAACATGAGTTGCTCAGTATGTGTGGATAATCCTTTCTACCGTGGCATTTTTTTGGAAAGATGTCATGAAGAACTGAAGGTGTTGCATTGCGGCCCTGAAGTTCATAGCGCTATCGAGCAGCAGGAAAAAGTTGTGATGGACTACTTTCTGGAGGACATGCCATTATGTCTCTCTAGGACTAATCAAAAAATGTATCAGACTAGGAATCATTGAAGTCTTCCCCCATCACAGTCATCAGAAAAAACGTCAATTAACAGTATTGTCACAGAAGACGTTGATAGATTTTTGAAGTCAGTGGAATGCACGGTGGAAACAGAGAGAGATGATTCCCAAATGCGGAGAGTCGAAAAGATAACAGGGGGCTGTTATACAACACACCTGTCTCTGGATGACATAGTCAAACTAAGGGCAGGACAACCATGGCATCGATGACAAGAGGGAGACACGTTCAGCCATGTATACCGGTAGCTACAATTTTCAGATATTAGTTACTCATTGTCAGAAAGCCATTTTTCATTGCAAGTTCAAGCCTACTGTTAGGAGGGTGTGAACGATGCTGAATCGGCGTAGACAAAGACCTCTTCAGTATGTGTACCAAAACATTCAGAGGGCCAGTTTCTCAAAAGTGGGGATACAAGTTCATCAACTTTCAAAGCAGAATGACTTTCCCTTTTTTCCTCAACTGCAGTGTATGATATACAATTGTATAACTCTGTCTCTACTTTTATACAATGTCAAAAAAAAATTTTTTTTCAAAATGTTGCTATATAGGACCGAATCCAGGTGGTGGGTCACATTATACCAACTTGTAGCACTAAAATGGTTTTTGGGGTGATAAAATGCTCACATCGTATCAGTCGGTACAACAGCCTACTTTAAAGTCTTGCACAAATTACCTGACATAATTACAATATGATGACGCTTTGTAAAAAATAAATACATTTTGCTTCAAACGTACCAGCAACGCAGATGTCAAAGTAGTCATCAAACTCGCAGCGTATGTGTTTCACTAGGTCTGTGGCGTAGTTAAAGCCCGCTTCTTCCTCTTCCCAGTCAGCCCCCATAGGATCTATAAAGAGATCAGGAAAACATGGTGTTTAATGGAAATTTGTTACAATGAGTCCTAGCTAGTTAGCCAAGACTCTTGAAAAAGACACTCAATCTCAATGAGAAAAACCTGGATAAATAAGGTTCACTCAGACTCTGCGATATGTGACCACGAGCATAAATGCAAACCAAAAATATTGAAGAGTGAATGATGCAAGAGGCTCCAATGCGACAGGACGAGAGCTTGAGCAGCAATGTGAAGATCTTGCCGAATGAGAGTGATGCAACAGGCTGCAATCATGCATTCAAACAGAAACTTCTCTCCAAAATATCAGGGTGACCCTCAAAACACACAAACATTCCTACAAATGGACCAACCTTGATGTGTAGAAGTTGTCCCTAGGATCAGCTCACCCTCCCCAAATCCTAACAATAACAATTAAAAGTGGAACTGACAGCGTTTTAGCAACATCAAATCTGTTAATGTTAAGCTTTTTTTGGTACTATTCTGAGAAGTGAGCACTGATATGGCAATTTTTCACAATGTTTGAAATTGACAGTAAGGCATGTGTGAAAATTCTAGAGCGATATAGAGTGGGAAAGCAGCCGTTCGTTTCACAATTAATAAGGTACTTAAGTAAATAAAACGTCAGTCTTGTTCAGGAGCTAATCAGAGCTACAGTAGGCCTATATGCAAATTAGTATTTTGCCACATGGCCTGCCATCATTCTCTTTGAAGTGGACTGTTTGTCTAACGGCAGTAGCAACAGCGCAACTTTAGATCATTAGAAAGTGTTCACAAAAAAGCCACAAAATACACCTGAAAGGATTAATAGACTGGTCGATTGAGATTTTTTTTATGCACACACACATTCAAAAGTTTGGGGTCACTTAGAAATGTCCTTGTTTTAGAAAGAAAATAAGTTATTTTAATGGACAAAAAAAAGCTAACATTTGTTTAGAAATACAGTATAGACATTGTTAATCTTGTAAATGACTATTGTAGTTGAAACATCAGATTATTTTATGGAATATCTACGTAGGCACACAGAGGCCCATTATCAGCAACCATCACTCCTGTGTTCCAATGGGACGTTGTGTTAGCTAATCCAAGTTTATAATTTTAAAAGGCTAATTGATCATTAGAAAACCCTTTTGCAATTATGTTAGCATAGCTGAAAACTGTTGTTCTGATTAAAGAACCCATAAATCTGCCCATCTTTAGACTAGTTGAGTATCAGCATTTGTGGGTTTGATTACAGGCTCAAGATGGCCAGAAACAAAGACCTTTCTTCTGAAACTCGTCAGTCTATTCTTGTTCGGAGAAATTAAGACTATTCCATGCAAGAAATGTAAGATCTTGTACAACGCTGTGTACTACTCCCTTCACAGAACAGCATAAACTGGCTCGAACCAGAATAGAAAGAGTGGGAGGCCCCGGTGCACAACTGAGCAAGAGGACAAGTATTTTAGTGTCAAGTTTGAGAAACAGATGCCTCAAGTCCTCAACTGGCAGCTTCATTAAATAGTACTCGCAAAACACCAGTCTCAACAGCGAAGAGGCGACTCTGGGATGCTGGCCTTCTAGGCAGAGTTCCTCTGTCCAGTGTCTGTGTTCTTTTGCCCATCTTAATCTTTTCTTTTTATTGGCCAGTCTGAGATATAGCTTTTTCTTTGCAACTCTGCCTAGAAGGACAGCATCCCGGAGTCACCTCTTCACTGTTGACCTTGAGACTGGTGTTTTGCGGAGTGCTGCAGAGACGGTAGAACCTTCCAGAAGGACAGCCATCTCCACAGAGGAAATCTGGAGTTCTGTCAAGGTGACCATCGGGTTCTTGGTCACTTCCCTGATCAAATCACTGTTTGTATTCGGTGCACGTGACAACAGGTGTAGCACTTAGTGAAATGCTTATTTACAGGCCCTAACCAAAAGTGCAATTTAAGTTTAAAAATAATTGGTGAACAATAGATAAGAAATAAAAAATAAAACAGTAAAAAGGCAGTGACAAATAACCGTAACGAGGCTATATACATGCACCGGTTAATCGGGCTAAATGAAGTTGTATGTACATGTAGGTATGGTTAAAGTGACTATGCAAATATGCTAAACAGTGAGTAGCAGCATAAGAGAGGGGTTGGGTGTGGTGACAATGCAAATAGTCCGGGGAGCTATTTGGTTACCTGTTCAGGAGTCTTAAGGCTTGGGGGTAAAAGCTGTTGAGAAGCCTTTTGGTCCTAGACCTGGCGCTCCAGTACCGCTTGCCATGCAGTAGTTGAGGGATGGGTTGTTATTCCGGCACCACCAGGCCAGGTCTCTGACCTCCTCCCTATAGTCGGTCTCGTCGTTGTCGGTGAGCAGGCCTACCATGGTTGTGTCGTCTGCAAAAACTTAATGGATGGTGTTGGAGTCGTATCTGGACACGCAGTCGTGGGTGAACAGGGAGTACAGGAGGGGACAGAGCACGCACCCCTGAGGGGTACCAGTGTTGAGGATCAGGGGGGGGGCACGTCAGGAAGTCCAGGATCCAGCTATTTTTGCCGTAAGATACGGTGGCAGTAACATTTGTCAAAAAAAATAAATAATAATAATACACACGATAGCACAATTAGTTAGGGCATGGTGTTGATTATACTGCTTCCATTTCTTCCGGCTCTACTCTATAAAGTTGCCCTTCTTGGGCACCCCGATTGTTCTGTTGGCTGAGCAGCTAGCTCTAGGAAGAGTCTTGGTGCTTACAAACTTCTTCCATTTAAGAATAATGGAAGCCACTGTTTCCTTGGGGACCTTCAATTATGCTGAAATGTTTGCTTCCTTCCCCAGATCTGTGACACCACACAATCCTGTCTGAGCTCGACGGATAATTCCTTCCACTTCATGGCTTGGTTTTTGCGCTGAAATGCACTGTCAACTGTGGGACCTTATATAGACAGGTGTGTGCGCCTTTCCAAATCATGTCCAAGCAATTGAATTTACCAAAGTTGGACTCAAATCAAGATGTAGAAACATCAAGGATGATTATTGTAAACAGGATGCACCTGAGCTCAATTTAAAATCTAAGGAAAGGGTCTGAATACTTATTTACATAAAGGTACCTTTTAGTTGTAATAAAATTGCAAAACATTCTAAAAACCTGTTTTTGCTTTGTCGTTATGGAGTACTGTGTGTAGATTGAGGAGGAAAGCATTTAATTAATTTTAGAATAAGGCTGTAACGTAACAAAATGTGGAAAAAGTCAAGGGGTCTGAGTACTTTCCGAATGCACAGTACCAGTCAGAAGTTTGGACACTCCTACTCATTCAAGGGTTTCTTTATTTTCACTATTTTCTACATTGTAGAATAGTGAATCTATGGAATAACACATATGGAATCAAGTAGTAAGCAAAAGCTATATTTTACATTTTAGATGATTCTTCAAAGTCTTAGCTCCCACCCTTTCCCTTGACAGCTTTGCATTCTCTCAACCAGGTTCATCTGGAATGCTTTTCCAACAGTCTTGAAAGAGTTCCCACATATGCTGAGCACTTGTTGGCTGCTTTTCCTTCACTCTGCGGTTCAACTCATCCCAAACCATCTCAATTGGGTTGAGGCCAGGTGATGGTGGAGGCCAGGTCATCTGATGCAAGCACTCCATCACGCTCTTGGTCAAATAGCCCTTACACAGCCTGGAAGTGTGTTGGGTCATTGTCTTGTTGAAAAACAAATGATAGAACCACTAAGCCAAAGCAAATGGGATGGCGTATCACTGCAGAATGCTGTGGTAGCCATGCTGGTTAAGTACATTTACATTTAAGTCATTTAGCAGACGCTCTTATCCAGAGCGACTTACAAATCATGTCCAAGCAATTGAATTCACCTTCTGACATCCAGTGGAACAGCCACTTTACAATAGATGCATCTAAATCATTAAGGGGGGGTGAGAAGGATTACTTATCCTATCCTAGGTATTCCTTGAAGAGGTGGGGTTTCAGGTGTCTCCGGAAGGTGGTGATTGACTAATTTTGTCCTGGCGTCGTGAGGGAGTTTGTTCCACCATTGGGGGGCCAGACCAGCAGAACAGTTTTGACTGGGCTGAGCGGGAACTTTATTTTCCTCAATGGTAGGGAGGCGAGCAGGCCAGAGGTGGATGAACGCAGTGCCCTTGCTTGGGTGTAGGGCCTGAATCAGAGCCTGGAGTTCCCACATATGCTGGTGCCGCTTTTCCCCTCACAGCTCCGTAGGCAAAGCACCATGGTCTTGTAGCGGATGCAAGCTCCATCAACTGGAAGCCAGTGGAAGTGCGGAGGATTGCGGGGTGAAAAACAAATGAGAGAACTTGGGAAGGTTGAACACCAGACGGGCTGCGGTGTGCCTTGAATTCTAAATAAATCACCAGCAAAGCACCCCCACCTCCATGCTTCATGGTGGGAACCACACTTGCAGAGATCATCCGTTCACCTACTCTGCGTCTCACAAAGACACGGAGGTTGGAACAAAAACAACCTCAAATTTGTTCTCATCAGACCAAAGGACAGATTTCCACCGGTCTAACATCCATTTCTAGTGTTTCTTGGCCAAAGCAAGTAAGTATCTTCTTATTGGTGTCCTTTAGTAGTGGCTTCTTTACAGCAATTCGACCATGAAGGCCTGATTCACGCAGTCTCCTTTGAACAGTTGATGTTTAGAGACGTCTGTTACTTGAACTATTTGAAGCATTTATTTGGGCTGCAATTTGAGACTGGTAACTCTCATGAACTTATCCTCTGCAGCAGAGGTAACGGTCTTCCTTTCCTGTGGTGATCATCATGAGAGAGCTTGATGGTTTTTGCAACTGCACTTGAAGAAACTTTCAAAGTTCTTGAAATGTTCCGCATTGACTGACCTGCATGTCTTGTTTCTCTTTGCTTATTTGAGAGCCATATAAGGAAATCAGTCAATTGAAATACATTCATCAAGCCCTAATCTATGGATTTCACATGACTGGGCCTTGGAGGGCATGGGCCCACCACTGGGGAACCAGGACCTGCCAATCAGAATGAGGTTTCCCCAAAAAGGGCTTTATCACAGATTGAAATAGTCCTCAGTTTCATTAGTTGTCCGAGTGGCTGGTCTCAGACAATCCAGCAGATGAAGAAGCCAGATGTAGAGGGCTGCCGTGGGCTGGCGTGGTTATCCATGGTCTGCGGTTGGGAGGCCGGTTGGACATACCGCCAAATTCTCTAAAACAACGTTGGAGGCAGCTTATGGTAGAGAAATGAACATTAAATCCTCTGGCAACAGCTCTGGTGGACATTCCTGCAGTCAGCATGCTAATTGCACCATCCCTCAAAACTTGAAGACGTCTGTGGCATTGTGTTGTGTGACAAAACGGCACATTTTAGAGTGGCATTTTATTGTTCCCAGCACAAGGTGCACTTGTGTAATAATCATGCTGTTTAATCAGCTTCTTGATATGCCACACCTGTGAGTTGAATGGATTATCTTGGCAAAAGAGAAATGCAAACAAATTTGTGCACAAAATTTGACAGAAATGAAAACTGTGCGTATGGTACATTTCTGGTATCTTTTATATCAGCTCCTGAAACACAAGAGCAACACTTTACATGTTGCATTTATATTTTTGCTCAGTATAGATAATTTAGCCTATTTGCCACGTTATGGACTGACTTGTTGCCATGCCTCTTGCTATTTTGATTGTATTGACATGCACAGCCTTTGATACATTTGTAGGTTTTTGTAAACCACAGCTGGCCTGGTAGACAAATTGATAGCAATATTTGTTGGACTACCAAGAATAGTATTGGTGAATTAGCTAATTAATCATGCATTGAAATGCATCCATCTATTCTGCCAAAAAATGCCTTCCTCTACATCATGAAGTTGAATAAACTAGAACCACATTTTTTATTTCTCATGTCAGTTTTGTAGCATAAACAATGAATTTGATATATTTGACTGATATGAATGTCAGTTTCAGAGCTGCAAAGTAATTAAAACGCTGTCAGTTCCACTTTAAGAAAATAAGTGAAAACCGACCTTAGAACTGGGTCTGGGTATAATGTCACCCTAGTCCATGCAAAAAGGCCCTACCTCCTCTTAGAGCCATGATGTTCTTCAGGCCAAGGCGTTTGGCTTTGCTCAGGTACCCAGTGATCTTTTCTTTGGTCTGGTTGCAGCAGGTCAGGTGCAGGATGCTCTCCAGGCCACAGTAGTTGACCGCTGTGCTGGCGATCATCATGGAGGAGGTCTCCTTGTCTGAACCCGGGTCCCCTGCCGGATGCCAGGTAACGTCTATGAACAGGGGCCCCCCTGAGCCCATGCGATCAAATCTGAATTGGGATATATGGGAGAGAAATTTGCATTGATTAGCAGGTGATACATTTCCACAGGTGATAGTTTTGAGTTTGAAAACGAAGTGCCGGGTTACTAGAACAAGCCAACGCCAAAGTTTCTGCTACATACCTAGAGATGAGGTTGACAGCTCCACTTGCAGTGCGAGGGGGGAAGAACTCGAGGGAAAACCAGTGGTCGCCCGACTCCGTTCGGCGGCGCATCTTGTCCCGTAGCCTGTCCGTGCGGTCGGTGTCCAACACCGGCGTCGAGGAGCGAGAGCTTTCCTTGGAACTCTCGCAACCACTGTTGCTCGCGCCACTTGAGTCGCTTTTGCTGCATGTTCGCCATGTGTCTTCGACTCTCTGCACTTGATTCACCATGCTGCTACAGCCAAAAACAGTGTTTGAAGTTTGGGAGTCAAACTATCACGAGTTAGCTTACACTGAAGTTCTCTCACTCACACACAGTCGCTCGCACACGGGCGAAAACATGAATGACTGAATGACACGCTAGCCAGCATGTATTACTGTTAGCTAGCTAGCTAACGTTACCCACTGAACATAATAAACAAAGCAGCTAACGTTACAAAGATGTTAGCTAGCTAGTTAACGTAAGCAATCATGCACAACATTCGGCAACAAATGCATAACTAACTTACCTGTTTCTCTCAATTCTTCCACAAATTCTTCTACAGGCGTAACGTTAGCTCACAGGCTCGCCTGCTTTGTGAGCTGCTACAACGTGCGACTGGTCTTATATTCCTCGTCCTGCTCCAGTGTCTGGGCAGAGGGGGAGATTCAGTGCTCAAACAATAGCCCAATTAAACACGAGTTACGACTTTGTTATGTGTGCTATTCTTTGGGTGCTTAAATAAGTCGTTTTAAAACAAAAATACAATTTTATGTGAGGCCAGAGCTCCAGTCCACTCACACTACTTATCGCACAACTGCATCGTAATCGTTGAGTTTAGTCGGCTAAAAGGGGGAGACAGACGATGACTATGAAAAAATACGCCTCGATCACACCGAAAGTGTAAAAGTTTTGGTACATACATGTCGAATGTAATGCTGTGTTTGCCTTGCACCATTGTATTGCAGTGCGTTATGTGTGGTGCATAGTTGGATTTATCGAACGTATGCATCACATTGTGTGCATAGATGGAATGACAGAAATGGTAGCAGATGTTACATATCATTTTTGCACTGCAGGTGTGATCGAGCCGTTAGACAGCTCTGCACATGTTAATGTCAAAATATTTGAATTTACTAACCAAATATGGAGTTTGGCTGAGCAATTATTTTCATTTACTGCCGTCACGCCCAGTATGTACTTCCAAAAAGGTATAAATAATGATGTACAAGCAACCGAAAACAATGTATTGTCTGGAATTATGTAAATGTAATGAATTATGTAGTGGTTTTGGCCAAGTGCGCATGCGCCAAATCACTCATTATTGACAGGTAGGCTGATCCAGCAGCAGTATAGTCAAAACCAGCAGTAGGAGCATGAAGGTAGGCAGAAACTGCTTCTGAAAACGTCAGTTTGTCACTTTCACGAGGTTGGAGTAGTGTTTAACTACTTAAGACATTGGACAGTGGCGATTTTAGCAAAAAAAAAAAGTGGATGCATGCCAGCAAAGCCACTACACAACACAACACAACACTAAACAATACAAGCATTGCACTATAACGGT
Source organism: Oncorhynchus masou masou (assembly GCF_036934945.1). Classification (NCBI taxonomy): domain Eukaryota; kingdom Metazoa; phylum Chordata; class Actinopteri; order Salmoniformes; family Salmonidae; genus Oncorhynchus; species Oncorhynchus masou. Next base: position 33,187,327 of record NC_088229.1, read on the forward strand.
GACAAACCGTGCCCACAAACTGTTAAGGCCTACATAAAGCTGTCCCAACAGCAGAGTCACAACACCTTACCACTGAAAAACCTGGCTCTAAAACAGATTATAGGCTATTTGTGCACCACCAAGTTAGAACAGTAGGCGAAATTAAGAGGTGAAAATAGACCAAATGATTAGGGTGAGGCACATTGAACGCCGTTTGGCGTTCTGAGAAGATTTGGCATGGCTCCTCAGATCCTCAAAATGCATCATCGACAGCATCCTGACGGGTTGCATCACTGGTATGGCAACTGCTCGGCCTCCGAAGACAAGGCACTACAGAGGGTAGTGCGAACGACCCAGTACATCACTGGGGCCAAGCTTCCTGCCATCCAGGACCTCTATACCAGGCGGTGTCAGAGGAAGGCCAAAAACATTGTCAAAGACTCCAGCCACCCTAGTCATGGACTGTTTTCTCTGCTACCACATGGCAAGTGGTACCGGAGCGCCAAGTCTAGGTTCAAGAGGCTTCTAAACAGCTTCTACCCCCAAGCCATAAGACATCTAATCAAATGGCTACCTAGACTGGCTAGCCCCATCACCACAGAAAGCACTGAGCTAGGCTGAAACACCTGCATTTTGGAGCTGCCTTACTCAAGAAAGCAAAAAAGAGACCATGTTTGTGTGGCTTTATTAACTCAATTACATGTTTTAATATATTTTTTACATTGTTTGCAAACTGATATGGAACAGTGGAATAGAGATACTAAGTGCAGGGATTTTTTTAAAGTACAGAGGAAAGTCCGGGAGGGGAGGACGGCAGGAAGGGACAGAAGAGAGGAGGCTATTTTTACAAGTTTAAGGGTGGGACACATCAGGTTGAATAAGACCTTAAATGTGATAGGAAAGTATCCAACAGGAAAGTGTGATTATTGCCTGGAATCAGAGACTGTGGAACATGTATTGCTACCATGTGGGGCATATCAGAGGGAAAGAGAGATGCTGAGATCTAGTATGAAGGAGAAGGGGATACAGGAAGTGTATATTGAGCAGTACGTTATTAGATATTATCTCAAATATTTTGTTATCTTTTTTTAAGAGCAAAGTGGCTGGAAGGTCGACTTGAGTTTCTCCCTGTCTCTGGCCCACACTCCAGTACAGTAGGTGGCGGTAATGCTGCATAACGTTGGATGACAGCTGTCAATAAAACCCACCGAAGAAGTACTTAATCGTAAACTAGTCTCTCCGGTCTTTGTTCATCACATGACATTGTGGGAGGTGTGGTGCTGAAGAGACAACAGCGAAGATGGCGAGCTGTGGGAATTGCTTATGTTGTCAATGCTGCTGCAGGGATGAAGAGACCCGCACACCCGAGGAACTGGTATGAGATAATTTACATAATGTGTTGAAATGCCTAAATTTGCATAATATTTTGTGCGTGATTTCCAAGAAAAACCACGCCTGTGTCCTGACTTCTTCGCCATGGCTGGAGAAAGCTAAACCCTCTTCTGTTGTGATGTTCTCATACGCTAAACATTTATGCACGCATGACTTAGTCGCTTTGGATAAACGCATCTGTTAAAAATGGCATATATTATTATATAATAGAAGTTTAGCTTGCTAGCTGTATTGTATGATAGCTAGATAAATGAAGAAATATTGAGTTAGACTATGTTTGCTATTTTGCTGTCGGAATAGCAATGGGCTGAATAAATGTTTTGGAGGAAATGTGTACTGAGTCAAACTAAACAACACGACAGCTAGCTAGCTGACAATGGTTAGAAACTAGGCTGATTATTAGCCACTGGCACTACACTAGATTGATGCTTGGCAAGCACAACCCATTCCATTTATCAAGAAACATTGTATGATCATGATGTTCATTGTTTAAGAGGCCCTTGTCAAACACACTGAAGAAGTGTATGTTGAAAGAGAGTTAAAACATCTAGCTGTTAATTTCCCTCAAACTATTCACAGCCTTGCACGATGACCCAGGAAGAAACCTCTGCAACAGCTTGCTCCTTTGTTGGGGGTATTACTTATGTGGCACTATGTGTAGTAAGTGCCAGCTATCTTCTAATGAGGACTGGGAAGCAGTACTGCAATAACCTTATTTGTCAGACATAGTTCTGCATTGTTTTTTTTTTAAATTATTATTCATGCATAGGGCCTAATGTCAATGTCACATTCTTCAACCATCTCATTTCCAGACTATTCTTGATGAAACTCAAGATGAGGAGGATGAGATCCTTCCAAGGAAAGATTATGAGGTGAGAAAATCCCTTAGAAGCAGATGAACATCAAGATGTTGGCTTGACAATGGAGTAGGCAAGAGCACAAACAGATCTGGAACCAGGCTAGCTCTTGACCACATATTTTGCCAGTGTACTAATATTGAAATATGTCTCGCCAGATAAAGATACTAGAGACTCTATACAATTAAACACACTCTGACTCATTTCCAAATGGTTCTCTCTCTATCTTTTGGCAGAGCCTGGATTATGACAGGTGCATCAATGAACCATATGTTGAAGTTCTGGAGGGAATGAACACTAAGGTATACTAAGAAATTAACCTTTGTACTGTGGTATTGTTTAAGTGATAAATGCATGTTTTAAGTTAGTTACAAAGTTGTTACTTAGTGATTAAAATGCTTTTTTTAAATTGCAGTTAATTTCCACAAACTGCATATTGCAATTGCGAGGAGTTGGTCTATATTTACATTTTATTCTAACAGGTACTCCTATCACATATTAGAAAGCCCAAAAGTATGAAGCTGTGAGGTGGATGCTGGTGTTTGCAATTGGAGTTTCAGTAGGCCTGGTAAGTGCCTTCATTTTCTATCCTGCATGTAGAGTCAGAGATGCTGATTTTTGGTTAGCTTACATACCGGTAAGCAAAAAACAATGACACTCTGTACATTCTCTGGAAAAAATGTATGACAAATTTATGGACGATGCCAAGTGCTACTGCCAAATGGCTGCATTCATTAGAAAATGCATATGAAACTCTTGACACTATTTTCTTTTCTTTCATGTGGGCCTTTTCGTGGACTTTTTTGTAAGGCTCTTCACTAAGCTCAAATTCAACTTGGTGGGAAAATGTATCTATTTTTGGAAGATGGAATATTTCACTCGAAAACTTCAATATTTCTAATTAATCATGTCTTTCTGATATTGAACATGCATGACAGTAGTCATAATTCCCAAATCAACATATTAGTTAGTTGAGAGCAGTGAGGTGTGTGACAGACAGGGTTTTTCCTTAGCCAGTGTTTGCTAGCTGTGGAGGAGTGCAGTGAGAAAGGCTGCCTGACACTGTCGCTTTTCGAGCTGCTGGCCTTCAACATGACCTTCATCTTCATCACCAGTGTGTTGGTCCTCATCGAAGTAAGGCCGATCTACACAAATACCTAACATGTCCTTTCATGCTATTGTTATGCTATTACAGTCGACTCCTGAAAAATGCAGTGTCTTGGGACTGTTGGGATGGCGTGTGCTAAATCAAAGCATGCAGTTATCAGGAGCAATTAAAAAGGGACGACCAAACTATAGTGCACTTCAAGAGTTCGCATTTATCTGAAGTGCACTTATCAGTAGTCTGCCTGTACTGACCATACCCTCATTTTCATAAGTAATGTGCATGCTCATAATCCCTCTGACAATACACTTATTTTCAAAACTGCTGTTTTTTTTCTAACTGTGGGATAGTTCTTTACATTTTATTTGCTTGTCTAGTGGTATCATATTAGAATTTTCCCAACTCCTACTGAACTTCCCTGTCCTGTGTCATTTAGCCAGTAGCTGCAGGCTTGGGAATCCCCGAGATCAAAAGCTAACTGAACGGAGTAAAGATACCCGGAATAGTCCGACTACGTACTTTCCTCTGTAAGGCCGTCAGAGTCCTCTTCACCGTAGTCTGAGGTACTTCAACATAGATGGAACTGGGTCGTATCCACTAGGCACCAAACAGACTGCAACAGACTATCTGAACTTGTCCAATAGAACGGTTAATTTTCGTTTTCTGTTGCAAAACATTTTGCTTCGGTGTGGACTAATGAATACGACCCTGACTTTCCAGATGCAACCATTATAGGATTAAACTAAACGGAATCCAGGACCAATGCGTCTGTTCCGCCTCTGACTACGTGTTTGATCCTTCAGGTCTGTTTGTGGGGAAGGAGGGTCCAATGATCCACAGCGGAGCCATCGTGGGAGCCGGCCTACCTCAGTTTCAGAGCATCACTTTCAAGAAGATCAACTTGGACTTCCACTACTTCCGCAGTGACCGGTGCAGGGACACACTCTACTAGTGTAAAGTGCTAATAGCGCAGGAGTTCATCATTATAAGTTAAATGTCTGTACTTAATCTTTGTTACAGGGACAAGCGGGACTTTGTGTCGGTGGGGGCTGCGGCCGGGGTGGCTGCTGCGTTTGGGGCACCTATAGGGGGCACCCTCTTCAGCTTGGAGGAAGGCTCCTCTTTCTGGAACCAGGCACTCTCCTGAAAAGTGTTAGGTCGATGGACACGCATACATACGTACACACACACAGGCAATTGATCTGTTAGTTGAAGTCATTGTAAGTCAGTTGCTGCTCTGAGGTACCCCTCTTCCTGTGTCTCCCTCCCCTCAGCTCCTCTGCTCCATGTCGACTACATTAACCTTTAACTTCTTTCGCTATGGGATAAACTACAACAAATAGGGTTCGTTCCAGCTACCCGGCCTGCTCAGCTTTGGAGAGTTCAAGGTACAAGCACTCATTCACATGCACAGACATTGCTTGTTCATATTTGAGGTGTGAGAGTATTATGTGGGTATTTTTGTAGATCCGCTATGAAACAGGCAGACAGAACTGGAGTCTATCAAATGACTTTCATAATTTATTATCCCCCTTTACTGAAAAAAAATATAAACACAACATGTAAAGTATTGGTCCCAGGTTTCATGGGCTGAAATGATTGATCCCTGAAATGTTCCATTTGCACCAAAAGCTTGTTTCACTAAAGTTGTGTACAAATTGGTTTACATTCCTGTTAGTGAGAATTTTCCTTTGCCAGGATAATCAATCCACCTGACAAGTGTGGCATATCAAGAAGCTGATCAAATAAGCATGATCATAACATGGTTGCATTTTTTGCTGGGGACAATAAAAGGCCACTCAAAAATGTGCAGTTGTGTCACAATACAATGCCACAGATGTCTCAAGTTATGAGGGAGCATGCAATGTCCACCAGAGCTGTTGACAGAGAATTGCATGTTCATTTCTCTATCATAAGCTGCCTCCAACATTGTTTTGGGCAGGGGTTCAGCCATGGGTGGACCTATGGTCTCCCAGGCCCACCCATGGCTGAACCCCTGCCCAGTCATGTGAAATCAATAGATTAGGGCCGAATGAATTTATTTCAGTTGACTGATTTCTTTATACACTGCTCAAAAAAATAAAGAGAACACTTAAACAACACAATGTAACTCCAAGTCAATCACACTTCTGTGAAATCAAACTGTCCACTTAGGAAGCAACACTGATTGACAATAAATGTAAAATGCTGTTGTGCAAATGGAATAGACAACAGGTGGGAAATTATAGGCAATTAGCAAGACACCCCCAATAAAGGAGTGGTTCTGCAGGTGGGGACCACAGACCACTTCTCAGTTCCTATGCTTCCTGGCTGATGTTTTGGTCACTTTTGAATGCTGGCGGTGCTTTCACTCTAGTGGTAGCATGAGACGGAGTCTACAACCCACACAAGTGGCTCAGGTAGTGCAGCTCATCCAGAATGGCACATCAATGCGAGCTGTGGCAAGAAGGTTTGCTGTGTCTGTCAGCGTAGTGTCCAGAGCATGGAGGCGCTACCAGGAGACAGGCCAGTACATCAGGAGACGTGGAGGAGGCCGTAGGAGGGCAACAACCCAGCAGCAGGACCGCTACCTCCGCCTTTGTGCAAGGAGGAGCAGGAGGAGCACTGCCAGAGCCCTGCAAAATGACCTCCAGCAGGCCACAAATGTGCATGTGTCTGCTCAAATGGTCAGAAACAGACTCCATGAGGGTGGTATGAGGGCCCGACATCCACAGGTGGGGGTTGTGCTTACTACAGCTCAACACCGTGCAGGACGTTTGGCATTTGCCAGAGAACACCAAGATTGGCAAATTTGCTACTGGCACCCTGTGCTTTTCACAGATGAAAGCAGGTTCACACTGAGCACATGTAACAGACGTGACAGTCTGGGGACGCCGTGGAGAACGTTCTGCTGCCTGCAACATCCTCCAGCATGACCGGTTTGGCGGTGGGTCAGTCATGGTGTGGGGTGGCATTTCTTTGGGGGGCCGCACAGCCCTCCATGTGCTCTCCAGAGGTAGCCTGACTGCCATTAGGTACCGAGATGAGATCCTCAGACCCCTTGTGAGACCATATGCTGGTGCGGTTGGCCCTGGGGTTATCCTAATGCAAGACAATGCTAGACCTCATGTAGATAAAATGTATCAACAATTCCTGCAAGAGGAAGGCATTGATGCTATGGACTGGCCCGCCCGTTCCCCAGACCTGAATCCAATTGAGCACATCTGGGACATCATGTCTCGCTCCATCCACCAACGCCACGCTGCACCACAGACTGTCCAGGAGTTGGCGGATGCTTTAGTTCAGGTCTGGGAGGAGATCCCTCAGGAGACCATCCGCCACCTCATCAGGAGCATGCCCAGGCGTTGTAGGGAGGTCATACAGGCACGTGGAGGCCACACACACTACTGAGCCTCATTTTGACTTGTTTTAAGGACATTACATCAAAGTTGGATCAGCCTGTAATGTGGTTTTCCACTTTAATTTTGAGTGTGACTCCAAATCCAGACCTCCATGGGTTGATAAGTTTGATTTCCATTGATCATTTTTTGTGTGATTGTGTTGTCAGCACATTCAACTATGTAAAGAAAAAAGTATTTAATAAGAATATTTCATTCATTCAGATCTAGGATCTGTTGTTTTAGTGTTCCTTTATTTTTTTGAGCATTGTATGAACTGTAACTCAGTAAATCTTAGAAATTGTTGTTATATATGCAGTGCATTTATAAAGTATACAGACCCCTTCACTTTTTCCACATTTTGTTACGTTACAGCCTTATTCTAAAATGGGTTAAATTGTTTTTCCCCTTCAATCTACACACAATACCCCTGCCCCATAATGACAAAGCAAAAACAGGTTTTTAGAATTTGTGCCTTTTAATGAGGAGTGGTTTCCGTCTGGCCACTCTACCATTATAGACCTGATTTGTGGAGTGTTGCAGAGATGGTTTTCCTTCTGGAAGGTTCTCCTATCTCCAGAGTAACTCTGGAGCTCTGTCAGAGTGACCATCGGGTTCTTAGTCAGCTCTCTGACCAAGGCCCTTCTCCCCTGATTGCTCAGTTTGGCTGGTTGTCCAGCTCTAGGAAGAGTCTTGGTGGGTCCAAACTTCTTCCATTTTAGAATGATGGAGGCCACTCTGTTCTTGGGGACCTTCAATGCTGCAGAATTGTTTTGGTACACTTCCCCAAACTGAGCCTCGACGCAATCCTGTCTCGGAACTCTACGGACAATTCCTTAGTCCTCATGGCTTTGTTTTTGCTCTAACATGCACTGTCAACTGTGGAACCTTAAACAGGCTTGTGCCTTTCCGAATCATGTCCAATCAATTGAATTTAGCACAGGTGGACTCCATTGAAGTTGCAGAAACATCTCAAGGATGATCAATGGAAACAGGATACACTTGACCTCAATTTGAAGTCTCATAGGAAATGGTCTGAATAGTTATGTAAATTAGTTGTTTTTTTTATTTTTAATACATTTTCAAAAATGTCTAAAAACCTGTTTTTGCTTTGTCATTATGGGGTATTGTGTGTATATTGATGGTAAAAAAAAATCTCAATCCATTTTGAAATAAGACTAACGTAACAGAAAAGGGTCTGAATACTTTCCGGAATGCATAAGTTGACACCTCATTCAAGGATTCCTTCATTTTTACTATTTTATACTTTGTAGAATAATAGTGAAGACAAGCTATGAAAGGAAGACCCAGAGTTACCTCTGCTGCAGAGGATAAGTTAGAGTTACCAGCCTTAGAAATTGCAGCCCAAATGCTTTATAGAGTTCAAGTAACAGACACATCTCAACAACTGTTCAGAGGAGACTGCGTGAATCAGGCCTTCATGGTCCAATTGCTGCAAAAGAAACCACTAAAAGAAACCATTAACAAGAAGAGACTTGCTTGGGCAAAGAAACACGAGCATCATGAATCATGGAGGTGTTGTGATGGTGTAGGGGGGTGCTTTGCTGTTGACACTGTTGGTGATTTATTTAGAATTCAAGGCACTCTTAACCAGCATGGCTACCACAGCATTCTGCAGTGATACGCCATCCCATCTGCTTTGGCTTAGTGGTACTATCATTTGTTTTTCAACAGGACAATGACCCAACACACCTCCAGGCTGTGTAAGGGCTATTTGACCAAGAGCGTGATGGAGTGCTGCATCCGATGACCTGGCCTCCACCATCACCTGGCCTCAAACCAATTGAGATGGTTTGGGATGAGTTTGACCGCAGAGTGAAGGAAAAGGAGCCACCAAGTGCTCAGCATATGTGGGAACTCTTCAAGACTGTTGGAAAAACATTCCAGGTGAAGCTGGTTGAGATGATGACAGCTTTACACACTCTTGGCATTAAGGTAAAGGGTGGCTACTTTTGAAGAATCCCAAATATATTTGTATAAGTTTAACACTTTTTTGGTTACTACATGATTCCATATATGTTATATCATAGTTTTGATGTCTTCACAATTATTTTACAATGTAGAAAATAGTAAAAATAAAGAAACACCCATGAATGAGTAGATGTGTCCAAACTTTGACTGGTACTGTGTGTGACACACACACACACACACACACTAATTGGAAGACTTGGTGGGAAACATTACAATTAAAAATTAAAAATACTGTATACAGATAACTGTCAAAATAATGGAAACACTATTGGAAATGAGGGATACAATGAATATCGAAAGTAGGTGCTTCCACACAAGTGCATCCCATCATTTGCTTACGTTTAATTTATAACATTGCTGGGCAGGCCATCATTTTGTCTATTATACTAAACAAAAACATAAATGCAACAATTTCAAAGATTTTACTGAGTTACAGTTCATATAAGGAAATCAGTCAATGGAAAAATTAATTATGCCCTACTTTATTGATTTCACATGCCTGGGAATACAGCTATGCATCTGTTGATCACAGATGCCTACTTTTATTTTTAAAAGGTGAGTGGATCAGGAAACCAGTCATTATCAGGTGTAAACACAATTTGCCTCATGCAGCGCGACACATCTCCTTCACATAGAATTGATCAGTTAGGCTGTTTATTGTGGCCTGTGGAATGTTGTCCCACTCCTTTTCAATGGCTGGGAAAAGTTGCTGGATATTGTCGGGAACAGGAACATGCTGTTGTACACGTCAATCCAGAGCATCCCAAACATGCTCAATGGGTGACGCCATGTCTGGTAAGTATGTTGGTCATGGAAGAACTGGGACATATTCAGGTTCCAGGAATTGTGCACAGATCCTTGCGACATGGAGCAATGCGTGATCATGCTGAAACATGAGGTGATGGAGGCGGATGAATGGCATGACAATGGGCTTCCAGGATCTCGTCACAGTATCTCTATTGTGTTTGTTGTCCGTAGCTTATGCCTGCCCATACCATAACCCCACTGCCACCATGGGGCACTCTGTTCACAATGTTGACATTACAAACCACTTACCCACACAACACCAAATTCTCTAAAACAATGTTGGAGGTGGCTTATGGTAGAGAAATAAATATTAATTTACAGCTCTGGCGGACATTCCTGCCGTCAGCATGCCAATTGCACGCTCCCTCAAAATTTGAGACATCTGTGGCATTGTTGAGTGACGACCACACATTTTAGAGTTGCCTTTTGTCCCCAGCACAAGGTGCACCTGTGTAATGATCATGCTGTTTAATCAGCTTCTTGATATGCCACACCTGTTGAATGGATTATCTTGGCAAAGAAGAAATGCTCACGAACAGGGATGTAAACACATTTGTGGGATCTGTTATTTCAGCTCATGAAACATGGGACCAACACTTTACATTTTGAGTTTATATTTTTGTTCAGGTTATTTTGGCTACCATGGATTTGCCCCCATAGGTGGACAATACCCCCATCCACAGGGCATGAGTGGTCACTGAATCATTTGATGAGCATGAAAACGATGTGAACCATATGTCATGGCCATTTCAGTCACTAGATCTCAGCCCAAATGAACACTTCTGCAGCAGTGCCTGAAACAGCGTTTTCCACCACCATCATTAAAACAACAAATTATGGGATGTCTCGTGGAAGAATGGTGTCGCATCCCTCCAATGGAGTTCCAGACGCTTGTAGAGTCTATGACGAGGTGCATTGAAGCTGTTCCAGTCGTGGTGGCCCAATGCCCTATTAAGACACTGTTGGTGTTTCCTTTTATTTTTGCAGTTACCATTATGTATAAAACAAAAAAAATCCTAATTACACTGGATTTAAAGTGTATCGTCCAATCAACTAATCACTCCAATCTTAATTCCATGTCCACAGACTAACATATCTTTCCCAATACACTACCATTATATTATTTCTCCCAGGACACTACCATTTTACGATTTCCTTTTGCAATACATCCTTATACACCGAGTGCACAAAACATTAGGAACACCTGCTCCTTCCATGCCGTAGACTGACAAGGGGAATGCTATGATCCCTTATTGATGTCACTTGTTAAGTCCTCTTCAGTCAGTGTAGATCAGGGGTCTCCAACCGTTTCTAGCATGAGAGCTACTCTAACACCATGCCCGAACCAGACGCGCAACATTGTGCGCAAATTGATTCTGGCCCCCCACACCAAATGCGTTCACAACACGCAGGCTGAAATATATATAAAAAAAAACCTCTGAACCAATTATATTAATTTGGTGACAGGTCGAAAAGCATAACATTTGTGGCAATTTAGCTAGCCAGTTTGCAGTTGCTAGCTAACTTGTCCATTTTAGCTAGCTTGTTGTTGCTAGCTAATTTGTCCTGGGATATACAGTTGAAGTCGGAAGTTTACGTATACCCTAGCCAAATATATTTAAACTCGTTTTTTTGCAATTCCTGACATTTAATCCTAGTAAAAATTCCCTGTCTTAGGTCAGTTAGGATCACCACTTTTTATTTTAAGAATGTGAAATGTCAGAATAATAGTAGAGAGAATTATTTATTTAAGCTTTTATTCCTTTCATTACATTGCTAGTGGGTCAGAAATGTACATACACTCAGTTAGTATTTGGTAGCATTGCCTTTAAATTGTTTTATAGCTTGGGTCAAACGTTTCGGGTAGCCTTCCACAAGATTTCCACAATAAGTTGGGTGAATTTTGGCCCATTCCTCCTGACAGAGCTGGTGTAACTGAGTCAGAATTGCACGCGCTTTTTCAGTTCTTCCCACAAATGTTCTATAGCATTGAGGTCAGAGCTTTGTTGGCCACTCCAATACCTTGATTTTGTTGTCCTTAAGCCATTTTGCCACAACTTTGTAAGTATGCTTGGGGTCATTGTCCATTTGGAAGACCCATTTGCAACCAAGCGTTAACTTCCTGACTGATGTCTTGGGATGTTGCTTCAATATATCCATATAATTTTCCTGCCTCACGATGCCATCTATTTTGTGAAGTGCACCAGTCCATCCTGCAGCAAAGCAACCCCACAACATGATGCTGCCAACCCCTGTGCTTCACGGTTGGGATGGTGTTCTTCAACTTGCAACCCTCCCCCTTTTCCTCCAAACATAACAATGGTCATTATGGCTCAAACAGTTCTATTTTTGTTTCATCAGACCAGAGGACATTTCTCCAAAAACTACAATCTTTGTCCCCATGTGCAGTTGCAAACCGTAGTCTGGATTTTTTATGGTGGTTTTGGAGCAGTGGCTACTTCCTTGCTGAGGTGCCTATCAGGTTATGTCTATATATTACTTGTTTTGCTGTGAGTATAGATACTTTTGTACCTGTTTCCTCCAGCATCTTCACAAGGTCCTTTGCTGTTGTTCTGGGATTGATTTGCACTTTTTGCACCAAAGTACGTTAATCTCTAGGAGACAGATTGCGTCTTCTTCCTGAGCAGTATGACGGCTGTGTGGTCCCATGGTGTTTATACTTGCGTACTATTGTTTGTACAGATGAACTTGGTACCTTCAGGCATTTGGAAATATCTCCCAAGGATGAACCGGACTTGTGGAAGTCTGAGGTCTTGGCTGATTTCTTTGGATTTTTCCATGATATCAATCAAGTTTGAAGGTAGGCCTTGAAATACATACACAGGTACACCTCCAATTGACTCAAATGATGTCAATTAGCCCAACAGAAGCTTCTAAAGCCATGACATAATTTTCTGGAATTTTCCAAGCTGTTAAAAGGCATAGTCAACTTAGTGTATGTAAACTTCTGACCCACTGGAATTGTGATACAGTGAATTATAAGTGAAATAATCTGTCTGCAAACAATTGTTGGAAAAATTACTATGTTGTGTAGTCCAACTTCATCTGTACTTTCAATGTGTTTTCCCCAGAAGGTGCGTAAACTGTTGTGGGAAAAAAAATAAGATTTACATTTACTCTTCACTACAACACTGTCAAATTTATTGGATACGGGAGCTTTATGTTTCTGACAGTTTGTGATGGAACGCATGAAGAAAATGCATGTAGCGTACTTTCAGAATTGCTTGGCGAACTACGCACAGGTAGGCTGTGAGCTACTGGTGACTCACAAACTACCTTTTGGACCTCTCGTGTAGATGAAGGGGATGAGACCGGTTAAAGAAGGATGTTTAAGCCTTGGGACAATTGAGACATGGATTGTGTATGTGTGCCATTCAGAGGGTGAATGGGCAAGACAAAAGATTTAAATGCCTTTGAATGGGGTATGGTAGTAGGTGCCAGGCGCACCGGAGTGTGTTAAAAACTGCAACTCTGCTGGGCTTTTCACACTTAGCAGTTTCCTGTGTCTATCAAGAATGGTCCACCACCCAAAGGACATCAAGCCAACTTGACACAACCGTGGGAAGCATTGGAGTCAACATGGCCCAAGATCCCTGTGGAATGCTTTCGACACCTTGTAGAGTCCATGCCCCGAGGAATTGAGGATTTTCTGAGGGCAAAAGAGGGTGCAACTCAATATTAGGAATTGGTTCCTTATGTTTGGTACTTTACTGTGATGTCTGTGATATTTTAATTAGTGTATTTTACTGTGATTACTGTCTTGAACCTCTATTTGTAGCAGTTTTACCAAGATTGCCCTAAAAATAAATAGTTTACCTAAGTGTATAATTTCACATTGATTGATTGGTCTTTTTCAGATCTAACAGTACTATTTGTAGGTTAATCTGAACACAGACATAGACTTAACAACCACTACTGGACCTGGCTCGAAAACTGAGCCAGCGAAGGATAGTAACAAAAAATAAGATACATTGGTTCACTCGTGGCAGTCTGCACCGGTCTGACTCTTCAATAGTTGTCAAACCTCTCACCCTTTTTAACGATTTTCTAGTAGTCATTTTAAGCCTGGCATGGTTTTTCATTGGAGGCAAATGTAACAGTGTTGCTTCCGTCCCTCTCCTCGCCCCGACCTGGGCTCGAACCAGGGACCTCAACAACTGCCTCCAACGAAGCATTGTTACCTATCGCTCCACAAAAGCAGCGGCCCTTGCCGAGCAAGGGAAACAACTACTTCAAGATCTCAGAGCGAGTGACGTCACCGATTTGAAATCCTATTAGCGCGCACCCCGCTAACTAGCTAGCCATTTCACACCGGTTACACAGACAAACCAATTAATTCCTTTCTCTTTTGAGTAATTGCCTCTTCCATTTTTGTGGTAGCTGCGATGTGGGTACAGTGTTTTGTATGTGGCTCTGTGTGTGCATATGATGATAAAGTGACTTGAGTTCTACACCTCCATGTATGTCCATCCCTCTCCCTCTCCCACAGTGTTCAGATGGGGATAAGAAGTGCCACCTGTGGACTGTGGTTGACCTGGCCTTCTTTATCCTGATGGGGGTGGTGGGAGGGCTGCTGGGGGCCTTCTTCAATTACATCAACAAGAGGCTGGACAAGTACCGCATGTGACATGTCCACCCCAAGGCCAAGTTTGTCAGGTAACTGCTGGGAAACACACTGTACCATACAAAAGCATGAACACACACACACACCTTTTTATGCTCCTATGTCGTTGCTGCAGTTGTTGAAAATATTTTTTTCTAATTATTAATATGAAACGTATATATGTTGTGTAGTCTTCTACTTTTAGCCTAATTATCAAATAATTTCAATCAATCAACATTCCCATCTGAGTGGAAAGGCATTCGTCTGAGTGGAACGGCATTCGTCTCAAAAAGGTCGTCATTTATCTTTCATCTCTTATTCTTCCTCTACTCCCCCTCTAGGGTCCTGGAGAGCCTGCTGGTCGCCATGGTGACAACGGTGGGGATATTCGTGGCGTCCATAACGTTTGCGAATGTCGCGACTTGGCCTCCCCCACAACCAACAACAACAGTACAGCTCCGGGACGTTTGGTAGAGCTGAACTTCGTTTAAAAAAAAGTGAAGCATATAAAAAAGCAAGTTTTAAACAAACATAAAACAATGTCATAATCATCCTGAAACAAGCACTGAAAGCATATTGGAACACACCATGATCATAAAAACAACCTATAATCAAACAAAAGCCATCCTTAAAAAGTTTGTCTTGTGTGTTTTCTATTGTCTCTCTGACATCTTTTGGCAGATTAGTCTCCTGTGTTGAATGACTTAAAATGTAATTGATCCCAACCCTGCTAACAAGGGGGGCCGGTTCAGGAGGGTGCATTGTTTCAAACCAATGTAATTGTCTGTCATGTAGAATAGAGAATCCGGTTAGCTCGGCTCATTACATTTCTATCTGCAACGTCACTGAACATACCCCAGTTTCAACATTTCTTTAATTCAACATACCCAGTACCACTGCTCAGGTGCTTGAGCTGTGTAGCAACTTGCGTAGTGTAAATGAACCAATTCATCTGGCAGACAACAATCCCACTCCAGTATTACACAGTCACTGTGTTAATATTTCACATTTCAATACTTTGGCTGTGATCTTTGGTATATTCCTTACCCGACTCTCCAGGCCTCCAGTCTAGTGTACACTCAGGACCTTCAGAAGTGGAATTTTGCATTTTTAATGGATCCCACACTGGACAGACATTTTGCAGTGAATACATGTAAGAATAGATAGTTAATAGTAATAGTAGTTATTCTGTCCCAATAAGACGTACAATGACATGGCCACTCTGTTCTTCAACTCTCAGGTGGTGGCCATCCACCAACTTTTCCACCAGGATGGTGAGACAGGACCTGACCTAGGATCAGTTTGACATTTTAGATCAGGGTGTCCCAATAGGCGGCCTGCGGGCCAAATTCGTCCCATTGCTGAATGTAATTGGGGACCCCTATTTTAGGCCATAACAAATGAGATTATGGACAGGCTCCCATTTGATCTGAAGGGCAAAACGTATCCCACTCCTGTAGTAAAAAGCATGCTCAATGAAGAATCTCCATGTAAAAGTACTTCTTAGTTCCAGGACCAGGCTTAATCTATGTTTTCTTTGAACAGGGCTGTCTCTATTTGGTGCATGTGCGTGCGTTACATTGTTTATGGGCCTAATAATAAAGATGTCATCTAACCTTTTAATGTGGCATTAACACAACCAGTCATGATGTTTTTTTCTGATTTGTAAAACAAATCCCTTCAAAAAGTAGGCTACCTGTGCATGTTCATCCATGCCAAAATAATTCCAGTGTCCAAACTGTCACTGCATGTACACTCTGATGAATGGAAATAGATATCTGTTTATTAAAAAAAACTAAAAGTGGGCCTAATGCCCTAATGCCTCCATTGATTGGGCCTCCATTTATTAGGCCTCCATTAATTGATGCGTCTTGTTGACAAATTGACCTTTTTTGTACCCTGAAAAGTCAGGACACCTGAAATGGGGCTGAAACAGGGATGGTCACCCTAACACACTCATGGTCAATTTACTAGACTAGGCTACAATGTGAATTACCATAAACTTTAAATAGGCCTATCAGTAGCCAGTGATGTAGTAGTAAAAAACACTAGGTGGGTAAACTCTGATTGCTGGTCGCGGTGAAATAAGTAACTCTTCCTATACTTTCAATGCATTTTTTCAGAAAAAGGTGGTCAACCTGCGTTTACCCACCACCAGACCTACAGTGCCAGTAGCCTACCCTCTTAGCCGAGGCAATTTTACACACATGAGCACACATAGAACAGGTAACCTACATTCAATTTATTAGACCTACATGAGATGAATCAAAACATGTGTACACCATAGTTCATGAGTTGAATGCTTGGAAACTTCACATACAGTATGCCTACCCAATAGTTAATTGTGCTTCGCAATGTAAACTGTTGTCAAGGGTACACATATACAAAATAATGTAGGACTATGCCATTGCAAAATCGAATGCTTCTAACCCGAAAGTCAACTACTGTCATTAACATATACTTGAATGGATAGGATGCACATTGGTGTCGAGCTGAAGGCTAGTTGTCTAGTGTTATTGTAGACCATGATCAGCTGAGCCAGGAAAGAAAATATTAGATGATCGACTTCTTCTTGCCATGGACGGCACGGAGAACACAAATACCAGAAATTACAAAGCAATGAGCGCTCTAAACAGCTGAGTGACAAAAGCAAACAATTATAAATCAACGGATAAATGTAATGCATTGGAATAAAGGCTATTTTACCAAGGACACATGGCAAACAAATGGCACAAATGAGGAAGTGCAAAGGAAAATCTATGCGTTTTTAGAGGAGCTCAGCTGAGGCTGAAATTCAGCAATACTGAGTGGACAGCGCCACTGTCGAGCCAGCTATAGAATTATACAGTACCAGTCATGGACAGGGAGACAGTTTGTGCAGCCACGTACAAATAAATCATTTAAACCATGACAGAGAAGTGGGGGTGTTCGTTTCATTTGAAAGCTTTTATTTTCATATTTACCACTGTAAAACATGTTTATCCCTGGATCGTAAACACATAAGAGAATGGTTTAATTAGCGTTATTTAGAGACCACCCCAAAGTTTGACTTTTGTTGCATTAAGGGGAGCTAATGTCTCATTCAGGGGAGCTCCCCTGTAATTCGCACCCTGGCCCCTGGTCTCACTCCCTATACATATACACACTGAAAGATATAAATGTGCTTGTTTCAGTTTGATGACTAGACTTTAGTCAATCATTATACTGAACATAATGAACACCTCTATGGCCTGCTATATATTTATCCTCAGGAGTGAACAACTCTGCAGTTCTGCTAGCTTTTTTCTTCTTCTCCCTGGCACTTTCTGTTACTGCTGTGGTTGTTTTACGAGGTAGAACATCAGCAAGACTGAGGCCCCTGAGGACTCGGCTGGAGTTGTGCAGCCCCTCCTTGTCATGTGACGTGTCATTTAATGTGTTTCCTGTCTGTCTCTGTAGGTACTTTCAGCCCTGTGACGCTGACAGTGTTCTTTGTGCTGTGCTTCCTCTTAGCGTGCTGGACGTATGGCGTGTCGGTGCCCAGTGGCCTCTTTGTGCCCTCACTGCTCTGTGGTGGTGCTTTCAGACACCTGGTGGCCAACCTCCTCAATATGTAAGGACAACGTTCTGATAATGTTCTAGAAATGCTAGGCCAACGTTCTCACAATCAAATGTTCTCAAAATGTAAACCCAGCATTCAGATAATCTGTACTCAAATATGGAAGGCCAACCGTCTCATAGCAAAAGGTCTATGAATGGTGATGGTGTATATCAGAGTCATATATATGTATAGACATGTAGCTATATACTGCTCTGGTTTCTATGATTTGAAATCTGTTGGTTTGGAAATCTCTCACCTACTTTCCCAGCGCCAGTATTTATAAAGAATAGTTTTGGCTCTTCTCATGGAGTTTCTATCTCTTGGAAAATGACAAATGCTTACAAATGCAACTTTTTAGAGATGACATCCTCTGAGAGGGAATCTGCTGACCGGACATGTTCTCTCAGCGCCTCTCTCTCCCGCTCTATGAGTTTCTCTCTCTTCAGCCCACTTCTACTTCTTTCTCGGCTTTGTCAGACTTGGGTATTTTCAGTTATGCTCAACTGAGGGTAATGACTGCTATGTGTCACACTAGGATGTCTGGGAGAGAGTTATCTTAACTTTTTTTGGAATAAGCAGCCAATCTTTATAGTTATTGGTTCATGGATTAGTTTTGTGTTTCTAGGAACAAGAAGATAATGCAATTTGAGTTGACACTGCTAGAAGTAAGCCTGAGAGTCTTCTGCATGCTTTTATGCTCACTTCCTGACACTGCTCTTCCTGATTGGCTCCTTTGGCTGTCCTGTTGCCACTGCAACCTGGGGATAGACATCTACTCCGGGACCTTTGCTCTAATTGGAGCAGCTGCCTTCCTGGGAGGTGTGGTCTGGATGACCATCAGCTTGACTGCCATTCTCATCGAATCAACCAATAAGATCACCTACAGCTTGCCCATTATGACAGCCCTCATGGTAAAGTACACTTCATTGATTTGAACTTACATTCACAATTTAGTGCACTTGTGTCAGTGTTGGCGCTTACAGGATGGTGTGTGTGTGCTCAGGTGGCCAAGTGGACAGGGGATTTCTGCAATAAGGGCATCTATGACGTCCACATTGATCTGAGAATAGTGCCAATGCTGGAGTGGGAAATGGAGATGGACAAGTAAGAAACACATACTACATTTATGATAGTAAAGATCAGTAGTCATTTAACAGACACTTGTATCCAAATGAACTTCAAGCTAACACGTTTTTCTTCAGTATACACATACAGTATGCTGCGTGGCCCTTTTACAACTTTAGCCAACTGTGTCATCTGCTGCTGTGTTCAATTCCAATTCAAGTCACTCAATTCAGGAAGGGATAAAACATTTTTTTTCTAAATAAACACTTGATATAAATAGCTTCTGCTTTTCAGTTTCTTGAAGACCTTGAAAATAGATTACCTTTTTTTCAATGAATGAATTTGGACCCTAACACGGGCACGTATGTGTCTCCCAGGCGGACAGCCAGTGACATCATGGAACCCAACCCGACGTACCTGTACCCCTACACGCGCATCCAGTCCCTGGTGAGCATCCTGCGCACCACCGTCGACCACGCTTTCCCCGTGGTTCCCGGGAACAGGGACAACGAGCACAAGTTCATGAAGGGCAACATCCTCATCAGCAACAACATTCGCTTCAAGGTAAGGAGCCAGGGCCACGTGCAGATAGAAATGTCATGAATAGAGCCGACATGATTTCTTATTCCAGATGTTAGAGGTATGTTTGTTCCACATAACTTGTTTCTATCTGAACCTTTCACTAAGTTTTGTCCTGGGGTGTAATCATAGTCGCAGACCGTAGCAAAATGTTTGGCCTTTTGCAAAACTCATTGCAATGGAAACCGTTTACTGAACCAAACGGAAGCAACTGGTGGGGGGGAACTACCTGAATTTGTCCAAAATAAACTAGTTTTCGTTGCAAAACGTTTTCCATTGTTCCCGTTTTTGCAACAGACCAAACGTTTTTGCTACTATCTGCAACTAATGAACCCCACCCTGCTGAAGGTGCCCTAGCCATACCACAAGCTGCCACCAGGCGGAGTCAGAGCTCTGTTATACTGTATAATGCATGGGCTGGTGCCATCTACAGTACCTTAAAGTATTCATACCTCTTGACTTATTCCACATTTTTTTGTATTACAGCCTGAATTCACCATGGATTAGATGATTTTTCTCTCACCCATCTACATACACAATACCCCATTTTGACAAAGTGACACGATTTTTGTTTTTTATGTTTGCAAATATATTGAAAATGAAATACAGACATGTAATTTACATAAGTATTCACACCCCTGAGTCAATACTTTGTAGAAGCACCTTTGGCGGCGATTACAGCTTTGAGTCATCTTTGGTATGTCTGTATCAGCTTTGCACATCTGGAATTGGGGATTTTCTCCCATTTTTCCTTGCAGATTTTCTCAAGCTCTGTTAAGTCAGATGGGGACAGGCGGTGAACAGCCATCTTCAAGTCTTTCCACCAATTTGTAAGTCGCTCTGGATAAGAGCGTCTGCTAAATGACTTAAATGTAATGTAAATGTTTCCACAGATTCTTGATGGGATTCAAGTCTGGACGTTGGCTGGGCCACTCAAGGACTTTCATATTCCAGCGTTGCTTTCGCTGTATGTTTGGGGTCATTGTCCTGTTGGACTGTAAATCTTTGCCCCAGTCTTAAGATTGTTTGCACTCTGAAACACATTCTCGTCAAGGATTTGCCTGTATTTGCCTTCATTCATTGTTCCATCTATCCTTACCTGTCTCCCAGTCCCTGCCGCAGAAAATAAGATATTTCTGTATTTTATTTTCAATACATTTGCAAACATTTCTAAAAACATATTTTCACTCTGTCATGGGGTATTGTGTGTAGATGGGTGAGAAATATATTTGATACATTTTGAGTTCAGACTGTAACACAAGAACATGTGGAATAAGTCAAGGGGTATGAATACTTTCTGAAGGCTCTGTATAAGCCTGTTAATTTGGCCCTATTTGTAGGTTATCGTTCCTTTCCTTGTAGTGTTGTTACTGTAAAGCACGGTGTGACGTGTTGTTGATTTTAAAGGGCTGTGTAAATCACATGGGATTTACTGATTTGACACGATTGGATAGGCAACAACAAACATTCTATTTCTATGTCAGGGCAGTGGTTATATCAAGGGAATGTAGGAAACAGGGATGCACAGACAGTGAGTTGTTCATGGTCTCTTGCTGTAAGAACCTTTACACTAAATCAACAGGAAAGTGTGTGTGTGTGTGTACATGGGAGCTTAATGGTTAGAGCATTGGGCCAGTAACCGAAAGGTCGCTAGTTTAAATCCCCGAGCCGACAAGGTGAAAAATATGTTGACGTGTCCACGAGCAAGGCACTTAACCCTAATTGCTCCAGGGTCGCTGTTGATAATGGCTGACCCTGGCCATGACCTCACTGCCCGAGAGTGTCTCGGGGAGAGTTGGGATATGCATAGAACACATTTCCATGTCACAAATGTGTATAATACACACTTGTACATGTGTGAAAAAGGACAAATATAAGCATCCACCAAATAATGTTTTATTATTTTCTATGCGCATGTGTGTAACCCTGCCCCCCCCCCCCCCCTCTCAGAAAGCGAGCGTACTGACACGGGCAGGGGAACAGCGGTGGCGCTGCCAGTCCATGAAGCCGTATCCGTCCAGCGAGCTGCGCAAAGTGTGTGACGACCAAGCGGTGGCCGTGGTGCCTGCCGCGTAGGAGGGCCAGGACATGCTGCAGCAGATGCTGGAGAGGAGGTGAGACCCACATACACTCATACACACCTTCATTCCCACCATCCCATATTTTACAATATCAACCATGTGACCATCCCTGTAACTTTGACTTGAATCAAATGTGGATTTTGAGTCCCTCATTCTTCTGAACTGTATTAGAATAAACATTGCACACATTGTAATCAATAGCTTCAGTGTGTAGGATTCTGAGTTGTCATGGTAATGTAGATATTGAGAACAAACAACACTCTTGAATCCAATTCAAGGCTTTAATTAACGGCATACACGTAGCATACAATGTCAACATACATGAGTCTCAACCAGCCTTTTATACTTTCCACTTACATAACATTTACATTCTCATTGGTCAGTACAAAAACATCAGTTATATGATCAGCATGGCTGCGTTTACACTGACAGCCCAATTCAAATATTTATTTCCACCAATTGGTCTTTTGACCAATCACATCAGATCTTTTTCAGGGCTGATCTAATTGGAACAGAGGACCAATTAGTGAAAAAAAATCAGAATTGATCTGCCTGTGTAAACGCAGCCTTTGGAAACATATGTGGCCAATATGGAAACATATGGGGGCCTATTACAACCATCGATGGTGACCAGATTATCGGCAGCTGATCTCTTGTGATGAATTTACCGGCACAGCTAATCTCAATTGCAACCATTTTTGGTCACCTCATTACCACTCCTTATTTTATTTGTTTCATACAGTCCATTAAAGTCGCAGTAGGTAGCTTTTGGGGCAACCTGGGCAAATTCACGTAGAAATGTGAGTTATAGAAAGTCTGAGAAGCGGTATATCTGTTCTATATATCTGTTCTATGTGTGCTATTTATATTCATAATTATATTATGTGAGATACATGGACGACTGCTTCTTCTGGGGAGTGCCAATATGGCCCACTGGTGGCTTCAAAGCCTCTCATTGGACAATAGATAGTATCAGCGTTCCAGGGTTTATACGTATCATTGGTTAACACAGTGGTATGTGCGAAGTTCAGCTTTTTTGTTGTAATGGACCCATGGCTTCTAGGTCTTAATATACAGTGCCTTGCGAAAGTATTCGGTCCCGTTGAACTTTGCGACCTTTTGCCACATTTCAGGCTTCAAACATAAAGATATAAAACTGTATTTTTTTGTGAAGAATCAACAACAAGTGGGACACAATCATGAAGTGGAACGACATTTATTGGATATTTCAAACTTTTTTTTTAACAAATCAAAAACTGAAAAATTGGGCGTGCAAAATTATTCAGCCCCTTTACTTTCAGTGCAGCAAAACTCTCTCCAGAAGTTCGGTGAGGATCTCTGAATGATCCAATGTTGATCTAAATGACTAATGATGATAAATACAATCCACCTGTGTGTAATCAAGTCTCCGTATAAATGCACCTGCACTGTGATAGTCTCAGAGGTCCGTTAAAAGCGCAGAGAGCATCATGAAGAACAAGGAACACACCAGGCAGGTCCGAGATACTGTTGTGAAGAAGTTTAAAGCCGGATTTGGATACAAAAAGATTTCCCAAGCTTTAAACATCCCAAGGAGCACTGTGCAAGCGATAATATTGAATGGAAGGAGTATCAGACCACTGCAAATCTACCAAGACCTGGCCGTCCCTCTAAACTTTCAGCTCATACAAGGAGAAGACTGATCAGAGATGCAGCCAAGAGGCCCATGATCACTCTGGATGAACTGCAGAGATCTACAGCTGAGGTGGGAGACTCTGTCCATAGGACAACAATCAGTCGTATATTGCACAAATCTGGCCTTTATGGAAGAGTGGCAAGAAGAAAGCCATTTCTTAAAGATATCCATAAAAAGTGTCATTTAAAGTTTGCCACAAGCCACCTGGGAGACACACCAAACATGTGGAAGAAGGTGCTCTGGTCAGATGAAACCAAATTTAACTTTTTGGCAACAATGCAAAACGTTATGTTTGGCGTAAAAACAACACACCTTATCACCCTGAACACATCATCCCCACTGTCAAACATAGTGGTGGCAGCATCATGGTTTGGGCCTGCTTTTCTTCAGCAGGGACAGGGAAGATGGTTAAAATTGATGGGAAGATGGATGGAGCCAAATACAGGACCATTCTGGAAGAAAACCTGATGGAGTCTGCAAAAGACCTGAGACTGGGACGGAGATTTGTCTTCCAACAAGACAATGATCCAAAACATAAAGCAAAATCTACAATGGAATGGTTCAAAAATAAACATATCCAGGTGTTAGAATGGCCAAGTTGAAGTCCAGACCTGAATCCAATCGAGAATCTGTGGAAAGAACTGAAAACTGCTGTTCAAATGCTCTCCATCCAACCTCACTGAGCTCGAGCTGTTTTGCAAGGAGGAATGGGAAAAAATTTCAGTCTCTCGATGTGCAAAACTGATAGAGACATACCCCAAGCGACTTACAGCTGTAATCGCAGCAAAAGGTGGCGCTACAAAGCATTAACTTAAGGGGGCTGAATAATTTTGCACGCCCAATTTTTCAGTTTTTGATTTGTTAAAAAAGTTTGAAATATCCAATAAATGTCATTCCACTTCATGATTGTGTCCCACTTGTTGTTGATTCTTCACAAAAAAATACAGTTTTATATCTTTATGTTTGAAGCCTGAAATGTGGCAAAAGGTCGCAAAGTTCAAGGGGGCCGAATACTTTCGCAAGGCACTGTAGGTCAGGGTTCCCCAACTGGCAGCGATTGGTTTTATTTGGCCCTCAAAGTTTTCTGAGCAAAAACAGAAAACATGTTTTATTTTTTAGTATTTTTTTCATTGTGGGACATAAAAGATGATGATAACCAGGAAACATTAGCGTGCCATGGTTCTGGGGCCTGGGCCTTCAGTGAAGTCCTACACAGTCCCACCCAAATTAATCCACCTCTTATTACCATCATTATGATGCCATGGCTCTAGACACTATACATTTAGACAGAAACGCAGTATAACCAGGCGTTGCGTCACCTTGAAATTGACATTTTTATTCAGAAAATTGCAGGGGAAGAGTACAATACCTTTTCATTGTGCAGCTTCGTTTCCCTGCGCGCTTGTTCGTTGAGCTGTAGATCCAAAGCTGTAGATCCTTTCGGGTGTCCCCAAAAGTTTTCAAAAGCACCATTGCTTGTAAGTGCCCAGCCGTACTTTGGTGTCTCGTTGCTGCCTTGGTTAGACAACTCAGGTTTTCAAAGCCAGTGTGGCTCCAAACACCAAATCGATCACTTGCAAATAATAAGCATTCCCAGCAGTACAGTTTGCAGTGCTTCTCGGAGCCTGTGAGTCATTGATAGCGCCCATAATTGAAAGTGGCGAACGAACCCCTTTCCCGCCTGTGACAGGCTTTGTAGCGTCGGCGTCTACCTCTCCTGACAATGGCTAACTTTTCTTGAAAAGTTTGTCTTGAGAATGGCGTTATAATTATATCCTCGACCAAATCGATATCTTCTCCTTCCGCCATTGTGGGTTGAAAAAACAGCTTAGTAGTACGCAAATTAATTCGTTGATCAATTTCAGAGACCTGCCCATATAGGACCTGCCTCTCAATATTGGTAATCCAATCAAAAGACGTGCACGCACTACGCCTGCTAGCTGGCTCCTGTGTAATACTGGAGCCAGCCAGCAGGTGTACAATAGCCAACTCTAAAGCTGATTGGTTGACACTAAATTTTAATTTCCATTCACTTTAAGCTACAAGCGCCCGCACTGTTGATTCTGAAGGTCTGAGGGCAGATTTTAGACCCCTGGCAACACATGATGGCTAAATATGATTGGATAAAATATCTAACATAAAGACCAGCCCTCCAAATCTCAACCTGGGGCTGGAACGCTATGAAATGAAGAGTGTAACTCTTACTCTGGGGAATAATTTAATACATATTTGTGGGAAAATATATTTAAAAAAAATATATATTCTGATAATGTTTAGGCCAGCAGAGAAGGCCTTGCTGGCCCTGACGGCCCACCACTGCCAGGAAATTACCTCCAAGTGATTTTTAATTTTGTAAATCTGTTCCCAAGTATTCCCACGCATAATAGAGAGATGTTATCATGTACAAATGGTAGGTTTGAAATGATTGTTTTAGTCCAAAATACACGAAGTATACCAAACATTAAGAACATTTTCTGAATATTGAGTTGCACCACCCCCTTTTGTTCTCAGAAAACCTTAAAATTGTCGGGCATTTACTCTACAAGGTGTCGAAAGCGTTCTACAGGGATGCTGGCCCATGTTGACCCCAATGCTTCCCACAGTTGTCAAGTTGGCTGGATGTCCTTTGGGTCGTGAACCAATCTTGATACATATGGGTAACTGTTGAGGATGAAAAACCCAGCAGCCTTACTACCATACCCCGTTCAAAGGCACTTAAATATTTTGTCTTGCCCATTCACCCTCTGAATGGCACACATACACAATCCATGTCTCAATTGTCTCAAGGCTTAAACATCCTTCTTTAACCTGTCTCCTCCCCTTCATCTACACTGATTGAAGTGGATTTAACAAGTGACATCAATATGGGATCATATCTTTCACCTGGTTTCACATGGTCAGTCTATGTCATGGAAAGAGTAGGTATTCTTAATGTTTTGTGTACTCAGTGTATATCTGTTTAGTCTTCTTGATCAATTTGCCGTCTACAAATGATTGGTGATTATGTTCCGCCCCCCAACCATCCGCTCAAGAAGACATTGACCTGCAGTTGAATCTAGTTGATGATCCCAGATGTAGGGCTTCAAATCAAATGTTATTGGTAACATACACATTTAGCAGATGTTATTGCGGGTGTAGTGAAATGCTTGTGTTCCTAGCTCCAACAGTGCAGTAGTATCTAACAATACACACATCTAAAAGTAAAAGATTGGAATTAAGAAATATATCAATATTAGGATGAGCAATGTCAGAGTGGCATTGACTAAAATACAGTATATATGTATGAAATGAGTAAAGCAGTCTGTAAACATTATTAAAGTGACTTGTGTTCCATGTCTGTGTATATAGGGCAGCAGCCTCTAAGGTACAGGGTTGAGTTACGGATGGTAGCCGGCTAGTGATGGCTATTTAACAGTCTGATGGCCTTGAGATAGAAGCTGTTTTTCAGTCTCTCGGTCCCAGCTTTGATGCACAAGTTCTAACCTCGCCAACTGGATCATTGCGGGGTGAACAGGCTGTGGCTCGGGTGGTTGATGTCCTTGATCCTTTTGGCCTTCCTGTGACATCGGGTGCTGTAGGTGACCTGGAGGGCAGGCAGTGTGCCCCCGGTGAAGTGTTGTGCAGACCGCACCAACCTCTGGAGAGCACTGCGGAAGCGGGCGGTGCAGTTGCCGTACCAGGCGGTGATACAGCCCGACAGGATGCTCTCAATTGTGCATCTGTGAAAGTTTGTGAGGGTCTTAATGTATACATCGGTACATCTTCTTTGTTTCCTGTGAGAAGTGGAGAGATGCCCATTCTTTTCTAAGAAGAGTGCAGAGTTACCTAGCAGACACACAACGCTTGACTACTAGGTGAGGTGTCCAAACAGATACTATGGTATGTTCTAACCACCGAAGTCATAACCACATGTTAGCACTGATGTCTTTACCCCATTACTGCAGTCATGAACCAGGTAATGACACATCCTCTATTTAATTAACAAGCATGTTTAGAAGGAGAAGCATGTGTAAGGGAGTGTGTACAATTATTACTGTGAATTGGGGCACCAGTCTGTTATGGGACAGAAATTGTATTTTAAGGCGACCTGACTTATTTTAACAATACATTTATAAGACGACAATGAAAATACTAGGAATAATATGGATCCATCTGAAGGTATAAATTATTTTGAGGTCACTTTTACCAAAATAAGAAGACCACACAATTCCTTTATACAATCAACATTTGAAGACGCTAATCAAAATATCTACAAAACATAATGAAAATGATCATGGAAATAGGTAGTATAGGTAACAGAATGAAATATGAAAAGCTTAAGTATACTGCTTAGTGTATGGGCGCTTCAGTTCCAATTCCTGTACCAGATCTTATTTAGGGGCTTCATAGCAAAGGGGGTGAATACATATCCACGCACCACAGGGCATGAAAGGGATAACGAATCCCGTTGTTTGTGTCGTCCATTTCGGGAAAGTACCTGCGTAAATGCGCTAACTCAGGCGCTTTGCTAAATAACATTTGACATTGTCCGTAAGCTTGAGTTAATTTGCACACAAAAAAAATCATACAATGATGGAAAGACCTGTGTGTTGTCCTTGTTAATGCAGACAGAGAAGAGCTCCAACTTCTTAACCATAGCCTCAATTTTATCCCACACATTGAATATAGTTGTGGAGAGTCCCTGTAATAGATTCAAAAATTCAGGCAAGATAAAACATCATCCAGATAGGCCCATCGTGTGAGAAATTCATCATCATACAAGCAGTCAGACAAGTGAAAATGGTCAGTAAAGAAACGTTTAAGCTTGTCCCTCAATTTAAAGAAATTTGTCAATACTTTACCCCTTGATAACCAGCGCATGTCTGTATGTTGTAAAAGCGTTACATGGTCACTGCCCATTATCATTGCATAATGCAGAAAATACTGAGAGTTCAGGGGCCTTGCTTTAACGAAGTTAACCATTTTCACTATGTCTCCCTGTCATGGTTTTTGCGCCATCAGTACAGATACCAACACATCTTGACCACCAACGTCCATTTGATGTCACAAAGCTGTCCAGTACTTTCGAAATATCCTCTCTTGTTGTCCTGGTTTCCAGAAGTGGATGTCCCCCCCCCCCATATATAAACGTAACGGACATGTATCTGGGCTGTGCCAGGCCCGCCACATCTGTTGACTCATCCAGTTGTATAACGCATAAAATTCACAGGCTTGTATGCAAAGCAGTACTTGTTTACAAACATCTCCTGCCATGTCACTAATGCGTCATGAAACAGTGTTATTTGATGAAGGCAATTTTTGGGCCCTTTCCCCCAACATTGTCCCAGCCATATCCACGGGAGCAGGAAGAATTAAGTCCTCCACAGTAGAATGGGGCTTGCCTGTTCTAGCCACTCGGTAGCTCCCATATAAAACTCTTCTAGCCCCTTCTTATTAATGGTATGTTGCCTTTATTCATGTCTTACTACTCGAAAGTCATCTTAATTCTCGATCAAAAAACTTGCGTGGCATGTTTCGTTTCTAAATGTCTTCGCAAGAGTGAAGGTTTCATTGAGTTGTGAGACCTTTGCACATATAACACACTGTGGCTGAGGAAAGGCACTACTCCCAATATAAGTGAACCCCAAATCAATGTAGTTCATCGTATTTGTGCCTCTTCGAGGGTCCAACGTCCCTGTCTGTTTGGTGCTTTCCCGGGTAAGGGGGCATTAGCTCTTTGGCTGCATCAGATTCACAACTGTCAGTGTCCATGCTAGCTGGGTTAGCGATCTTTCAAAAAAATCCTTGTTAGGAAGGATTACCTACACATACTGTGCAGCTCATGTTATAGACAGATGCTACATGGCAGACCAATCTAATCTCATCTCATCTCTCGGAATGTCCAGCCCATCCATAATCTCAGCCAATCATGGCTAGTGGGAAGGTTCCTGGCTTTTTCCATGGCTAAACCAACTACGCTCGTAATTTAACACTTATGTGTTTACAGATGGCATACACATGTGTAAAGCACATGAAAGTTCACATGTTCCAGAAGGCATTTCTGACACAAAAAAAAAGCATTTTGATCAAATAAAGTGTCCTGTGAAGTAGTGACGTGCAATATACGCCTAGTTTCCCGAAACAAGTCACACATGTTGCCTGCCTGTGTCATCACTAGGCGGTAAATTAGTTAATATACCAATAAAGGGGTTGCAGTTGCATCACAAATCACCTAGCAACCACACCAGACACCGTGTTGGAAGACCAGAGTCAGTCTGGTGGAAGTCCTCCAATCGTCCATATGGCTGGCTGCGTTTTTCTACCACCAGAAACATCGGGAAGATTGCCCATTTATTAAGGACCCAGAAACCAGATGCAGTTGGAGAAGCTATTCAAGTAAGTAAATATATTTTGAAAATGATAAATATTATTATTAGCTAAAATTGTCAGAGAAGGGGAGTAGGTTACTCTGGATAGGGCATGTACCTTTGTGGGTGGACATTTTGAAAAGATTCTTCAGTTCCAGTCCTTAGCAACAACAAAAAGACATAGCAACGTAATATTCCGTGCTCTCTGATTTGAGTATAATGAACCCCGTTTCTTTGTGATGTTTTCTGTCCTCAGATACAGAGAGCTGTGAAACCCTGTCTGCAGATGAAGAGAAAGGTCCCAATGAATGTCCCAATAGAATAAGGGTACATCTTTAGCAAATGTTTTTAACAAAAATACAATTAACAGACAATGTATACGCCTATTACAACGGGAGTAGGCCAACCCTGCTGGGTGTGCAGGCTTCAGTTCTAGCCCAGCCCTAACACACCTGATTTTATTTATCCTACCTAATTAGTTGATAATCAAGTGTGTTATTGCTGGGTTGGAATAGAAGTTTGCTCACCAGGTAGATCAGGGATCAGTGGAGCGATGTTGGCTACCTCTGGGATTGACTAGAGCTGTGTTCGAATACCCATACTAACATACTGTATACTTCATACTTAATGAGTATATACTACATAAATACATTTTAGTATACTGTAAATTAACAGAATGCTTTCAGTTGAGTGTACTAGCTCTTTGCCTGTCTACCGGAAGTTTATGCTGTTACTGTGCAACCTCTTGCTAGCTAGTTAGCATAAATTACTAGTTAGACATTTTACGACTTCGGGTGTGTTCTTAAATTCAATGTGGAGTGCCAGAGTGAGCTCGTAAAGTTAAATCATTTTTCAGATTGTCCGCTTGTACATTCAGAGTGTTTTGCTCTCGGAGCACACGCTGGACGAGGAGTAGGGTTGATTTGAGCGTTCTGACCTGACAACGGCACCCAGCTAACGTTGGCTATGAGACCACTCTGACCATTTTAATTGGTTAGGCAGTTTGTTATCCAGAGCGTTGGTGACTAACTGTGCTGCTGGCAAAACTTTTATGCCTTTTTGCCGACGTTACACCGGCCAAATTCAACGGGTGTTGAGCGCTCGTAAATTCATTATTCTGCGCTCTGGTACACTCAGACGAGAAGATAGCCAGGGAGAATTTACGAAAGCACCCCATTTTCTTCAAACCTGAAAACGATGTGAAGCCACACCCATTTCCTAAATAATTGCATTATGGGCCCTAAAGTACAGAAATATTGTCCTCTGCGTGTATACTTCATATTTAGGCGAATTTAAATACGACATCCGGGAACTCTTGTCATACTAACTATAATCAATAAGCATACTATATACTCAATTAATGTCACAAATAGTACAGTTAGTATGCGTATTCGAACACAGCTTTTGTTTCCCTTATGCTTCGTATTAATAGCCTACTTGTTACTGAGATGTCTAACCTTTGAGTTAGCTTACTTGCACACTTTGAAATTATATGTAATAAAGTGCTGATTCTTTGAAGGTAAGTGTATTATTAACTCTTATTCAAGATTAACTAGTCAATGATTCATCAAAGATCACAATCCTGCAATAAAGAGTGGAAGGATTATGTCTCATGTGTTTGTGTTGTATTCTCAAATGAACATGACCTTTTTGTTCAGTTGTAAGCTCTCCAATTAGTTTTGTCACTCGGGATGTCAGTCATGCCCATTTCACAGCTGATAATGGCACGCGACGCCAATGCAGCAGTGGTTCCCAACTCCGGTCCTTGAGTCCCCTCAGCGGCATATGTTATAGCCCCAGACAAACATACCCGATTCAACTAATCATCAGGCCCTCATTGTAGGGCCTATTGATTACTTGACAAGTTCATTGGAGGCCCTGATGATTACTTGACAAGTTTATTGGAGGGCCTGAGGATTACCTGACAACTTCATTGGACGGCCTGATGATTACCTGACAACTTCATTGGAGGGCCTGATGATTACTTGACAACTTCATTGGAGGGCCTGATGATTAATTCACAAGTTGAATCAGGTGTGCTTATCCGGGGCTACAAACAAAATGTGTAGTGTTGGGGGTACTTGAATACCAGAGTCGGGAACCACTGGCCTACAGTCTGACGGCATTAGCCTTATGGGCATTTGCAATGCACCCCATGACATGCATCTGAAGCAGAAAATAGCATACCTCACACATTGTTTACATAATAAGTTGTTGAGCTATATGTTTTCAATTAAAAAACAATACCAGTAGACAATGTATATTAGGCTCATTATACTCGATCTTGTACATTCCTTACGCTGATATGAAATTGTTTAGTGCAAATCCAACCCCAGTGAAATGTCAAAGCAGGAGATTGGATCCTTAGCATAAAAACAGACACAACTACTTCTACAAAGTTCAATGCCAGATACTTTTCTTCCAGAAGGTCCGACTGGCACTTGGAGGTATCTGACCTAAGGATAAGACCCAGATGCAGACAGTTAAAATCACAGAAGTTTATAAACAAAATGGGGAAGGCAAAATGACAGGTCAAGGGACTAACGCAAACCGGAGTACAGAAAAACACACTGGTAGGCTTGACAGGACAAACTGGTAACAGTCAAACAGAAAACACAGGTATAAATGCACAGGTGATAATGGGTCAAATGGGTGACACCTGGAGGGGGGTGGAGACAAGCAAAGACAGGTGAAACAGATCAGGGTGTGACAGGAGGTGCCACTGATAATGAAGATGGTTTGTCTAAGACTACCACAACAATTACATTGTCCGCTAAATGTGTTTAAATTGTAAAAGAAAGAAAGAATAGTTAGGCTGTAAGAAATCATTTTATTTAATAAGACAAGGTGCTCTCTCCTCATGGCACAACAGAATCATTCAGATTGACCAAGGCACAGCAAATGAAAACCATTTTGTCTAACTGAGGGATGTCTCCTTTCATATCTGGAAAAGGGCGAAATAGTAGAAGTGGAAACTGATGCTGCTGCAGCATTGCTCATCTTCACAGTGGGAATCTGGTCGACATGGGCTTCTTGATAGTGTGAAATGTGTTGATCAAAGGCCAAATTTTCCCTGTGCAAAGGAAAGAAAATAAACATAATTGATATAGCCTATAGGCCTATTTATTTATTTATTTGAACCTTTTTTTATTTAACCTATGCCACTGCACGCTCAGCCTTGTACAAGGATTAGATTCAGTTATATTTATATCCGAATAAATCATGACTATCCAATCATCACATTAGGAATAGTAGGCTTACATTAGTTTGCAAATGTGTTGATAGATGCATGCAATGCTTTATTATAAAGGAACATTTTTATGGTGGAAAAAATAGCTTCCCCAAAACTTGAAACTCATGCACAGCCTATGAGAGAGACACATAATAATAGCTAGACTACACGCTATTAGGTAGCTAATGTTGGCTAACTTAGTCTTGTTGTAATCACCTGGTTAGCATAACATGTAAACTATAAATCGATCAGAATAACCAGTGATGAAATGGTCGGAACAGATCCTGTGCTGACAGTTGTCTGGGTTCAGGTCTTGACTGACAAAAAGGTTTCTTTGTTTTTCAGACAGTTCTTGAGTCTTATCTTCTTGGTGTTTCATGATTACGGGTAATCTGTTTTTCCTGCCTTGTTAGAGCAGTCAAATACTGAACAGAAATTGACCACGGTGATGAATCAACTAGTTTTAGGCACTGTTATCATGCAGCTTGGGGTAACCACTCAGCTGTTGTTGTTGGAAGAATTGACGTGGTGATCTTCCAACATGGCTTCCAGGAGGCGTCATACGCAACCTGGCAACCCTCTATAAGAAAGAGTTCCAAATAACAGCTAATTTTCAGTTTTCCCCTCCTCACTCAGACTAATCCCAGACAGTCCTACTGTAGCTAATTCTTTGCTTAAGAAATTGCTTTTTGCTATGAAGGAATTATTAGATTTCTTTGACCATTTTCATTGAAAACAACCACAGTAATGTACTTAATTGTTACCCAGAAATTATTTGCTATTCAGATAAAAACAACTGCGTTGAACCTTTACTTTATTTGGCACTTAATAGCCACTTACAACAAGCTTGTCATGGAATACAATAAATGGGGGGGGTGCATACCCTCATCCTCATTGATGGGTCCATAGTGGAGAGGGTCAAGTTCCTCGGTGTCCTCATCACTGAGGAATTGGCACCAGCACAGTCGTGAAGAAGGCATGGCAGCACCTCTTCGCCTTCAGTAGGCTGAAACAATTTGGCATGCCCCCTCAGATCCTTAGGAACTTTTACAACTGCACCATCCTGACTGGTTGTATAACTGTCTGTTATGGCAACTGCACCATCCTGACTGGTTGTATAACCGTCTGTTATGGAAACTGCACAACTCTCGACTGGAAGAGAGTGGTGTGGATGGCCCAGAAAATTGCCTAAGACTCCAGCCACCTCAGACAGACTGTTCTTCATGCTCCCTTCCGGCAGGTGGTACCAGTGCATCAAGGCTCAGACCAGCAGACTCCTAAACAACTTATCTCCTGGCCATAAGACTTTTAAATGGATAACTACTGCTCTCCCTCTCCCCCAGACTATCCACACGGACTCTATGCCCATCCACTGGTCTCTACCCACTCAAGACGCGCACACCTTAGGGCTGTTGCGGTGACCATATTTCCCCCACACTGTCAGTCATAAGTCATGACCGCAGTAAAATTCTAAAAGAGCATGCCCAGGGTGCATAAAAGGAGATTACCGTGCGTACATACAGCCCTAGGCGATGCTGTTGGTTCATTGATTGTGCAGGGCGGCTTACAGGTAGTCTACAATTATAGTGAATTTGTATTTGATTTTGAATAGCCTATTAATAAGGATTTTTCTATATTTTCATAATTAATTGGGTGGCACATTGCCTTTAGCTATACAGAATATCTCACCACCATGTGTTTCCATCTCTTCTCCTTTATTCCTTTCTTGAGCGTGCAGAGGGGCTGTCAACAGTTAAGTGAAATATGTTTTGTTGAGATAAACATGTTACTATCGATGTTCCCAAACAGATTTCACTTGGTTTCCCAAATTAAGCGCTGGGTAGCTGCAGGAACAGGGTTGGAGAGTCCATGGCATAGAGAGTTTGGGCAGAATATCACCTGTCGGGCAGCGAGAGCATGCTCCTCAAACAGTGGTTGACGCGTGGAGTGAAATAAGTGTTGTACTATTTATTTCTCAGCTGCTCATATGAAGCACAGGTCTGCTATAAAACTGAAGTAGCCTACCCAGCATCATTGAAAAATGGACTGGTGGGGAAACACATGGCCTCCATTCGCCATTTGAGGAGATTCAGCTGACATGTATTCTTCCCTTGTTCCTGTCCATTTGATAATGGGCCATTCTAAATCAAAATGGATTTTTCACGTTAGTAAAGTCCAGATTAAATTGAGGATAGTCTGATGGGTGAAAATATGATCACTTGGTGAGAGAACAGTGTGTGCAGCCTGGGGCAAGGAACATAGCGCAAACTTTTTCTGCGGCTTTCTCAAATCATCAATATCCTATAGTTGCATCATGTTGCCCATTTATGTTTGGATTTCTAAAACATTCTAAGGTTTGTATCAGTAACAACTACAGTTGCCAAATAACTCTAAATCTAGCATGTAGGACCTGTTTCAAAAGATCACTTTTAGCTCAACATAGCCACCTTATATGCACACTCGCTCCAGAATGGGAAAAATATCCTTTCTATTTTATTCAGTTTCAAGTCATCTTTATTCAAGTAAAATCATATAGTATCAAATAATGGCACAGGACTTATAAGCATATCTTGTCAGCGAAATGAACAAGCCTACAGCCAATGGCATGGACCATAGCCAGATACTATACAGTAGGCCAACTCATATTCTGCTCTTTGGGAAAATACATTTTCTTCATACTATAATGTTTCTTTAGACCTGACTAAAATAAACAAAGGATTTATTGTGATGGTCTATATGAAATTGATTTATTATGCTTTTTTAAAATGTAGATGTTCCAAAGGTGCGCATCAGCGGCTTGTATGTAGCTTGTATGCTTGAAGGCCTGAATGTGTGTTAAATGTGTGTTTATGTTAATTAACAGTCAATTACCTTGAGACCGGCATTCTTTTGCATGACAATAACCAGCTGACAAAATGTCATGACTGCCACAACTCTAACACACCTTCACTGTCACTCGTACTCACATGCACACACACATACTCACATGTGCACACTCACATACTGTACACCCTCAGTCACACAGTCATTACTGACAGCACACACTTTCGCTTTTGCTAAAATGATTGTTGATTAATCAACACCCACACACATACACACACTCACCACCACGCACACACACACACCCAACCACCACTTATGCTGCTGCCATACTGATAACTGTTATTATTATTGTTATTGATCCTGCTGCCTGTCACTTTCTCCTAATCCCTGCCTACATGTACATAGCTATCTCAAACACTCCAGTATTCCTGCACCTTGTAAATATGGTACTGGTCCTGGCCCTGTATATAGTCTACATTGTAAATGTGGTACTGGTCCTGGCCCTGTATATAGTCTACATTGTAAATTTGGTACTGGTCCTGGCCCTGTATATAGTCTTCATTGTAAATGTGGTACTGGTCCTGGCCCTGTATATAGTTTACATTGTAAATATGGTACTGGTCCTGGCCCTGTATATAGTCTACATTGTAAATGTGGTACTGGTCCTGGTACTGGTCCTGTCCCTGTATATAGTCTACATTGTAAATGTGGTACTGGTCCTGGTACTGGTCCTGTCCCTGTATATAGTCTACATTGTAAATGTGGTACTGGTCCTGGTACTGGTACTGGTCCTGTATATAGTCTACATTGTAAATATGGTACTGGTCCTGGTACTGGTCCTGGCCCTGTATATAGTCTACATTGTAAATGTGGTACTGGTACTGGTACTGGTCATGGCCCTGTATATAGTCTACATTGTAAATGTGGTACTGGTCCTGGCCCTGTATATAGTCTACATTGTAAATGTGGTACTGGTCCTGGTACTGGTCCTGGCCCTGTATATAGTCTACATTGTAAATGTGGTACTGGTGCTGGTACTGGTACCTGGCCCTGTATATAGTCTACATTGTAAATGTGGTACTGGTCCTGGTACTGGTACTGGTCATGGCCCTGTATATAGTCTACATTGTAAATGTGGTACTGGTCCTGGCCCTGTATATAGTCTACATTGTAAATGTGGTACTGGTCCTGGCCCTGTATATAGTCTACATTGTAAATGTGGTACTGGTCCTGGTACTGGTCCTGGCCCTGTATATAGTCTACATTGTAAATATGGTACTGGTCCTGTTACTGGTCCTGGCCCTGTATATAGTCTACATTGTAAATGTGGTACTGGTGCTGCCCTGTATATAGTGGTACTGTATATAGTCTACATTGTAAATATGGTACTGGTCCTGGTCCTGGCCCTGTATATAGTCTACATTGTAAATGTGGTACTGGTCCTGGCCCTGTATATAGTTTACATTGTAAATATGGTACTGGTCCTGGCCCTCTATATAGTCTACATTGTAAATGTGGTACTGGTCCTGGTACTGGTACTGGTCATGGCCCTGTATATAGTCTACATTGTAAATGTGGTACTGGTCCTGGCCCTGTATATAGTCTACATTGTAAATGTGGTACTGGTGCTGGTACTGGTCCTGGCCCTGTATATAGTCTACATTGTAAATGTGGTACTGGTCCTGGTACTGGTCCTGGCCCTGTATATAGTCTACATTGTAAATATGGTACTGGTCCTGGCCCTGTATATAGTCTACATTGTAAATGTGGTACTGGTCCTGGTACTGGTCCTGGCCCTGTATATAGTCTACATTGTAAATGTGGTACTGGTCCTGGTACTGGTACTGGCCCTTTATATAGTCTACATTGTAAATGTGGTACTGGTCGAGGTACTGGTCCTGGCCCTGTATATAGTCTACATTGTAAATATGGTACTGGTCCTGGCCCTGTATATAGTCTACATTGTAAATATGGAACTGGTCCTGGCCCTGTATATAGTCTACATTGTAAGTGTGGTACTGGTCCTGGTACTGATCCTGGTACTGGTCCTGGCCCTGTATATAGTCTACATTGTAAATGTGGTACTGGTCCTGGTACTGGTCCTGGTCCTGTATATAGTCTACATTGTAAATGTGGTACTGGTCCTGGTCTGGTCCTGGCCCTGTATATAGTCTACATTGTAAATGTGGTACTGGTCCTGGTCTGGTCCTGGCCCTGTATATAGTCTACATTGTAAATGTGGTACTGGTCCTGGTCTGGTCCTGGCCCTGTATATAGTCTACATTGTAAATGTGGTACTGGTCCTGGTACTGGTCCTGGCCCTGTATATAGTCTACATTGTAAATGTGGTACTGGTCCTGGTACTGGTCCTGGCCCTGTATATAGTCTACATTGTAAATGTGGTACTGGTCCTGGTCTGGTCCTGGCCCTGTATATAGTCTACATTGTAAATGTGGTACTGGTCCTGGTACTGGTCCTGGTACTGGTCCTGGCCCTGTATATAGTCTACATTGTAAATGTGGTACTGGTCCTGGTACTGGTCCTGGCCCTGTATATAGTCTACATTGTAAATGTGGTACTGGTCCTGGTCTGGTCCTGGCCCTGTATATAGTATACATTGTAAATGTGGTACTGGTCCTGGTCTGGTCCTGGCCCTGTATATAGTCTACATTGTAAATGTGGTACTGGTCCTGGTACTGGTCCTGGTACTGGTCCTGGCCCTGTATATAGTCTACATTGTAAATGTGGTACTGGTCCTGGTACTGGTCCTGGCCCTGTATATAGTCTACATTGTAAATGTGGTACTGGTCCTGGTCTGGTCCTGGCCCTGTATATAGTATACATTGTAAATGTGGTACTGGTCCTGGTACTGGTCCTGGCCCTGTATATAGTCTACATTGTAAATGTGGTACTGGTCCTGGTCTGGTCCTGGCCCTGTATATAGTCTACATTGCTTTTGATTTTTTCTTCCTCTTATTTCTTCTGTTTTATTTTTGTTATACTATTTTGATATTGAATACTGCACTTTTGGGAAGGGCTTGAAGTTTAAGCATTTCACTGTACTTATGCATGTGACAAATTAAACTTGAAACTACTATAGTAATTTTGTAGATGGGAAAATGTGTTTTTGTTATGAAGTTGAACATGTGCTCTTTATGACAGAATGTTAAAATGAGGTGAAATCGGCTTTTTTTTACCAACTTCCAATTCTGAAAAGACACCAAATTGGTGGAACAAACCTTATATGATTATGTCTTGGTCAATATGTAAACATATGGCTTCTAAGTCTTGATGTAGGTCTTAATGTATACATCGGTACATCTTCTTCGTTTTCCCGTGAGAAGTGTGAAGATGCCCATACCTTCCCGTTCCTAAGAAGAGTGCAGAGTTACCTACGTAGCAGACACACAATGCTTGACTACTAGGTGATGTGTCCAAACAGATACTATGGTATGTTCTAACCACTGAAGTCATAACCACATGTTAGCACTGATGTCTTTACCCCATTACTGCAGTCATAAACCAGGTAATGACCCATCCTCTATTTAATTAGCAAGCATGTTTAGAAGGAGAAGCAGGTTAAACATAGATAGTTCCCATTAACTGTAATGAGTCAGTCTGGTGTTTTTTATTTGGAGAAAATGTTGTGCTGACGTGTGTTTCTGTGTGTATCTTTCCAGACACGTGCCCTACCCTAATCTGTATCCAGACCAGTCCACTAAGCGAGGAGTGGACCATGGAAGAGCGCTTCCGACCTCTGACCTTCCACAGCATAATTTTTGCGCGTCCCAGTTGGTCAACCTGCTCATCCTGTGGCGTCTGCTACACAGAGAACAGTCGGTTAGTGTTCCAATCCACTCCTCATGAGGGTCGTATTAGTTAGTGATGGGGAGGAACCATTTACACAAAAGATTATTGTGAGATTATCTTAATCTTATCTTGATTTTAATCTTCTTTTTATATGGTGAGCCAACGTGTTTTCAGCACTTTCATTTCCATGACTGCTCAAAACTTGTTGACTCATGGCTCTTTTGTTCCTCTGCAGCAGACATGTCGTGAGTATCGATTCGCAATATATAAAATAGTGTGACATAAAGAATCGCAATACATATAGTTTCTCACCTAAGTATTGTGATAATATCATATTGTGAGGTCCCTGGCAGTTCCCAGCCCTAGTGTTCATTAGGCACCAAATGGAAGAAACTGTGGAGGAACTACCTTCACTCTCATTCTTGTTCTCTGTTGCAAAACGTTTTGCTATGTTTTGCTACTTTGTGCTATGCACTAATGAATATGACCCAGGAGTTAGTCACTGTGTCTAGGGGAGAGAAGAAGTGAAGGAGTGTCTGTGTTTGTGCACTGTTCTCTTTCACTGTATGTCTGTGAGTCCACATAGAGTGCCACGCAGCCCAGACTGTCATGCGCTGAGACGACTGAGGAATACCCCTGTTTCCCAGACATCCACAACTTGGACCTGGCCCTCCTCAACCCCCGCATGATAGTGGTATGACCCAGTCCATCACACAGGAGCTGTGTTGTTAGACTTCAATGCAGCTTCTTATATTATCGATCATAATCTGTTGCTGAAAAAAACATATGTGTTATCTGCCATATCGTGGATTGAGAGCTACCTATCTAATAGAACACAGAGGGGTTTCTTTAATGGAAGCCTCTCTAATGTAAACCAGATAGAGTGTGGTGTTCTTCAAGGCAGCTGTCTTGGCTCTCTACTGTTCTTCTTTTTTGCTAATGACCTACGACTAGCATTGAATATAGCCTGTGTGTCTATGTACGCCGATGACTCAACATTATACACGTAAGCTACCACGGGAAGTAAATCCCTTAAATTCCTAACAAAGAGCTGCAGTCAATTTTAGAATGGGTGGCTAGTAATAAGCTAGTCCTAAATGTATTGAAAACTAAAAGCATTGTGTTTGGGACAAATCGTTTGTTAAACCTGAATCTCATCTAAATCTAGTTGGGAATAATGTGATCAAACAGTCGTCCAGAAGAGCTGGTGCTCTCATGCATGTTTCAGTGTTGCTTGCCTCGAATCGAGCATAGAAGTAATTTAGCTCGTCTGGTAGGTTTGTGTCACTGGGCAGCTCGTGGCTGTGCTTCCCTTTGTAGTCTGTAATAGTTTGCAAGCCTTGCCACATCTAACGAGCGTCGGAGCCAGTGTAGTACGGTTCAATCTTAGTCCTTATTGACGCTTTACCTGTTTGATGGTTTGTCGGAGGGCAAAGCGGGATTTCTTATAAGTTTCCGGGTTAGAGTCCCACTCATTGAAAGTGGCAGCTGTACCCTTTAGCTCAGTACGGATGTTGCCTGTAATCCATGGCTTCTGGTTGGGGCACGTATGTACGGTCACTGTGGGGACGACATCATTGATGCACATATTGATGAAGCCAGTGACTGATGTGGTGTACTACTCGGTGCCATCGGAAAAATCCCGGAACATATTCCAGTCTGTGCTACCAAAACAGTCCTGTAGTTTGGCATCTGCTTCATCTGACCACTTTCTTATTGACCAAGTCACTGGTGCCTCCTGCTTTAGTTTTTGCTTGTAAGAGGAATCAGGAGGATAGAATTATGGTCAAATTTGCCAAATGGAGGGCGAAGGAGAGCTTTGTATGCGTCTCTGTGTGTGGAGTAGAGGTGGTCTAGAGTTTTTTTCCCTCTGGTTGCACATTTAACATGCTGATAGAAATTAGGTAAAACTGATTTGAGTTTCCCTGC
This sequence comes from Oncorhynchus masou masou, assembly GCF_036934945.1. Taxonomy (NCBI): domain Eukaryota; kingdom Metazoa; phylum Chordata; class Actinopteri; order Salmoniformes; family Salmonidae; genus Oncorhynchus; species Oncorhynchus masou. The sequence goes on from NC_088229.1 coordinate 33,228,581, forward strand.
ATTAAAGTCCCCGGCCACTAGGAGTGCCGCCTCTGGATGAGCGTTTTCCTGTTTGCTGATGGCCGTATACAGCTCATTGAGTGTGGTCTAAGTGCCAGCATCGCTCTGCGGTGGTATGTAGACAGCTACAAAAAATATAGATGTAAACTCTCTGGGTGAATTGTGTGGGCTACAGCTTATCATGACATACTCTACCTCAGTTGATCAAAACCTTGAGACTTCCTTAGATTTCGTGCACCAGCTGTTGTTTACAAATATACATAGACCGCTACCACTTGCTTTACCAGAGGTTGCTGTTCTATCCTGCCGAATAAGCTTAAAACCCGCCAGCTGTATGTTAATCATGTCGTCGTTCAGCCACGACTCTGTGAAACATAAGATATTACAGTTTTTAATGTCCCGTTGGTAGGATATACATGCTCGTAGTTTGTCTATTTTATTATCGATTGATTGTACGTTGGCTAATAGGACCGATGGTAAAGTTAGATTACCCTGCGAATGCCGGGGATGAAGGTTTTGTCGGGTGTCTGGAGTAAATCCTTCCCGTCCGACTCGTTGAAGGAGAAGAATTCCTCCAGTACGGGGTGAGTAATCGCTGTCCTGATATCAAGAAGCTCTTTTTGGTCATAAGACACAGTGGCAGAAACATTATATACAAAATAAGTTACAAATAACATGAAAAAATATACACAATAGCACAATTGGTTATGGGTTCGTAAAACGGCGTGCATCTCCTTCGACGCCATTATATGGTCAAGTGCTGCATAGAGGGACATAGGCAAATTACAGTTGACCCAGAACAGAGCAGAATGTCTGGCCCTTAAATGTACACAGAAGACTAATATCAACAACATGCATATGAATCTCTCATGGCTCAAAGTAGATGAGAGATTGACTACTGGTCTTTGTGAGAGTTCGGTACTTTTAACATGTCAATACCTATCTGTTAAATCGGTTAACACACAGCTCAGACACTTATACATACCCTACAAGACATGCCACCAGAGGTCTCTTCACAGTCCCCTAGCCCAGAACAGAGGCTAGCAAACGCACAGTACTATATACAGTTGAAGTCAGAATTTTACCTACACCTTACCCAAATACATTTAAACTCAGTTTTTCAAAATTCCCTGTCTTAGGTCAGGTGGGATCACCACTTTATTTTAAGAATGTATGAATGTCAGAATAATATAATTATTTATTTCAGCTTTTATTTCTTTCATCACATTCCCAATGGGTCAGAAGTTTACATACTCTCAATTAGTATTTGGTAGCATTGCCTTTAAATTGTTTAAGCCATTTTGCCACAACTTTGTAAGTATGCTTGGGTCATTGTCCATTTGGAAGACCCATTTGCGACCAAGCTTTAACTTCCTGACTGATGTCTTGAGATGTTGCTTCAATATAACCACATCATTTTCCTACCTCATGATGCCATCTATTTTGTGAAGTGAACCAGTCCTTCCTGCAGCAAAGAACCCCCACAACATGATTCTGCCACCCCCGTGCTTCACGGTTGGGATGGTATTCTTCGGCTTGCAAGCCTCCCCCTTTTCCTCCAAACATAATGATGGTCATTATGACCAAACAGTTCTATTTTTGTTTCATCAGACCAGAGGACATTTCTCCAAAAAGTACGATATTTGTGCCTATGTGCATTTGCAAACCGTAGTCTGGCTTTTTTATGGCTGTTTTGGAGCAGTGGCTTCTTCCCTGCTGAGCGGCCTTTCAGGTTATGTCGATATAGGACTCGTTTTACTGTGGATATAGATACTTTTGTACCTGTTTCCATTAGGTACAATGTTTTGTTTGATATGTTTTATCTCTGTTTGGACCTCATTAAGAGTATTTGTTGCCTTGGCAACAGTTTATGGGGATCCACATTATAGTGGTACGACCCAGTTAATCATTATGGATGTGTGACATCTCTTTATCGAGTCAATACAATGGACAATGCGTAAAAGGGACAATTCTTTTACATCTTTCCCTTTCAGGACGTCACCCCGTACATGAACCCGTGCCCCTACACAGTGTCCCCAAACACGCATGTGTCCCAAGTTTTTAACCTGTTCAGGACCATGGGCCTCCAACACCTGCCTGTGGTCAATGCCGTAGGAGAGGTGAGTGTTACTGCAAAGGGTTCCTCAACTTCCTGTTTCTACTTCCTGTTTACTCTCTGTGGACAGGGTTTTATTCATCAGTGAACACCGTAGCCAAACGGCTTGCAATGGAAAAGCGAAAGGAGTGTTTCTTGTTGGACAAGTTCAAATAGTCCCCCCTTTGTTTCCTTCTGTTTGGTGCCTCGTGAATACAACCCAGATTTATAATAACAGCCATTCACATCGCAACATGTCTCTGTTGGTCCATCATAAAGACAGACACACCATAGACTCATTTCAAGTACTTGACACAGTATGTATTAAATGTCCATATTGTTCAAATTCAAACCGGCATGAATTATCAACATTCTCTCTGACATAAACGCAGCTTCAAGCGAGTAACTCGACTTATTTTATCTGTCAAAACGAGCTCTAGAATTTTATTTTACCGGTTCGTAGAAGCACTAAGCAGAGAAATTGCTTTCTCCATGAACTACTGTAGCTAATTAATTATTTTTGAGAGTCTGTCCAGAGTAGAGGAAGCAATTTGCTCCATGATGTCCCTGTCTGTACCTTCTCTTTCAGATTGTGGGAATAATCATGCGACACAATTTAACCCACGAGTTCCTTTTGGTGAAACTCAGACAGCACTACATCACCATTTGAGCTCCAGAGTCCAGTCTTTAAAGCCAACAAGAGCCGCCTGCGTCTTGCTGTCCTTGGGACACAATCCCCCCTGTAACTGGACCTGTACCATGCTTTTCCATGTCTTATCCATTACACACACCCAACCGCACGGCATCCATTCTCTGTATGAGATAATAGGCACACACCCCTTGTAATGAAAGCTGGTGACTTTTGTCTGCTGAAGAGCCTTCCATCACCCAAAGACGTCCTCCGTGTCCCAACAAATTTCCATGCTTTACCAACCAACCAACCAATGATTCATCATTATTATCACTGTAGCACTTTTGTTTAGATTTCTGACTGTATTTTTTTAATTTTATGTTTACTGTATATTTAAATGTTCTATTCTATATATTTGCACTAAAACCATTTCACTGTTCCGCCAGGGCTTCGATCAAAGTAGGCTCATCAAGAGATCGAGATTAGGGACCGTTTCTAATCAAGGGATATGTTAGTGTTAACACGAAAATATGTAAAGCTGAACAACAGACAGTTGTTCTCACAAATATTCAGCCAACAGGGTTATGAGAGTGGAATGGAATCGGCAAAAGTTTATTCATTTTATTTTTGTTATTTTGACTAAATTTCCTGGGCCAAGGAAGGCTCAGCATATTTTCTAGACAGAAAATGGTGGATGTCTGTTTGTCAGTATTAATCCTTAAGAGTCTATTGGCGTACCCGTGTGTCAATCTATGTAACATAACAAAAACACCCCCATCAAAATCTGTCAGGTTAAGCCAGAGATATCAGTGTTTTTGCATAGGCTGCGTAACAATCCACCACATCCGCCTCTGTCAGGCATTCCGCTATCTGCGGTTGAAGGTGGCTGAGCTGCAGCTGTGTTTGTCAGACCACGAAACATCCTGAAAATTGGTATTGTCACAAAAACCTCTATAGCGTCCGAATGGTTTGGCCTACAAACTCTCACAAACACTATTGTGTTCTACGTTTTGCTCTACGACCCAACCACAAGTGTCACGGGAATCGTCTGAAGGTAACTCACACAAATGAATGGAAGTAGTTTTGTGCCAACAAAAAATGGTGGTAGTTTAAAGGTAGAATCTGCAATATGACATCATCACATGACTCAAGGGATGGTGTAGATTGGGATAAGCCAGTAATGGCTTTCTTGTTAAGTTGTGTGTAAGTAGGAAGTTGCCCCACTGTGTATGGCACTGGTACTTATTGCGCGGCCTGCGGGCTGCATGTACTTAATTTGCGTCTCGCTGTGATTTTCTTATTTTCCATGCATAATACATAACAATGATACAATTTCAATTCAATGTGTTTAATGCAGGCCTAAATCACTTCATTGAATAAATCTATTGCTCCCTGGACGGCAGATAGATGGCAGTATAGCACAGCTGTTGGACAGAAAGGCCAAAATAGAATGTTTACCGAAATAGAATGCATCTACTCAGGTCCAGTGACCAATACATATCAGTTTGCTACTAGCTAATTTTGCAGACTGGTTGACATGGATCGATTTATTGGACGGACAAGTATTTTTTTGTACTGCATGATGGGACTAGCTCACTTTGTCTTATTTGCCAGAAGGCAGTCAATTGTTTTAAATGAGCAAATTTAGAGCGACATTTCCAGTCACGCCATGCCCACCTTTAAAGTACCACCATTTTTTGTTGGCGCAAAACATATCTGTCACAAAGCAACCTCAGAAACAACAAAATAGCTCAACTCAAAGGACAGCTCAAAGCACAACAATAAATGATGGACAGATCTAGCACTTTGCAGAGAAAACGACAGAGGCAACATATGAGATTGCTTGGATACTCGCGAGAAACAAGAAGGCCGTCACAGACGCGGAGATTGTCAAATAATGTTTTTTGGCCTCACCCGAAATATTGTATGCTGATTTCACAAACAAGGAAGCTATTTTAATACAAATTAAGGGACTGAAACTCTCAGAATTTACCATAACAAGACGCATAGAAGCGAGGACATCGGTAAGCAACTGATTACCGACATATCCGTGGCGCCATGTTTTAGTATTGCGCTTTACGAAAGCACTGATATAAGTGGCATTGCACAATTATGTGTTTGGGTCTGCTTCCCTCAAAACGAGTCGTTCAGAGAGGAACTTCTATGTTTACTGCCCCCTCAGGGCAAACACAAGGAGAGGATGTTCTGAAAGCCCTTATTACATATGTTGCTGATAATAATATTGACTGGTCAAATCTGGCATCTGTGCACTGACGGCGTCCCAAACATGCGAGGGAAGGAGAAAGGAACTCATAGACCTGATGAGAAAGTTAGAGGATATTCCCAAATTTGTTGCATTTCATTGAATCATTCATCAAGCACTTGTGGCTAAACTCAAAGACTGTGACTTACAGAATGTGATGCAGCAAGTCGTGCTCATGGTGAACATTATTAGAGTTGCTGGAGGAATACCAGACAATACGGCAATTTGATATTTTGCAATGAGGTGAGATGGTAATCTTGTGGCAGTTTTAGAACGATTTCTCTCTCTCTTCCCTCAAATCTGGGAATGTGTTGTAAGCAAGGGGAGAGAGGAGCCAGAGCTGGATGTTCCACAGTGGATATTAAAGCTGGCTATTTTAACTGACATCACCTGCCACCTGAACCCGGTGAATCTCCGGCTCCCAGGGAAAGTTAAAACTCCGGCAAAATGCTGCATGTGGTCACAACATTTCAAAATAAAACCACCACACTGTTCATACCTGACAGACAGTTTGTTCATTTCCCAAAACTCAGAGCAGTCACCACATCCAACCCAGACATACCGCAACATTTTAGCTATGATGCATTTGTGTGTGTGTTGGAAGAGTTGAAGTTGGAGTTTGAGTCAAGATTCAAGGATATCATGGAGTACAAGGAGTTTTTCGACTTCATTGAGAACCCCTTTCATGTGCCAGTGTCATCTCTGACCCCAGTCATCACAGCCCTCTGTCCTGACCGTGATGGAACAGAGAGTGAGATAGTGGAGCTGCAGTCAAGTAACACATTGCAAGGTGAACTAAGATCAGGTGTTACCCATTTCTGGAGCCTTGTGTCAGACACAGAGTATCCACTTCGGAAGCAGTGTGCAAAAGGTGACATCAGTTTTTGTCAGCATTTATTCATGTGAAGCAACATTTTCAACAATGAACATTGTGAAACAAAAACAGAGAAACAGGCTGATCAATGCACACCTCGATTGCCTCAAAAGGATAGCAACAACAGACTATACATTTAGAATGAATTCAGTCAAGAAGCAGAAGGGACATTTTTGCTCATCCAACTACTGAGGTAACCCTTAATATGGGTCTTATACATGTGATGTAGCCTATTTGATGTGTGTATGTATATATTTGTGATGTACTGTACATCAAATCAATTGCATGTGCTCTATTTCTCTGAATTTGCTCTCAATTAATAATTGATAATATTGGAAGAAAAAGTACAACAAATTAAAGATCTGTGCGGCCCTCTGAATGATTGTCTCAACCCAAAGCGGCCCCCTTACAAAACAATGGTGAGTAACACGGGTGTATGGTGATGTCATATTGCAGAGTCTACCTTTAACATGTGACTAAACATGATGATGAGGCGAGTGCAGCTCTTCTATGCCTTCTAAACAGTGTGGATAGATGTAAAGATAATCAATTATGACAAACCATGATGACACATATTTATACACTAAGTATTCTTTGTTGTATTTGTGTGATATTTTTTGCTAAATGTTTTATTTAAGAAATTAACATTTTATTTTTCATGATTTGCTTCATGTACTATGAATGGATCACATGAAATGGCGTTCATTACATTTGGTCTATAACAAGATGGACCGATGTTACTCTGGGAAAAAAATACATTATTATTATTTGTGTCATCGCCATAGAGTGGGTTTCAAAATGTAAGGGTAATTTTCCCAAAACCGGGGAATTTTGGGTAAGTTACTGGAATTTTGCAACCCTAGCCATAACACACTTGTTATTTTAAAATCAATGCTTTTATCAGAGGAGGTTGGTGTGAGGAGCTGTAGGAGGATGAGCTCATTGTAATGGCTGGAATAGAATTAATGGAACGGAGTCAAACGTGGTTTCCATATGTTTAATGTGTCGGATACCATTCAGATTTTTTTCCATTCCAGTCTTTACAATGAGCCCGTTCTCCTATAGCTCCTCCCACCAGCCTCCTCTGGTTTTGTGTATCATGCTACTTTATATCCACACTAAATGTTGTGTCTCTGCATATGACATGCCATCAGATGAGGTTGTATGACAAATGGTAAATGCGCTACGCTTAGTTAGCGTTGGGACCAGAGGGATCCGTTTCTTTGCCAAAAAACATTATGGACACACCTGTGTTTAGTACGTCTGCTGTGGAGGTTTAGGCATTGCTCTGAGCTTGTTGAGAAGTTTGTGAAAGCTTGACAAATGTAGGAAAGCAAGCCAATGGCAAACACCATAGGTCCCTTGAAAAGAGCAAGCAGAGACCTCTGTCTTGTGCCTTGACGTTACTCTTCAAAATAAAGGTCTCTTTGTTTTGTAAATCATTCAAATGTATCCACCTTATTTTTGTATAATTATCACTGTAGAAAATATGTTTTAGAAGATATAATACAAAAGTGTTGTGTTATTTTCAATGATAGCATATTATATATAGAGATATATTGTCATAGTGCACAACTTCACCTTTCCAATGCTTGAGTTGTCCAGACTCCTTGTTGCCTGGTACTAAAATGACATGCATGGTCAGGCTGGCTGTGTAAGGTGTTCTGATGTGTCGGATACGGAGGGATTGCACGAGGTCCTGGTCACGGTTTTCCACATTTGACTGGCTCTGGGAACCTAGCCCACACTTATAAGCTACCAATTACCAATCCGGCAAATCGTCCGCCACAGTGGAAAAATCCTCCCAGGGTTGTTATTCCATGGACCATCGCACCTGTTCTTATCACTGGGATCACAGTCACTGAAAAGTCCAGGAGTCAGTTGCGGTGCCACTTTACGGTTTTACAAGTGATCCTGACACCGTTAAGGAGAAGTCTCCAGGCACATCATTTGTGTTTGATTAGTTCCTGCACGGCTCAGCTGCTCCTCCTGAAATTGTAGCACCTTCTCTCAATGGGTCGTTGCCATCTGTGGTGATCCTTCACTGTAACAGACTACCAGAGTCTAATTCATAAAGAGTAACCCAACTTGACATGAGTGAGACTGGAGTGACAGGGCTTCGCTTTAGCGTAACCAACACTGGCGTCCCATTCATGCTGCCTGTCAGAATACATCCCCACCAGACACTCCACACTGTAGCATTTTTTATTAGTTATGAATGAATCACATCTTTATTTCAGGGTGAGATGGTTTGCCTAGAAGGCCAGCATCCCGGAGTCACCTCTTCACTGTTGACGTTGAGACTGGTGTTTTGCGGGTACTATTTAATGAAGCTGCCAGTTGAGGACTTGAGGCGTCTGTTTCTCAAACCAGACACTCTAATATACTTGTTCTCTTGCTCAGTTGTGCACTGGGGACTCCCACTCCTCTTTCTATTCTGGTTAGAGCCAGTTTACGCTGTTCTGTGAAGGGAGTAGTACACAGCGTTGTACGAGATCATCAGTTTATAGCCAATTTCTCATGAATAGCCTTCATTTCTCAGAACAAGAATAGACTGACGAGTTTCAGAAGAAAGTGCTTTGTTTCTAGCCATTTTGAGCCTGTAATCGAACCCACAGATGCTGATGCTCCAGATACTCAGTCTAAAGAAAGCCAGTTTTATTGCTTCTTTAATCAGAACAACAGTTTTCAGCTGTGCTAACATAATTGAAAAAGGGTTTTCTAATGATCAATTAGCCTTTTAAAATTATAAACTTGGATTAGCTAACACAACGTGCCATTGGAACACAGGAATGATGGTAGCTGATAATGGGCCTATGTACGCCTATGTAGATATTCCATAAAAGATCTGCCGTTTCCAACTACAATAGTCATTTACAACATTGACAATGTCCACACTGTGTTTCTGATCAATTTGATTTATTTTAATGAGAAATTTTAAAAAACAAGGACATTTCTAAGTGACCCCAAACTTTTGAAAGGTAGTGACAGACATATAGTACCAGTCAAAAGTTTGGACACACCTACTCATTCAAGGGTTTTTCTTTATTTGTTATATTTTCTACATTGTAGAATAATAGTGAAGACATCAAAACTATGAAATAACACATATGGAATCATATAGTAACCAAAAAAGTGTTAAATAAATCAAAATATGTGAGATTCTTCAAAGTAGCCACCCTTTGCCTTGGTGACAGCTTTGCACACTCTTGGCATTCTCTCAACCAGCTTCATGAGGTAGTCACCTGTCATGGATTTAAATTAACATGTGTGCCTTGTTAAAAGTTAATTTCTGTAATTTATTTTCTTAATGCGTTTGAACCAAACAGTTCAACGTGTTGTGACAAGGTAGGGGTGGTATACAGAAGCTAGCCCTATTTGGTAAAAGACCAAGTCCATATTATGTCAAGAACAGCTCAAATAAGCAAAGAGAAACAACAGTCCATCATTAATTTAAGACATGAAGGTCAGTCAATATGGAACATTTCAAGAACCTTGAAAGTTTCTTCAAGTGCAGTCGCAAAAAACATCAAGCGCTATGATGAAACTGGCTCTCATGAGGACCGCCACAGGAAAGGAAGACCCAGAGTTACCTCTGCTGCAGAGGATAAGTTCATTAGAGTTAACTGCACCTCAGATTGCAGCCCAAATAAATGCTTCACAGAGTTCAAGTGACAAACACATCTCAACATCAACTGTTCAGAGGAGACTGCGTGAATCAGGCCTTCATGGTTGAAGTGTCACCAGCAAAGCAATGTCAGTGATTTATTTAGAACTCAACACAAAACAAGCATGGCTACCACAGCATTCTACAGCGATATGCCATCTCATCTGTTTTGGGATTCCAGTAGATTCTGTACAACATGGAATTGACATGGACATCACAATATTTCATGACTTGATTTAGTTGCAGTATCATTGGCACTGTTTTGGTCATCTACCACAGACAAACAAGTTCCTGAAGCCATTGACATGGAGGCGATTCAAAATGTATTTACCTTTAAATACAAGAAACCTTAATTCCAAAAGAACTCAATTTTGTTTTTCTCAAAATATGTTTTTTTAAGAGTGCATATTAGGTCAGACATTTTATCTTTGACTAGCTGTTGTTAGATCACAAAAGTTTCCAGGCCATTTTATCAAACAACCATCCATCAATCTAATTCAACACAACTTTATTATCAATTATATCAGAGACAAAGAATCAGTGTGCCCTACCTACATCAACTGACGGGACTAGTAGCTACCTATCTCCAATTGGGTCAAATTACTAGCAGGGTAGGGTCAGCCCAACACATGGACTGCCACATGGAGTCCCCATGAGGTGGCCTTCCTCGCCATGCCTGACTCCGTTTAGGTTCTGGTTTGTTAGTGCTAAGGCAGGTTGTTAGCCAAGCACGCTCTTATATAGGCACTTAGACATAAACACACACACACACCCACAGAGGAGACGATCTGGTGTCAGTGGCTCATCATTTTGTGCATTGTCTGAAGTGCATTCTGACACTTCTGTCTGATAAGGCTGCTGGTAAAATGTCATTTTAAGTGGCGGCTGGCTGGTGACTGATGTGTGTGTGTTCGTGTGTGTGAGAGGATACTCATGGTAGGGCCCGGTCACACAAACAGCAGTCTTTTTGGCCTGCGCTCAGACAAGGCCGTGCGTTGCCGGGAATCCATCCGCTACACAAATACTTGGCATTGCTCTCGCTACAAACCCTAAATATCCATAGTGGGTTAAAAGAATGCTCTGCTAGTCTATATATAGTGGGAGGTTATTCATGAAGCATTTCTCCAGGTTAGAATATGTGTTAGGGAATGTTGATTGCATCATACTGGCTTACTTGGCAAACATAACATATATAAAGACATTAGAAGACATAATGACAAGGCAAAAATACGCAATTAATAAGTGTTAGGTATGGTCCTAAGAAGCCTGTAGGTACCTCATTGAACATTCAATAACCTTTAGCTCTGTCTAAATGGTGTGTAATCCACACCTTTATCTGAACAAACACTTACATTGGCCTAGTTTAGAATGGTTCAAGCATCCTTAAAAGAAGCAGAATATCTTGCTTTGAGTGTGTGGACCCACTTTATAGTGTTTTCTCTTGGAGGAGTTTCCTAATTGTCTTGCATGGCCCAAGAGAGAGAGAGACCTATGAGAGGCAATGTATGACTTAATTAATCTTGAGTGGTGGTATTTACGAGTCGTCAATAATAAATAGTTGACTTGTGTTGTGGCAATAGTTACCAGGCCCTCCTATTATAGAAAAGCATGTGAATTGTCTGCTAAGGGGACTGTTGTTGGGCATTCACTGATATATGGATGAGAATCTTGGGTGCTGAATATCAGACTACATATCTCATGTCCTATCCATGTCTGGCCAGAGTCATGGGTTTGTCAAGGTTGTGAAATCATGGAACTATTGAACCAAAGTATAAAGTTACACGTCAAAAATACGTCTGGATGAGTCAGAGGGGTAGCCAAAGACTATTTCCCGAGCGTTCACTCTCCATGGTGCTGAAATAACAACAGCAGTGCCGAAGACGGTGTTGAAGCAAACCTCGAATTTGAGGTTTATTCCTTGTGATTTTACTTAGAACCAAGTTGTCACTTCTACCCCCCCGGCGCTTGGGGGCACCAGGCTGCCCTGCATCACGCACTCCCATCATCCATTACGCACACCTGCCTTCCCTCGTCACGCGCATCAGCGATATTGGAGTCACCTGGACTCACTCATCACCTGTTATTTCCTCCAATATATTTGCCAGTTCCCCTGCTCTGTTCCCCGCTGCTGCATTGATTGTTTTTTGTTTGTGTTACTCGTTTGCTGACGCTCTTCCTGTCTCATTCCATGTCTGTTATTCATTAAATGTTTTACTCCCCGTACCTGCTTCGTCTCCCCAGCGTCAACTCATGTGACACAAGTCATTTTTATTTGCGTCTCCCGTCCCGTAACGGATTGTTCTGTGTGTTTTTATTGTTTTGTGAGGGTCACCCTGCTAGGTCTTTTGTGAGTTAGTGGGCTATGGTCAGGTCATCCCAATTGATAGTCACCTGACTCAGTTTGGCTTATGATAGGCCTATGAATAGGATCCCAAGGTGTTTAGGCAAACTTCACATCTTATTATTTTCTCATTGATTATTCAGCCTGAACCTATGACTTCTGGCATTCTGTCATTTTGAATAATTCATTTTTCCTAATGGATGGTATCGAAAGTAATCAGACAAAACATGTCATGAGCAATTGTAAACATTTATTGTACACCAATGACACCATATAAAGAGAACATCTTGCATTGGTTCAAATAAATATATTGGCAATAAACAAAAATGTAATAAATTGAAAATAAATAGGTAGCCTACAGACTATAAATAAGAATAACCCTTGGTAGGTATTGACTTTGCTGTTCCAGGTAATGTGTAAGACTTCATCTTCTCTTTGGATCTGAAAATAGAGAAGCAAGAAATTAGCCAACACAATTTTGTCTCTCAACATAACTCTCACAATGGATATTAGTCAAGTTAACCACGCGGTTTTGGAGTCGACTACTTGGACCCTATTTGATTAAGAGATTTTGTCTGATGCACAGTAGTCTATGATATTAACCTTAACTATACCCACTGTATTTGCCAACCGTGTTGCATCCAAGAGAGCTCATTGAGCCGATTCGGTCTAGCCTTTGCCCGAAGCAGCCCGAGTATCTCTTCGATGTTGAGTCGTTTCGGACAGTTTTCAGGTCCCGAGCCGAGAGGAACTCTCTTATTGCGGATTTGTCGAGTCGGTTTTGTTGTTGCTCATGCTCATCCTCTGCAACCATTGCGATGGCTTCGAGAGTCATGTTGTCCATCTTTTCTGTGGCGACCCGCTCGACCTCGCTCTGCTCAGGAATGGACTCTCCAAGTCGATGGAGAAGTACCTAAAATGCCAAAAGCAAGTTTCAACAAACGTTTTCAATGGTGTCTATCCTTGGGCTTTAACGTACAGGAAATATGAACTACATGATCTATCCACAACCATATCTCTCAAAGGCGTAAGAATGAGCCTATATGCCCATAGCCTAAAAGGGACTCACCTTTAAGACATCCATGTCGTCATTGGTCAGTAACCCGTTGTAGACAGGATATGCGCTGAGCAGCGGCAGATTTAAGAACAGGATAAGGCCAAAAAGAGGAATGTTGGAGAGCTGCATTATTCTCTTTCTTCTTCAGTGAAGGTGAAGTGGTGTGTGTGAAGCTTATTGATTTTCTTCTCAGTTGTCGTTGTTTCGACACACCTACCGCATGGTCTTTTATATCTAGTCTGACACGCACGGTTATGCCAGGAATTGGAGTTGCATGCCAACACCTGATTGTGATAACAGTAGCTGTCGGAAGCAACTCCTTTTAAAGCGTTGTCTTCCTAGATAATGGGGCATACCAATGACATAGGCCTAGTCAGTTCAATCCTTTCTTTAGAAACACACGTTCATCCATTTTATTGTAAGAGATAGTTGACTTGGAGTAGGCCTACAGGAAGTCATAGGCTTAACACGGGCTTTGCCAACAGTGTGCCGCTGTCTAGCATTGAGGACAGACCTCGCGGCTTGTTTATTGTTACTAAATGTGGCGATATTCATGATTAAGTCAGTTCTTAGTAAACCTCAATGATTCAATGACTATATGTCATAAGCCTAAGTGGGTTTTAGGCAAACTATATGCATAAAAGTGAGTTTAATGAGATATACCCAGGGGTGGACTGGGACAAAAATGCAGCCCTGGCATTTCAGCCACGTCTGCCCGTATCACTGCATGCGCCCACACAGGCAGTAACGCTACTGACACATAACATAGGCAACTATAGTACACCTTTTCTCAACTTTTACTGTACCAGTGACCGGTGAAACGTAGTCATCCTTTTTTAACCAGCTCATGTTTTAAAACAAATACAACATGTAAAAGCACCACTACAACCCACCACTATAACTGTGTCGCTGTTGCCTCCCTGTTGTGCTGTCTGTCTCTGCATCTTCTCTGCTGTGCTCTGTCTCTGTCTGTCTGTCACTCTGTCTCTGTCTTTGCTTCTCCTTGTGCTCCTCTGTCTGTCTGTCTGTCTGTCTGTCTGTCTGTCTGTCTGTCTGTCTGTCTGTCTGTCTGTCTGTCTGTCTGTCTGTCTGTCTGTCACTCCTAAGTGTTAATTGCTATTATATACACTATAGAGCCAACAGATTAAGGAACTGGCAGTGCATCTGTCTCTTTGTTTTCTTCCTACCTCCACTGCACTCACCTCTGAGTTGTGTCTGCTAAGCCCAGCATCCTTTCCCACAGCGCTGGCACCAGAAGACCAGGGGACCACCCTGCCTGTGCTGGACAAGCAACATCCTAGTTGTGAATGAATAAACACATTTCTTAGATTCAAAATAAAGATTACTGAATAAATGGCACATAGATGACCATTGGCTCATAATACCTTATGAAAGTATATAAGTGCCTGGCTGTCATACATGTTCTCCCCTAATTACTGTTACATATATACTATAGAGCCAAAATATCAATAAACTGACAGTACATGTGTCCGTGTGTGTCTCTCTCTGTCTGTGTGTGCAGTAACACTTTATTTTAAGGGTCCATAACAAACCAAATATAAGACATTTACAAACCGTTTGCTCACCATTTATTAATCATTATTCCCACATTTGTAAATGTTTGTAAGCTAGTTATTCACACATGTAAATACACTTCCTTAAACATCCTGTGTTGTGTGCTTGTTATTTTACCAGGTACTGCAGGAATGTCTACCAATGGCATGCCCATATGTTTGTGAGATATTACACTGGTCAGTCAAAACATTTAGCAAGTACTTATAAAGTATATATATACCACTCACCTTAGATTAGGCACTGCAAAAATACATCAGTATACATACAGTACATTAGACAAAGAAGAAAATCACTGAATCAATCCCTTATAGATGACCATTGGCTTATATAATATCTTATAACAGCCTGACTACATATTTCAATAAGTACATGTCAAGTGTTAACCCCTGTACACTTAGTTAATGTGTGTTGAAGGGGACACAGAATATCTTGTCAGAAAACACTTTATTGAATTACCCTAATAAATTGTTTAGTGCATTCATGTTTCCCCATATATCTAGTATTTCATTTCTCTTAATGTCACGCCCTGACCATAGAGAGCTTTTTATTCTCTATGTTGGTTAGGTCAGGGTGTGACTAGGGTGGGTCATCTAGGTGATTATATTTCTATGTTGTCCTGGTATGGTTTCCAATCAGAGGCAGCTGTTTATCATTATCTCTGATTGGGGATCATATTTAGGCAGCCATTTCCCCTTTGTGCTTTGTGGGATCTTGTCTCGGTATAGTTGCCTGTGAGCACTTCTTTGAGCTTCAAGTTTTGTTTTTTCGCGTTATTGTTTTTTCTTTGAGTTTCTTTTCCTAATAAAGAGGATGGAAAGATACCACGCTGCATCTTGGTCCACTCCTTTCAAACGAGCGTTACAGAAGATCCCACCAACAACGGACCAAGCAGCGTGCCCTGGAGGAAAGCCAGGAGTGGAGGACATCCTGGACGTGGGACGAGATTATGGCAGGAGACAGAAGCCTACCATGGAAGCAGGCAGAGGCAGCGAGGGAACAACAACAACCCCGGGGTTCGCGGCCAAAACGGAAGCCCGAGAGGCAGCCTAAAAAAAAAACGGGTGGGGGCACGGGGCGGTTGGCGGAGCCAGGTTTTGAACAAGAGCCAACTCCCCGTACTCACCATGGGGAGTGTGTGACCGGTCAGGCACCATGTTTTGCAGTGATACGCACTGTGTCTCAAGTGCGCATTCACAGCCCGGTGCGTTCTGTGCCAACTCCTCGCACTTGTGCTAAAGTGGGTATCTGTCCAGGACTGGTTGTGCCAGCTCAGCACGCCTGGTCTCCAGTGCGCCTCCTCGGTCCAGGATATCCTGCGCCGGCTCTACGCGCTGTATCCCCAGTGCGCCTTCACAGCCCAGTGCGTCCTGTGCCAGCCTCCTGCACTTGCCGTGCGAAGGTGGTAATTTGTCCAAAACGCGTTGTGCCAGATCTACGCTCCAGTGCGTCTCCACAGTCCAGTACGTCCTGTGCCTCCTCCCCGCACTCGCCCTGAGGTGCGTGTCACCAGCCCGATGCCACCTGTACAGGCCCCACGCATCAGGCCTCCAGTGCGCCTCCACAGTCCAGAGCTTCCGGCGACAGTTCCCAGTCCAGAGCTTCCGGCGACAGTTCCCAGTCCAGAGCTTCCGGCGACAGTTCCCAGTCCAGAGCCTCCGGCGACCTTTCACAGTCCGGAACCTCCGGCGACGGTCCACAGTCCGGAACCTCCAACGACGATCCACTGTCCAGAACTCCAATGACGGTCTGCGGTTCCGGAACCTCCAACGACGGCCCGTGGTCTGGGAACCCCCTGAGACGGCCCGTGGTCTGGGAACCCCCTGAGACGGCCCGTGGTCTGGGAACCCCCTGAGACGGTCTGCGGTCCGAAACCTCCTGAGACGGTCAACAGTCCGGAGCCTCTCGCGACGGTCTGCGGTCCGGTTCCTCCGGCGACGATCTACGGTCCGGGTCCTCCGGCGACGATCCACGGCCCGGAGACCCCGGCAACGATCCACGGTCCGGTTCCTACGGTGACGACCCACGGTCCGGTTCCTCCGGCAACAACCCATGGTCCGGTTCCTCCGGCGACAAGCCACGGTCCGGTTCCTTCGATGACGTATCCACGAGCAGAGTGGGTACTTCGCCCCGCACCGGAGCCACCCCTGACGGTAGATGCCCACCCAGACCCTCCACTATTGAGTCAGGTTTTGCGGTCGGAGTCCTCACCTTTGGGGGGGAGTACTGTCACGCCCTGACCATAGAAAGCTTTTTATTCTCTATGTTGGTTAGGTCGGGGTGTGACTAGGGTGGGTCATCCAGGTGATTATATTTCTATGTTGGCCTGGTACGGTTCCCAATCAGAGGAAGCTGTTTATCATTGTCTCTGATTGGGGATCATATTTAGGCAGCCATTTCCCCTTTGTGCTATATGGGATCTTGTCTAGGTATAGTTGCCTGTGAGCACTACTTTGAGCTTCATGTTTTGTTTTTTCACTTTATTGTTTTTTCTTTGAGTTTCTTTTCCTAATAAAGAGGATGGAAAGATACCACGCTGTAGTTATAGTTGCCTGTGAGCACTACTTTGAGCTTCATGTTTTGTTTTTTCACTTTATTGTTTTTTCTTTGAGTTTCTTTTCCTAATAAAGAGGATGGAAAGATACCACGCTGCATCTTGGTCCACCCCTTGCAAACGAGCGTGACAGAAGATCCCACCAACAACGGACCAAGCAGCGTGCCCTGAAGGAAAGCCAGGAGTGGAGGACATCCTGGACGTAGGACGAGATTACCACGCTGCATCTTGGTCCACTCCTTATAATGATCGTGACACCTAAATGTATACATTGCTGGTCAAATTGCTGTCATTGCTGTCACGACTTCCGCCAAAGTCGGCTCCTCTCCTTGTTTGGGCGGCGTTCGGCGATCAACGTCACCGGCTTTCTAGCCATCGCCGCTCCATTTCTCATATATCCATTTGTTTTGTCTTGTTTCATACACACCTGGTTTTCATTCCATAGTCACACTACATGTATTTAGTCCTCTGTTCCCCTCCATGTCTTTGTGTGTAATTGTTTATTGTTAATGGTGTATGTTCATGCTATACTTTTGTTTATTGTTCATTGTTTTTTGAGCACTTAGATGTCATTTTGAGCCTATTTTTTGACCAGAATAAAAGTGTGCCTGTTTACTCTACTCTGCTCTCCTGCACCTGACTTGGCCTCCCTTACACAGCCTTCACAGAATTACACACCCTACTATGGAGTCAGCAGGAGCAGGTACCCCGGTTTGAGGAGACGAGGAGTGCGTCCAGGAACATTCCGCTATGTTACATCATCTTGGTGCCATGATGGATCGCGTTGTCCAGACTATGGGCCGCTGGGAGAGACAGGAAGTCTCCCCAGTGCCTCGACCTGCGCAACCGGGGTTACCTCTACCCGTCCCGTCCAGAGCCAGTCCCAGTGGGATGCGTCTCTCCCTTCCCAGGGAGCATGATGGGACGGCAGCACAGTGCCAGGGATTCCTGTTACGACTGGACCTCTACCTGGCCACTGTGCACCCAGCTCCCTCAGGAAGGGAGAGAGTGTCTACCCTCATCTCATGCCTCTCAGGAAGAGCTCTGGAGTGGACAAACGCCGTGTGGGGAGAAGGAGACGTGGCGTTGGACCACTTCGAGGAGTTCACCCGTCGCTTCCGGGCCGTCTTCGACCATCCACCCGAAGGTAGAGTGGCTGGGGAACGGCTCTTCCATTTGAGGCAGGGGACGAGAATCGCCCAGGAATTTGCTCTTGAATTCCGGACTTTGGCCGCTGGAGCAGGCTGGAACGACAGGGCCCTCATCAACCACTATCGGTGCAGCCTGCGCGAGGACGTCCAAGGTGAGCTGGCCTGCAGGGATGCCACCATCTTCTTTGACCAACTGGTGGATTTGTCCATCCAGGGGGCTCTGTCGGTGCCATCTTCCAGCACCCCCGCTCCGGTGCCCATGGAGTTGGGAGGGGCTACGCGTAGGGAGACTGGAGGAGGAGCCATCACGTGCACCATCTGTGGCCGCAGAGGGCACACTGCCGGTCGGTGCCGTGTCGGTTCCTCTGGGAGTCGAGGCAACAGGCAGGGCACTCTGGTGTCACCCCAGGTGAGTCTGAACCACACTCATCCAAAGTCCTCTGTTGACCATGTGTTTGTATCTGTTTGTTCCCCTGATTTTTTCCCCCCTGCATTCCCAGCATAAGGCACTTGTCAATTCAGGCGCAGCTGGGAATTTTATCGACAGAGCGTTAGCCCTTAGTTTAGGGATCCCTATTATTCCTGTAGTTAGACCTTTCCTAGTTCACACTCTGGATAGTTGACCATTAGAGTCCGGGCTAATCAGGGAAGCGACTATCTCCCTTGCCATGGAGACGCAGGGGGGTCACGAGGAGAAAATCCATTTTTTCCTCATTGACTGTCCTGCATTTTCCGTGGTACTAGGCCTTCCCTGGTTGGCTCAGCATAACCCCACTATTTCCTGGCAACAGAGGTCTCTCACGGGGTGTTCGCGAGAGTGCCTGGGGAGGTGTGTACGAGTTTCCATTGGTGCGACTACGGTGGAAGTCCGGACCAGGTCTCCACCGTGCGCATCTCCCCAGATTATGCCAATTTGGCTCTCGCCTTCCGTAAAAAGAAAAGACTCAATTACCACCTCATCGACTGGGGGATTGTGCGATAAATCTCCTGGCAGATGTTGCGCTTCCCAGGAGTCACGTGTATCCCCTGTTGCAAGCGGAAACGGTGGCTATGGAGACATATGTTTCCGAATCCCTGCGTCGGGGGTACATTTGGTCCTCCACTTCACCCGCCTCCTCAAGTTTCTTTTTTGTGAAGAAGAAGGAGGGAGGTCTGCACCCGTGCATTGACTACTGAGGCCCAAATCAGATCACGGTGAGGTACAGTTACCCGCTACCTCTTATTGCCACGGTGATTGAGTCAATGCATGGGGCGCGCTTCTTCACAAAACTGGATCTCAGGAGTGCGTATAACCTGGTGCGTATCCAGGAGGGAGACAAGTGGAAGACAGCGTTTAGTACCACCTCAGAGCATTATGATTACTTAGTCATGCCGTATGGGTTAATGAATGCTCCATCAGTTTTCCAATTCTTTGTAGATGGGATTTTCAGGGACCTGCACGGGCAGGGTGTAGTGGTGTAAATAAATGCTTCACAGGGTTCTAGTAACAGACACATCTCAACATCCACTGTTCAGAGGAGACTGCATGAATCAGGCCTTCATGGTCGAATTGCTGCAAAGAAACCAATAATAAGAAGAGACTTGTTTGGGCCAAGAAACACAAGCAATGGACATTAGACTGGTGGAAATTTGTCATTTGGTCTGGAGTCCAAATTTGAGATTTTTGGTTCCAACTGCCGTGTCTTTGTGATAGGCGGTGTGGGTGAACGGATGATCTCTGCATGTATATTTCCCACTGTGAAGCATGGAGGAGGTGTTATGGTGTGGGGTGCTTTGCTGGTGACACTGTCTGTGATTTATTTAGAATTCAAGGCACACTTAACCAGCATGGCTACCACAGCATTCTGCAGCGACACGCCATCCCATCTGGTTTGGGCTTAGTGGGGCTATCATTTGTTTTTCAACAGGACAATGACCCAACACACCTCCAGGCTGCGTAGGGTCTATTTCATCAAGAAGGAGATTGATGGAGTGCTGCATCAGATGACCTGGCCTCCACAATCCCCTGACCTTAACCAAATTGAGATGGTTTTGGATGAGTCTGACCGCAGAATGAAGAAATACCAGCCAACAAGTGCTCAGCATATGTGGGAACTCCTTCAAGACGGTTGGAAAAGCATTCCAGGTGAAGCTGGTTGAGAGAATGCCAAGAGTGTGCAAAGCTGTCATCAAGGCAAATGGTGGCTATTTGAAGGATCTCAAATATAAAATATATTTTGATTTGTTTAAGACTTATTTTGGTTAC
The DNA here is from genome assembly GCF_036934945.1 of Oncorhynchus masou masou. Lineage (NCBI taxonomy): Eukaryota > Metazoa > Chordata > Actinopteri > Salmoniformes > Salmonidae > Oncorhynchus > Oncorhynchus masou. The sequence goes on from NC_088229.1 coordinate 33,249,031, forward strand.
TACATGATTCCATATGTGTTATTTCATAGTGTTGATGTCTTCACTATTATTCTGCAATGTAGAAAATAGTACAAATAAAGAAAAACCCTTGAATGAGTAGGTGTTCTAAAACTTTTGACCTGTTAGTGTATACTGTTGTTCTTTTCCTCTTTTGCCAGTGTCATGAGTATTTACTGTGAGCAAGGTTAATTATGTGTCTAGGAAATATTGGTCAAGTTGCATTTTGGCACATTTCAGTTTCATATTGAAATGCAGTAATGTATCCTTTTGCAATCCTCCAAGTGGATGTGATGTTCAGGTGCACATGAACACTTGCTACACTGACGAGAAAGAAGTTGTTTATTTCCTTATTGTAATGCATCCTGTGTTTGAAGTTCAAAAGTCTGTGAGCTCCATATCTTGTCTGTCATGTATGTGCTTAATGGGAGCACGGGTGGGTGCTCGGCTCCATAAGTAATACGTTTTGCTGTTGCTTGTTGACCTGCAGGACAATCATTATTAAATATGTATTCATTCATTGAAATTATTCCTGTTTTGATGATAAGCCAGAAATGTTTATGATGCTTATTAGGACAGAATATGTAAATGTGGGTATGATGAAAATGCCTCTTACGTGATTTAATGCCATATTTGGGTAAAGAGCTCCATGGTTAATGGTATGGGCCATAGGAAGGGGCCATGGGTGTAAAGCTGTACCTGTTTCACCTGAGGGTTTCAGTTATGTTCAAGCTCTGGTATGTGAGCTGTGTGGGGAGGCTGTCCCTAGCCTATATAATCCAATCTGTTATAGTTGGTTTAGCAGGATAGGCCTGATTGAGGCTTAGGTTTTTGATTTGTATTCAAAACTGTATTTTGAGTGTTTATTTTGTAAATACCTTTTGTAGATGATTTAAATATTAATTGGATTTCTCCATTCACCTGGAACCACCTTTCACTGATAATAAACTGGACACTGTTTTGCACCTGATCCTGCTGCCTCCTGCTAATTACTGCGCTTAAGGCTGCTCCAACATCTGGTCCCTTTTCGCATGTGCATTTTAGTACATTTGAATCATTTAGACATAATTTAGCTAATGTGTGTGTCTAAGGTGTGGTGTGTCCTGGGCCCTGGGCAGATGCTCTCTCTACAGACCTACCATATAGATTTGGAAGTTGGACTTCTGTTGCGTTATTAAATGGTGTCATATCGATGTGGAATAATAGGCTACTGCGTCTGTCACATTCGTGTATCTGAACATTGCATACATTTATTTAGTGTCAGTAACTTTTACTTTCCAATTTTCTGGTCCAACAGCAATAGTTGGGCTTATAATGAGAACAAATCCATGAACTGTGTCATACTACTTGACTACAAGAATGCGAAATATTTTTGATAAATGGTTTTATCATAATAATCGTCAGATTATTTGGACCTCGTGTGCTTTCATTGCAGCGCATGAACTATTCCTTGTATTGCAGTAAGTAGTTCATTAGAAGGTATGACTTGAATTGATCTCATTATCTTTCTCTCTGTGTGACAACTAATGTGACCAACTATGTAAGGCTGTGATGTATTTAATTCATAAGAAATATATAATTGGATAATTGATAAGATAATTAAGAAAGGTTCCATATCTAATAATTTATTGCAAATAATGCCCTCTCACAACATGATCAAACATATACATCGATTTGATACACACAAGTAAACAATACTGTCCTGGCGTCCAACACGTAACAAAGGAGTTGTATTAGGAATTTCTGGAGAGTGCGATTAGGAATCAAATTTTCCTTTTCGTGGCAGAAATACAATATGCATGTCCAATTGTCACTGACAGTCTAGATACCAACCAAAACAGAAATTAAGAGAATTAATTTAGCATGTTTTAATATCGAAATTATTTAGTATAAATTCGTTTATGAAATACATATTTCTCAGTTTAGGACTATTGTTTGAAGGGGGAAAAAGGCATTCCCCAGAATGCCAGGGAGAGTTCCACAAAGGTCAGACATGACACAGTTTTTTGACGTCCATGAATGGGTAGGCCTACGTTGTTCTTCAGTTCCCACATATTCTCTTCTTGTTACCTGCAAATACAAATTCAAATCATATAATAATCAACTGATTAATTTCATTTTGTTGTGGTTATATTGTTGTCGAACATCACTATGCAGAAGTTCAAGTCATAGCCCTAAATTATATCAATGAATAATTAAAATACAGCACTTTCTTGATTATAATAATGTAATGGAGTTAATATCGATGTGTGTGTGATCTTGCAACAACCTTTATGTTATGTCTTACAATAGACAGAGCTATGCGTAAAATCAATTCGTGCGTAAAGCCAATACATTTTACGCATTCCTTTTAGCCCCACAGTATGGACTTTTTGCACACACATTGACATGATACTACATTCTTGTGCTTATTTGTACGTTTTTAAAGGCATTCCACTCAAATAATTGCCTTCAAATGTACCAGTCTTGACGTTATTGCACCCCAGTCCGATTCTCTCAATCCGGTTACCGAAACAGCTGTTGAACGATTTGGCCGTCCTCAAACCGATTAGATCTTTCAGGCGTGACACCACAGGGCTTTCGGGGGCAATTATTTTGGCTGCGTTGATTACCATTCTCTCCTTCTGCCCCCGGATCGCCGCGGGCGAGTTCTCAATGTCCTCCATATGGGCTGCGACCACGTCCTCAGACTCTGACGAATAAACGTCATTTTCCTCGTTAACCGTCAACTTGTCCTCGAGCAGCTGGATCAGGTCCTATAAGTGAACAAATGGCGCGTATTAATGTCACATAGTCATAACGTATTACTTTGAAAGGTGATTTTAATATAGAATATAGGCCTGTGTGCATATAATGTATGCTGATGTCACCAGTTACAATTTGTCTGCCGAAATGACACAATTCTAAGAACTTAAATGAACTTGATTGCCTTTTTTATGTTTTTGTACTGCTTGTAACTGTATGTCCTACCTTCATATTTTCCAACTCTTGAACATTCCTACTGGCATATAGATTTCCCCAGCTCACACTGTGCGTCATTATTAATACGATATATCCAAAGAAAGTCTGAAATTTTGCCATTCCGATAACAATCCCCTGTGGTCTTTTTGAGGTGTTCCAGATATCCCGTTCAGTGTTTTAATGACGGGATAACGAGGGGCCCGTTTTATGTAGACCCCTTGCTTCAGATAGTAGCTTACTTATCAAGGACTGCATGTTATGACATAATTCAGCTTGACATTCCGTCGCATTGACAGTGATAAGGGAGCAGGATTGTGTACGACGCCCGGACCGACTGCCTTTTAAGATAATATTTTGTTTGGACCATTATTTGGACCGGATAGGCTTATTTTCTGTAGAGTCGATGGTAGCTGTTGAGGTGTCATGTTTATAGTTTGCCTTTGGGGTGAGAGGAGGATGAGGATGAGGATGGGAGATGAGGTCAGGTGGAGGATGGAGAGGTGAGAATGAAGTTGCAATAGGCTACTGACCGCTGTTGGCAGTTATGATGATGATATTGGCAAGTCAGAAACAGATGCTTCACTTGCTTGAGTGAGGAGAGCGTAAGTCTCGGTATGCCAGACCATGATTGTAAAAAAAACGGAGACAATAAAACTCACAACAAAGTAATTTATTATGCAAAATATTTATTTCACCGCATTAGGCTACAATCTATCGCAAGTCTGCACGTTCTTTTTCTTACAAGAAAATAAATAGATAAATACATACAACAATAGTATATTATAGCAAGGGACAAAGATGATAATTCATCATCAGTATACAGTTCTAAAATAATAACCATTTAAATATTCCAAATGCGAACCACAAATTTAAATACATCTCATCACAAACGCCATTGTAAACTCTCAGTCGGGACTTTCTGAGGTGAAGAGGTTCATCCTTGTTGAAGAGTTCAAGTAAGGGTCGTTTCTTGTGCTCTGATCAACAGCCCAAACCCTGCAGAAACAACACAAAACATAGAGCTGGTCTTGAGTAACAATACTGCATTTATTTGATAGTTCAAATAAACCCATTATAATATAAATTCAACTCCAACATACTGTAGCGACAGCTTGAATGGATAATCCCATTCGGTTAGATTGACGCAGAGGATAACCATACCTGTCCTTTAGCATCCAAGCCCACTGAATGACCCAATTCGCTCTAGCCTGACGCCGAAGCAGCTTCTCAGTCCACCCTTCTTGAACCGGCTCCACGAGCGCTTGGGGGTCGTCATAATGTCATTGAGAAGACGCGCAATTACGTCCTCCTTTCCTGTCAGCGCAGAATTCCTTGCGTCTTCGGAGTCCCAATGAGGCACCTCTTCCGCGATGTTCTCTGTATTCAAGTCTTTCCCATCCACCCCCATCTCCTCCGACGCGTAATATGGTAAACGACTCTCCTCCTCCAGAAGCTGTTTCAAGCTCTAACGGAGAGAAACCATGGAATTATTAACCTCAATGTCACCTAAAGCCACTTGAAACAGTCTTTCATCAATTACAATATATACACACACATCATATATATATATATATATTGGTGGAATAAGAAGAACAGAAACATAGCAATGATCAAGAGAGTTTGGCACATGACGCACCAGCTTACCTGTAGGTTTGACATTGGGTTGGCTCCGACCAAGTTCAGAAGTACAAGCGCAGTTAAACAGAAAAATTGGATATTTGAAATCATTTTCATGTAGTTCGTCTCCTCCCCTTCGCTCTGTAGGTAGACCAAATCCTTCCTCTTGCCTGTTCGCCTTTGGCAACTAAACGTCACCAGGTGCGCTTTTATACCTGTGCGTTTCGTCACGGAGGCCCAAGAAAACATGAACCGTGATTAATCTAGAGTGGAGCAGACAATGCTGTGGGAGTGTGTAGCTAATTCGACTGGATCTCCACCTCAATTGACATGTGCCTAAAACGGTGACGCCAAGAGGGCTCTACCCAATTACCCCTGTCTCCATACCCGTGTCAAGAGATGCATAAAGGGGACTATACCTCCAGCTAAACGTTTTATATGTCTCTGTGGTTCATTTGAAATCATGCTGTTGTGTGATGGTTTCACAAGGAGAGACAGTGAGACAGACAGACTAACGGACAGACAGCCCTCTGGGCAGAAACTGGTTGAATCAATGTTGTCTTTTCAAACCCCCAAATCTATGTGATGACGTTGAATCAATGCGGGAAACGGAATTGGATTAATAAAAAGTCATCTATTTCGGGGGTTTTCACCCAACTTTTAACCTAAATCCATTGACATGGTGATTTGTTTGTGTATTTCATGTTGAATTCACATTAGTTGACAACTCAACCAAATGTTTGCCATCTTCTGTTTGAAAACATTGTTTATCTTCTGCTCTCCTTGTGTCATTTTTGTGACGTTTTTTAGTTAACAATCAATCACCTCAGCAATTGTTAACTATAGTTCCCTAAAGAAGAAGTGAAAGGTGATGAAGAACATTGACTATTTAGTCTTGAGGTGTGTAACAGATGGCACCATATTTCCTATAAAGTGCACTACTTTGGACCAGATCCCTATGGGCCCTGCTCAAAAGTAATGCACTATAGAGGGAATTGGGTGCCATTTGTGACTTAAACAGGGTTTTGATATTTCACCTGCCCCACATGTTTGGTGAACTTGGCATCAGCCTGAGAGTTATACAGTGGTTTTAAGTGAAAAAACAGGGGTATTATGGTGATTATATGTTGATGGGTTGACAGACAGACAGACAGACAGACAGACAGACAGACAGACAGACAGACAGACAGACAGACAGACAGACAGACAGACAGGTAGAAAGGCAGACAGGTAGAAAGGCAGACAGACAGAGGCAGCCAGACAGACAGACAGAAAGGCAGCCAGACAGACAGACAGAAAGGCAGCCAGACAGACAGACAGGTAGAAAGGCAGACAGACAGGTAGAAAGGCAGGCAGCCAGAGAGACAGATGGACAGACAGACAGACAGGTAGAAAGGCAGACAAACAGGTAGAAAGGCAGCCAGACAGACAGACAAGTAGAAAGGCAGACAGACAGACAGATAGGTAGAAAGGCAGGCAGCCAGAGAGACAGACGGACAGAAAGACGGACAGACAGACAGACAGACAGACAGACAGACAGACAGACAGACAGACAGATAGGTAGAAAGGCAGACAGACAGACAGGTAGAAAGGCAGACAGACAGACAGACAGACAGGTAGAAAGGCAGACAGACAGACAGGTAGAAAGGCAGACAATATGAGTCCCAATGCGGTGAAGTGGAGCAAACAAAGAATAAAGAAAAAACTCAAGAGAAACTTGTTGATACTATTATATGACCTTGAACAACAAAGTGAACAACAAAGACCTTGAACAACATTTTATTCTATTTATTTCTAATTAAGTGATTGTCTTTCATTGAATAGGCTACATACAGAAAAGTTGGTATTGGGAACAAAAATTGATATCCAGGACCTGCTCAGAGACAATAGATATGTGTGGATATACAGTTTTCCTGTTTGGCATTGTGAGTTACCAAAACTCTACATGCATTACAATCATTCTGATACGTTTTGTCATCTCATCCACAGGAGTGAATGGAGTTTACACATTACATTTTATCAAGCTCAAGTGATCCTAACATTGCTTCTGTAACCTCCTCCACTCCTATTCAAGTCTTGCATTTGTTCTGACATACTTGTTAAGAAGCATATGGATGTACAGCTGTTACTCCAGGCTGGATACATTTCTCTAACTCAGTCTGGATCCCAGTCAATGAAGATGGAGTTATGACCTCTCCTCTCCTCTCCTCGACACATTATATCCGTAAATAGTTACTCAGTAAGGCAGTGTTTTTATTTTTGTTTCTCTCCCTATCTTTGTGGGAAAGTCCAACCAGTGTGAATCAAGAAGTCATGAACACATGTTGTTTTCCCCCTGTGGAGAAGTCTGCAGAAAATACCTTGAAACTAAGAAAATGTATTGAGATACGTCTTGGACAGTGTTTGAAAGATGTATCTCTTGGCCTTCAGATACCAACCTTACATTTAATACTTGGCCAAAGAGTCAGACATTTGCTGGTCTACTGTTCAGTAATCCTGTCTCATGCAAAAGATACTGTTGAAAACAAATCAAATCATGATTGCCCTTGTATCCATGGATACAGAAATGGATCTAGCCTCTATAACAACAATGCCTTAAGGCTGCTTCTACTTTACGTTATTGAAACATAAAGTACCAAAACTGGAGAAAGCATCTATGCTATTATGATATTCCATAATATAATACTTTTCTATACTGTTTGAACTGACGTTTTTTTTGGCCCTTATTGCTGCAATGTCCAATATAGAGAAGAGTTGAGAGTTCACATATTACCAGTGATTTGTAATTTCAAAATGGGAAATCTGATGATGAATGTAACTGTATGGATCTGTGATGATGCTGAATGCTTGCAGTCCATGTTCATGAAAAGAACACAATAGAAATACATTTGCATATGTTTTCATGCAACTTTATACATACACTACCGTTCAAAAGTTTGGGGTCACTAAGAAATGCCCTTGTTTTCCATGAAAACATACATGAAATGAGTTGCAAAATGAATAGGGAATATAGTCAAGACGTTGACAAGGTTATAAAAAATTATTTTTAATTGAAATAATAATTGTGTCCTTCAGACTTGGCTTTTGTCAAAGAATCCTCCATTTGCAGAAATTACAGCCCCGCAGACCTTTGGCATTCTAGTTGTCAATTTGTTGAGGTAATCTGAAGAGATTTCACTCCATGCATCCTGAAGCACCTCCCACAAGTTGGATTGGCTTGACGGGCACTTCTTACGTACCATACGGTCAACCATACAACTCAATCATGTTGAGATCCGGTAACTGTGCTGGCCACTCCATTATAGACAGAGTACCAGCTGACTGCTTCTTCCCTAAATAGTTCTTGCAATCATTTGGAACTGTGCTTTGGGTCATTGTCCTGTTGTAGGAGGATATTGGCTCCAATTAAGCATTGTCAAATGGAGTGATAGCCTTCCTTCTTCAATATCCATTTTACCCTGTACAAATCTCCCACTTTACCACCACTAAAGCACCCCCATGACATTGCCTCCAACATGCTTGACAGATGGTGTCAAGCACTCCACCAGCATCTATCTGAACATCTCAAACTTCATCTGTCCATAACACTTTTTTCCAATCTTCATCTGTCCAGTGTCTGTGTTATTTTGCCCATTTTAATCTTTTCTTTTTATTGGCCAGTCTGAGATATGGCTTTTTCTTTGAAACTCTGCCTAGAAGGCCAGCATCCCGGAGTCGCCTTTTCACTGTTGACGTTGAGACTGGTGCTTAATGAAGCTGCCAGTTGAGGACTTGTGAGGCATCTGTTCAAACTAAACACTCTAATACACTTGCCCTCTTGCAAAGGGTTTTCTAATGATCAATTAGTCTTTAAAATGATAAACTTGGATTAGCTAACAACTGTGCCATTGGAACACCGGATGGATGGTTGCTGTAATGGGCCTATGTAGATATTCAATAAAACAATCTGTCGTTTCCAGTTACAAAATTCAGTTGCAACAATAACAATGTCTACACTGTATTTCTGATCAATTTGATGTTATTTTAATGGACAAAAAAATGTGCTTTTCTTTCAAAAACAAGGACATTTCTAAGTGACCCCAAACCTTTGAACGGTAGTGTGTATTAGATAGTATGTATTAGTATATCCACAACATAATAGTACAGAACAACCCTAAACATTAGCAAACACAAAATACAGTATTTTAGTGCTAAGGCTACTGCAGCTGTGTTTAATCAAGGCTACTGCATGCACCTATTGTTCATTATTCACACACACACACACACACACACACACACACACACACACACACACACACACACACACACACACACACACACACACACACACACACACACACACACACACACACACACACACACACACACACACACACACACACACACACACACACACACACACACACACACAGTACCAGGTTCAGATCCGTTAGCGCTGTGCATTGTTTATATGATGAAGCACTGATGTCCTAATTAAAAACGTTAATGAGGGGGAACCCCAGTTAGCTGGAACAGACACATTCTTCATCGGAGTGACAGTGTATTGTTTTAAATGTCACACGACGTAACTAGCTCTGGGGTAGTTATGTTGCTCATGTTCCACTGTAGGTTAATGTGGTTCAAAAGCTGTAGTGATTTAGAAAAGGCAAATGAAACACATGGTTCGATAAAACTGGATTGTATCCTCTATGGTCCGCATTGTATTGCCATTTGAGAGTTGACACATCTTTGTTTCCAACTGTGATGAAACGTTGACATGATTCATAATTACACTGAGTATACAAAATATTAAGAACACCTGCTCTTTCCATGACATATACTGACCAGGTGAACCCAGGTGAAAGCTATGATTCCTTATTGATGTCACTTGTTAAATCCACTTCAATTAGTGTAGATGAAGGGGAGGAAGGAGACAGGTTAAAGAAGGATTTTTAAGTCTTGAGACAATTGAGACATGGTTTGTGTAAGTGTCCCATTCAGATGGTGAATAGGCTAGACAAAATATTTAATTACCATACCAACAGGTATGGTGGTAGGTTTAAGGCACACCAATTTGTGTCAAGGAATGGAAAACGTTCCTGGGTTTTTCACGCTCAACAGTGTCCCGTGTGTATCAAGAATGGTCCACTACCCAAAGGACATTCAGCCAACTTGACACAACTGTGTGAAGCATTGGAGTCAACATGGGCCAGCATCCCTGTGGAACCCTTTCGACATCTTTTAGTCCACGCCAGAACTAATTGAGGCTGTTCTAAGGGCAGTAGGATTGTTCAACTCAATATTAGGAAGGTGTTCCTAATATTTGGTATACTCAGTGCCTTCAAACTATTAGCACCCCTTTTCTTTTTCCGCATTTTGTATTACAGTGGGATTCAAATGGATTTAATTGTCCATTTTTGTCAATGATCTGCACAAAACACCATGTAATGTCAAAGTGGATGAACAAATTCTAACATTTGTTTAAAAATGTATGAAAAATAAAACACTAATATAACTTGGGGGGTGAGTGCAATTCTATACTGAGAAAGGTGTTCTTAATGTTTTATACACAGTGTATAATTGTATTATATTTTAGCTTAGAGAGAGAGTGGGCGGGAGACAGAGACACAGAGAGAGAAAAATTTCAACCTGACCTCATATTTTTCAACAAATAAAAAATGTGAGTGTTTGGCCTGCCAGGTGCGACTTTTGAAAAAGTTGAGTCTGATGAACGGTCTTGGTGTTTCAAACCCCTGAAAAGTACATTATCGGCAGATGCCCTGAGACCTAAGTCAATTTGGCATGATAGCTCCTTGTGCCAAGAGGCTGGTGAATTGTCAATTAGTCCCCCTCCACCTCCAAACTGTGTGCCCCACATCCGAGGCGGCGGGAGGTGGTGGTAATCGGGCTAATCGCTCATAATTTGCCCTTGGTCTCTCTTCTCACTAGGGTAGTGTGTGAGTGTGCGCTAGGTTGTGGGGTTGTTTGGAACAAGCTTCTAGTCTACACACATGCATGCGCACACTTACACATATAGGCACACACATTCATACCACACCAACACATGCACACACACGCAAACACTATTTCCAATAGAAGTGAAACTTCAAAACAGGAATGTGATTTACAGTAGACGGATTCATCTGTCATTTCCCCCTGTTCTATTACAATCCTCCAGCCTAAGCATTCACACAACAATGGCAGTAAACTCTTTAGCACAAACTGGGAGACACAGCATCAGTAAGAAAGTTCAAAATGCTGATTTGTGACAAAACGTTGGAGATTAGGGCCAGGATTCAATATGACTGCATGAATGTTGTCAGCTACTCACCTTTTAAAAAGGCAATGTTCCCAAGTTCGTGGAGACCACATATGTCAGCTCAATTGGGAATTACCTTTAAATGTCAAGTGCACTATAACATGGATCTACCACTGATCGGATTGAATCCCAGCCTAAATTGTATTTTACAGCAAAATACAATACATATTTTGCTGTACAGCCATGTCAATATATAGCTAGCTACTAATAATATACAGTGTAAGATATTATAGCTAATGAACATTAATAACAAATCATTGATGATGATTACTATGACAACGATGCTAATGATCCACCCGCTCCGACACTTGAATTAAAAATATGACAGGACGAGAATGGGTCGAGAATCTGCCACCTGATTAGGAACAGAAAGAGGCGGACGAGAGACAGCCACTGAACCACGGATGTTCTCAACTAACGCAGTCTGTCAGCACTGTCCTCTCACTCTTCCGACACACACTGATTATCATAGAGACATTGCTAAAGCGCAGCGGGATGAACACTCATTATCCTCGATTCACTGGATATATACCAAATGAGACCCTATTCCCTCTACTGTTGACCAGGGCCCATACGGATGAGGAATAGGGTGCCATTTAGGATGTAACTAATGTCTTTCTGAGAAAGGCTTTGTTTGAATCCCTGTCCACCCCCACACAGGAAATTGTCCAGTTGAATTTTCATTGTAACATTTCTAATGTCGATTCAAGAGTTAAATTCACTCTGTAAATGTGAATTTAACACTCAGTGGTGTAAAATAAGTGTTGGTGTTAATAACTCGAGTTATTGTTTTACACTGTGGAGAGTAAAACAGCCATCATTATCATATTTCCCAGCATGCTCTATTGCTGGTAACATTTTTAGGATTGTTTTTTATACCTGTGTCTTTCCATATACAGTTGAAGTCGGAAGTTTACATAGACTTAGGTTGGAGTCATTAAAACTAATTTTTCAACCACAGAAATGTATTGTTAACAAACTATAGTTTTGGCAAGTCGGTTAGGACATCTACTTTGTGCATGACACAAGTAGGAGACGCAATCTGTCTCCTAGAGATGAATGTATCTTGGTGCGAAAAGTGCAAATCAATCCCAGAATAACAGCAATAGGCCTTGTGACAATGCTAGAGGAAACAGGTTCAAAAGTATCTATATCCACTGTAAAACAAGTCCTATATCAACATAACCTGAAAGGCCACTCAGCAGGGAAGAAACCATTGCTCCAAACCCGCCATAAAAAAGCCAGACTACAGTTTGCAACTGCACATGGGGACAAAGATCGTACTTTTTTGGAAAAATGTCCTCTGGTCTGATGAAACAAAAATAGAACTGTTTGGCCATAATGGCCATTGTTATGCTTGGAGGAAAAAGGGGTAGGCTTGCAAGCCAAAGAACACCATCCCAACCGTGAAGCGCGGTGGTGGCAGCATCATGTTGTGGGGGTGCTTTGCTGCAGGAGGGACTGGTGCACTTCACATAATAGATGGCATCATGAGGGGGGGAAATGATGTGGATATTTTGAAGGCATCAGTCAGGAAGTTAAAGCTTGGTCACAAATGGGTCTTCAAAATGAACAATGACCTCAAGCACACTTCCTAAATTGTGGCTAAATGGCTTAAGGACAAGTCAAGGTAATGGAGTGGCCAACACAAAGTCCTAACCTCAATCCTAGAGAAAATGTGTGGGCAGAACTGAAAAAGCATGTGCGAGCAAGGAGGCCTACAAACCTGACTCAGTTACCTGACCAAACCTGACCAAAATTCACCCAACTTATTGTGGGAAGCTTGTGGAAAGCTCCCCAAAATGTTTGACCCAAGTTAAACAATGTAAAGGCAATACTACCAAATACTCATTGAGTGTATGCAAACTTCTGACCCACTGGGAATGTGATGAAAGAAATACAATCTGAAATAAATCACTCTCTCTACTATTATTGTGACATTTCACATTCTTAAAACAAAGTGGTGATCCTAACTGACCTAAAACAGGGAATTTCCATACAGTGTTAAAACAATACTCCCAAAATGATTTACTGTAACATTGCAGGTGTTCATTTCTTGCACTGAGAAAGTGTTACAGTGTCAGCACTAAGCAAAATGAGTCCAGTTTACTCTAAATCAAGTGTTATGTTTTACACTGTAGGTGGTATGTAATTACTCTACAGTAGAGCTATGCAAACACCACTGTCAAGCTAATTTTAATTAAGAGTTGAATAGGGAGTATATTTGAGTTGAATAGCTAATTTTAACACTTTCAGAAGTTTTATTTTCACACCAGTTCAGTGGGACTCATATGTTCACTGAAAATAGTGTACATTTAGCACTTTCAGAGTATACCATTGATTTTGTTGTGTACTTCAAAATCCCCTTTAAACAATCATTAATGAAAATGCTAAAAAAACCTGCGAAACCTTTTCAAAAATAATTAAGGAAATTTGAATGACTCTGACCGTACGGCATGGGCAGGATATTTTGAAGACAGTATCAGTATTTTCGGCTATGAATTGAGGGTATTGCTCACGGCACTTGTAAAATGATTGATTCACCACTGGGGTATCATTATCTTGGCTGTTGAAGTGATCTGGTGGAGTGTGTGTCTGTGTGTGTGCGTGCGTGGGTGTGTTCGCATGTGTGTGATCATGATCAGGGCCAGAAGTATACAGATCCACCTCTACGCAGACGACACCATTCTGTATACTTCTGGCCCTTCCTTGGACACTGTGCTAACTAACCTCCAAACGAGCTTCAATGCCATAGAACACTCCTTCCGTGGCCTCCAACTGCTCTTAAACGCTAGTAAAACCAAATGCATGCTTTTCCACCCGCCCGCCTGACTAGCATCACCACCCTGGACGGTTCCGACCTAGAATATGTGGACAACTATAAATACCTAGGTGTCTGGTTAGACTGTAAACTCTCATTCCAGACTCATATTAAACATTTCCAATCCAAAATCAAATCTAGAATCGGCTTTCTATTTCGCAACAAAGCCTCCTTCACTCACGCCGCCAAACTTACCCTAGTAAAACTGACTATCCTACCGATCCTCGACTTCGGCGATGTCATCTACAAAATAGCTTCCAATACTCTACTCAGCAAACTGCATGCAATCTATCACAGTGCCATCCATTTTGTTACCAAATCACCTTATACCACCCACCACTGTGACCTGTATGCTCTAGTCGGCTGGTCCTCGCTACATATTCGTCGCCAGACCCACTGGCTACAGGTTATCTATACGTCTATGCTATACGTCTAAGCTCTGCCTTATCTCAGTTCACTGGTCATGATAACAACACCCACCCGTAGCACACGTTCCAGCAGGTATATCTCACTGAATATCCCCAACACCTCATTTGGCTGCCTTTACTTCCAGTTCTCTGTTGCCAGTGACTGGAACGAATTGCAAAAATCGCTGAAGTTGGAGACTTTAGTTTCCCTCACCAACTTTAAACATCAGCTATCTGAGCAGCTAACCGATCGCTGCAGCTGTACATAGTCCATCTGTAAATAGCCCACCCAATCTACCTACCTCATCCCCATTCTGTTTTTATTTTATTTACTTTCCTGCTCTTTTGCACATCATCATGTGCTCATTTATCGCTCCAGTGTTAATCTGCTAAATTGTAATTATTCACTCCTATGGCCTATTTATTGCCTACCTCCTCGTGCCTTTTGCATACACTGTATATAGACTTTCTTTTTTCTACTGTGTTATTGGCTTGTTTAGTGTTTACTCCATGTGTAACTCTGTGTTGTTGTCTGTGTCACACTGCTTTGCTTTATCTTGGCCAGGTTGCAGTTGTAAATGAGAACTTGTTCTCAACTAGCTTACCTGGTTAAATAAAGGTGAAATAAAAAAATGAAAGTGTGGGGTTTTGTGCACAGTGTGTGTGTGTGTGTGTGTGTGTGTGTGTGTGTGTGTGTGTGTGTGTGTGTGTGTGTGTGTGTGTGTGTGTGTGTGTGTGTGTGTGTGTGTGTGTGTGTGTGTGTGTGTGTGTGTGTGTGTGTGTGTGTGTGTGTGTGTGTGTGTGTGTGGCTAGCCTCTGAAAGGCCAGGGAGAGAGAGGTGTGTGCACTGACCTCATAATGGAATGGCATTTTCAGGGCAGGAGATATGACAGGACTCAAAAGACAGGCATTTGTTGGACATATCACCTCAATATCAAAGACGCAGAAATGCAAACATATCTTCTAGAACATGAATATATGTGATTAAATACTCCCAGGGCAAGGAGTTTTTCCTCACCATGTGACTCATGTCATCTCATTGTTTCTGAGTTGGCCAGAATGTGTCAGCGGTTATTGCCTCTGACCCCAGCACATATGCCAGTTGACATTGGTTCGAATCCGGCCCACTGCCCTTTGCGTGTCTTAAACCTATCTTTCCAGCCTTTATCCTAGCCTGTACAGTTACATCACACCCCGTGGTTTAACATAGATAAGGCTATTTTAACATCAGAGACCTCCTCACATATATATTTAGCATTAGTTCATGCTATTTTTTTATTGTGTCGCTTAAACAAGCCCAGTACAGTTTTCGAAATGGCAAAAATGCTGTTGTAAGGTTAAATATATGCTAGATTTGGATGCATAGATTAAAATTTCCTAGTCCTCAGATAATTCCCGTTTTTTTGCTGAGAAAATGTCACACGCAATCTGAATTCCATTGGGGATCCATTGGGGATTTCCACAAATACACCAGGTGAATATTGGCAGGCCCACTTTATACACGTTGCTTCACCACACAACAACAACATAAAAGATCCATTTCAATGTACCACTTTTACAGTCAATGACTAAATGTGCCTCCAAGACATTCTGCGCTGGCACACGAATCCAAAAAGAGCTATTTTTTCAAGATCATTAAAATCTCTTTAATGCCTCTTCTTCCCAACACTGACCCCCCGTAGCTCACTGACATATATCAATGACGTTACCCCGGGCCACACGCACCCCTGCCGTGGCTAATGTCAGAGGAACCATGCGCAGTAATGATGAAAACACTGTGTCCACTCAATGTAAGCCCCAGGCTAATTTCAGGCGTTTCAGAGGTTGCCAGCTTTCTCCTCGAAGAGGGGAGTCAGGGACGGTTGGCACAATGTACATAGAATTTTTGTAAAGGTGTAATGTGAAATTGTTTTTCTAATGGCTTAAAAAAACTCACCTGAAAGACATTTTGTGTGTTCCTGTGGTAACGCATTGGCTCGTTATCAAAACCCAGTCCACAGGGTTTCAAACTCATGAGTAATTAGCTATGAATTTTGGCTTTTGCTGTTGACATGACCTACTATGTCTGGGCTGGTGGCTTTGCATGAAACCCACCTGCGACGTCATCCCGTACAAATCTTTGAAATTATATTTTGTAATTTTATATTGTGCACCAATATTGCATTCTAAAAGCCTGTTATATTAGATGAAGTGACCTTTAATATAAACCACATGGAGAATTCAATACATCAGATTTGTAGTAATAATAATATCTCGCTGATATGAAAGATAAGGTCCTTATGCTTCCGAAACTGTACCACAAGTGAAGCGTGCTAATGTTCAGACTGACCATCGGGGCTCTTAACAATACTGTACAGAAGACACCTTTGTCCAATGACTATTATGTGTAATGTAATGGAACTGAGAGCCATGGTCAAGGGCTACCCTCAAGGCCGCCCCACTCATTAGGCAGGATTAGTGTTGGTCCCATGTTTCATGAGCTGAAATAAAAGATCCCAGAAAGTTTATTTCTCTCAAACTTTGTGTACAAATTGGTTTATATCCCTGTTAGTGACAGTTTCTTATTTGCCAAGATAATCCTTCCAACTGACAGGTGTGGCATATCAAAAAGCTGATTAAACAGCATGCTCATTACATAGGTGCACCTTGTGCTGAGGACAATAAAAGGCCACTTTAAAATGTGCCGTTCTGTCACACAACACAATAACACAGATGTCTCAAGTTTTGATGGAGGGTGAAATTGGCATGCTGACTGTAGGAATGTCCACCCGAGCTGTTGCCGTAGAATTGAATGTTAATTTCTCTACCATAAGCCGTCGCTTTAGAGAAATTGGAAGTACGTCCAACTGGCCTCACAACTGCAGACAACGTGTAACCATGCCAGCACAGGACCTCCACATCTGGCATATTTTCTGTAGCGTACAGGCTGGAGATAAAATGAATGACAATGTAATGAGACAGACACATTTTACATCATGCAGGTTTCTCAAAAAAAAACTAAATGGCATCCAATCAAATAAAAAATGAACTGTCATGTTAACAAACAACGTAACCTACAAACAGGACAGCTCAAAGTAAAGTGGACAATATGGAATGCACAATCACAACTGTTTTCAAGGGGTTTCACCCCATTGTCATGATCAGTGGTTTCAAGTGTGTATCCGTCCATTTTTGACAAGCTGATCATAGCAACAAAACAAAAATACTTCTGCATTTCCGCTGTGTAAACACATTGCCAATAGGCCCACAATAACTCCTGATAAAGTTGGGTAGCTGATATTCAGAGCTTAGTCAAATTCATTAGTCACAGGAATCAGGATTAATAAAGCCAATGCAACGGCCTGTTTACAAATGGTGGGCCTACAACATGGATGGGCATTCATAAAATTCCTCTGGGGAGACATGGTAGGCTACACCCCAGTAAACACGAGCTGTTGTCTTTTGGACTTCTTTTTTTGGTCCTATCCGGACCAGACGTCTTTTTGTTGGTGTTTTACAAACGGTAGGCTTCTGTTTGTACAGATGAACATGGTACCTTCAGGCGTTTGGAAATTTCTCCCAAGGATGAACCAGACTTGTGGAGGTCTACAATTGTTTTCTGAGGTCTTGGCTGATATCTTTTGATTTTCCCATGATGTCAAGCAAAGAGGCACTGAGTTTGAAGGTCGGCCTTGAAATACATCCACAGGTACACCTCCAATTGACTCAAATGGCATCAATTAGCCTATCAGAAGCTTCTAAAGCCATCACATCATTTTTTGGAATTTTCCAAGCTGTTAAAAGGCACAGTCAACTTAGTGTATGTAAACTTCTGACCCACTGGAATTGTGATACAGTGAGTTATAAGTGAAATAATCTGTCTGTAAACAATTGTTGGAAAAATGACTTGTGTCATGCACAAAGTAGATGTCCTAACCGACTTGCCAAAACTATAGCTTGTTAACAATGCATTTGTGGAGGGGTTGAAAAACAAGATTTAATCACTCCAACCTAAGTGTATGTAAACGTCTGACTTCAACTGTATATGCAAAGACACAGATATGAAAAACAATCCAAAAACATTTACCTGCAATAGAGCATGCTGGAAAATATGATAATGATGGGCATGGTTTTGATGTAGCTGTTTTACTCTCCACAGTGTAAAACAATAACTCTAGTTATTAACACCAACACTGGGTGTTATTTTACACCATTGAGTGTTAATTTCACTCTTACAGGGTGAATTTAACTCCTGAATCAACACTAGAAATGTTACCAAAGCTATAGTTTGTTAACAAGAAATTTGTGGAGTGGTTGAAAAACGAGTTTTAATGACTCCCACCTAAGTGTATGCATACTTCCTACTTCAACTGTACATACAGTCACTGTGGGGACGTCATCAATGCACTAATTGATGAAGCCAGAGACTGATGTGGTGTACTCCTCAATGCCATCGGAAGAATCCCGGAACATATTCCGAGGGACAGTTTGTACGCGTCCCTCAGTGTGGAGTAAAGGTGGTCTAGAGTTTTTTTTCCCTCTAGTTGCACATTTAACATGCTGGTAGAAATTAGGTAAAATGGATTTAAGTTTCCCTGTATTAAAGTCCTCGGCCACTAGGAGTGCTGCCTCTGGATCAGCGTTTTCTTGTTTGCTTATGGTGGTATACATCTCATTGTATGCGGTTTTAGTGCAAGCATCGGTCTGTGGTAGTGTGTAAAAAGCTAAAAAAAATACAGATGAAAACTCTCTAGGTAGATAGAGTATCTCATGATATGCTGTAGACCACACTAACACAGGCGAGCAAAACCTTGAGATTTTAATATTAATATTAATATTAGATTTTGTGCACCAGAAGTTTCGAAATATGTGAGATTTGAAAGTGTGTTTTTTACATTGGATAAAAGTAGAGACCCAGAGCTACAAAATTGTATATCATACACTACAGTGGTGGAACAATGGGAAAGTAATTATGCTTTGAAAGTTGAGAAACTTGTAAACTCACATTTGAGAAAATGGCCTTTGAATATTTTGGTATCTAGTGAAGAGCTCTTCTTTGTCTACACCCATTCAGCATCATTCACACCCTCTTAAGCTTTAGCCCCACCCATCTCGGGGGGCTCTCAGAGCGCACACTTGACTTCTCTAGCTGATGATTTGGTTACCTCTGGATAACATGAAAACAGCCTAACCAGCTCCGCTGGAAAAAAATGTCATTACGCTTTTTTGCCGACGTTTACTGACACCGACCATATTCAACGGGTGTTGTTTACTTTAGCTTAAGACATGTAGCTAGCTAGCTAGCTAGGTAAACAATGAACCTAGCTAGGTAACCAACTTGTAAGATCACACACGTCACATAACGTTAGCTAACGAGCCAGCCAGCTAATGTTAGATAGTTAAACAACAATGAATATAGTGCCAAATTATGTCGTTACTACCCTGCATGAAAATGCTGGGAGCTAACCAACCAGGTTCAATGTTAGTTAACATTAGGCTCTAACTAGCCAAGCAACCGGCTCTGGGATATGATTAATAACATCATACACGTAACATTAGCTAGGGAGCCAGCCAGCTAACGTTAGCTAGCATGTTAACAGTACATTTTAGCTTAAGACATGTAGCTAGCTATCTAAGTAAACATAGAACCTAGCTAGGTAAACAACTTGTAAGATCACTTGTAACATTAGCTAATGAGACAGCCAGCTAACATTAGCTAGTTAAACAACAATGAACATAGTGCCAAATCATGTCGTTACACCCTGAATGAATCTGCTGGGAGCTAACCAAACAGGTTCGATGTTAGCTAGCTAACATTAGATTCCAACTACCAAAGCAAACGGTTCTGGGAGAGCAACACTTATGCAGCTCCACTACACGATAAAAAAAAGCCGTGCTCGACAGGATTACCAACACAGACTGATCAGCTCAAATAGACAGAAGTCCTCTATATGGCAGACCAATCCGAACTCCTCTCTTGGCATGTCCAGCCCACTCAGTATCTCAGCCAATCATGGCTGGTGGGAAGGTTGCTGTCTTTTTCTGTGTCTTTATCAACAAGGCTTATAATTTAACAATTTTATTCGTATTTACAGATGGCATACAAGTTTGTTATTAAGGCACATGAAAGTTCACATGATCCAGAGGCATTTCTGCCAAAAAACGCATTTCGATTTTTGAAAAATAATGTTCAAATGGCTCTCCTGTGAAGTCGTGACTTGCGACATACGCCTAGTTTCCTGAAACGAGTCACATATTCACAGACTTCCACAACTTGTCTTACCGGAGGCAGCTGTTCTATCTTGCCGATGCAGCGTAAACCCCGCCAGCTCAATGTTATCCGTGTAGTCGTTCAGCCACGACTCGTTAAAACATAAGATAACAGTTTTTAATGACCCGTTGGTAGGATATTCGTGATCGTGCTTCATCTATTTTGTTATCCAATGATTGTACGTTGGCTAATAGGACTGATGGTAGAGACAGATTACCCACTCGCTGTGGGATCCTTACAAGGCACCCCGACCTACGTCCCCGATATCTCTGTCTCTCTCATGCGAATTACAGGGATTTGGACCTTGACCGGTGTCTAAAGTAAATCCTTCGCGTCCGACTCGTTAAAGAAAAAAATCTTTGTCCAGTGCGAGGAGAGTAATCGCTGTCCTGATATCCAGAAGCTCATAAGAGACGGTAGCAGAAACATTATGTACAAAATAAGTTACAAATAACATGAAAAAACACACACGATAGCGCAATAAGTAAGGAGTTCATAAAACGGCAGCCATCTCCTCCAGCGCCATTCTTCTCCCTGTCACAAAGAGATTTATGGCTGATTTAAGATGAAATCATCAACCCTGTTACTGTCAACCGTGTTACTTTATTTGGCACTTAAAAGACACTTACATAATTTATTTATTTCACCTCGAGATGGGAAAATGTGCATTTAATTGGAAAACACTTTTAAAAAAGGATGTACTACCTGTAAAGTGTCCATTGAATATGCATATTTTTGTTTTCCTTTTTCAAATTGTTTTCTGTTTCATTATTTCTGAACACACTCCCGGGCCCTGGCTCCTGTGTTGGGACCCTGAGTCAGACACAGGGTGGTGTTTCGGCTCGCCCAATCTGCACAGCACCACTGCCATTTTTGGGGTGGAATGCGTTTCACAACTTTTTTTGCCAGAACTTCACACATGGAGCCTGGTGACTGGAACAGAGGTCTGAAGTAGAGAAAATAATTTAGACAAATTTCTCACTTTTAGAAGAACAGTTACCTTTTTAAAGCAGAGAAGCATTAAGATATGTATGCAGGGCATGGAGAAGCACTGAGAAGTAACAGTGATATCTCCTGAAATTATAATACCTTTTCACTGGTCCTGGGCAAAAACCACTCAGTACCCGATACTGGTAGGCAGTAAGAAATCAAGACTCTCCCTTCCCTCAGTAGGTTCTGTTGTAAACTTATACAACATTGGACCCGTTTTAGAGGACGTATGTGAAACAATGTCACATAATATAATGTAGCAGTCACAGAGAGGTGTGCATATGACGTAGATGGCAGCAAGGTCTCTGTGAGTCAGCACCTGGGGGCAGGAGAAAGAGAGAGACAGAGAAAGAAGTAGAAACAGAGAGAGAAATAGAGGGAGAGAGACAGAAAGAGATGTATAGAGGTAATACAAGAGCGGGCAGAGAGAGGGCCGTCATCAAGCTGTCCCCCTCGTGACACCTTTATTATCAGGGTACTGCCAGTGAGTGTGGTATGACACCGAGGCGGTGTGTGTGTGTACTAGGTGGAGGAAGTATTAGAGGGGGCGCCGGGGGGAGGATTAGAGATGGAAAGGTGAAGGCCCATCTTGACTTCTTTGAGAGCCTTTTCTATCAAATGGCTTCATTTGTTCAAGTTGATCGTTGGGACACGTTACTGTGGTATGAAGTATCAGCATAATAAACGCAGGGTGACATTTATTGTCATGAGTCTTGCCCTTGAGGCGGAACTGAGCGACTTACCCTTAGACAGACCAGAAGAGCATGCATTTGATCATTTTCCTCTTCAACCACAGCAGTCAACATCACTCTCTGAACGGCTAGTTTACATTACTCCCAATCACTTATTTGTATGGATAAATAACGCGGCAGCAGGTTTGTTGCTTACTGTGGTAAACAAGGGTTGTTCTATGAAATGAGTGCCTTTGCATCCCTTTGATATTTTAAAACAATATTGAATTTTAAAAGCCTGTTATATTCAATGAAATGCCCTTTAATATAGACCATATGGAGAATTCCATAAATCAGATTTGCTAAAATCCACAACATTTCTCACCATCATTTTAAAGCCCTCGTCATTTCTGAAGATGATTATTTATTAAATTTGATTGTGATTCATTATAAAGGTCAAAAACAACAACCTGTCCCTCATTTTAAGGTGAAAGCTGTTACGTGACCTGAAGTCTCATTTTAATACAGTGAAACTATTCTTCAAAAACTTTTTTATATTTTTAAGAAACATTGAATAGTCAAATCATAGTGTGAGTGCAGGTGAGCTGGTTCTACTCTTTTCAGAGTTTTCTGGTGTTGTGTGATTGAAAACAGTGGGCCGATCGTCACACGTCAACCCTGTTATCCAGGTAGACAGGCAAGAAATGTTTTAACGATTTCATTTGTTCTTGTGAAGCTTGCATTCAATTGCCACTCCCTGTTGCACTCAACAAGCTTCCCCTGTCACAAGGGGATTTATGGCTGATTTAAGATGTAATAGTCAACTCAACTCTGTTACTTTATTTGGCACTTAATAGGCACATACTATAGTATTTTTTTTCATTAAACCTCTTGAGATGGGGAAACATGCTTTTTGAACATTTGCTCTTTATGACAGAATGTTAATGTTAGCATGAGGTAAAATCTCAAATTAGTTTTCATCAAGTTACTCGTCTCAAAATGCACCAAATTGTGAGCAAACACTCCATAACTGTAGGTGGCAGTAAATCACCATCCGTGGCTTCATACCTGTTCAAACGACACACTCTAGATTAGGGGTGTGAAATTGACTTGATGCAGAAAAAAACAGCATAGTGGGGCAATTTCTACAACAACTAATAGCGTTAAAGCCTGAGGCTCAACTTCTCTGCTGTTTTGGTGAGATGGCTACCATGCTGGGAACAGCATGAAGCAAACTGTGTGTGACATGCACAGATACTGTGTGTGACTGTGTGAGAGCAAAGTGTTGCATCTCACTCATCTCAATAACATAGCCTATTTATTGATGATAGGCCCTGCTTTACTGAGGTTGCAAGATACAGCATTCCATTGCTGATAGATGGCCCTAGTGCACGGTTCTGACTCCGTCTGCCTGGTGGCCGACCTGCCTAAACTGTGCCACTCCCCTCTCTCTCTGTCCCTCGCTAGCTCACTAAAGATTCAAGTGTTTGTGTTCTCGGAAGTACGACAACTAATCAGTCTCCTCTGTTCCAAAAATACTGAATCTTAGGAGTCGATTCCTAGTGGAATTGAATCTTGACACATAGAAATGGGAGCCGTCATGCAAAGAGTAGAGGAATCAATTACTTTGGAGTTGATTCTCCACCACAATGTCATTTGAAAAATGGCAGAGAAAGGCAACCGCTAGAAGAGTGAAGTCCTGTATGGAAGTACGTTGAGAAGTTAAATGAGAAGGAAATGCAAACTTTGTAAGATGGATTTGAGGTACAGTAATAATAGCAGGGGTTGGAACCGATTCAGGGAACAGAACCGAAAACCGGTAAATAAATAGATAATGCCTATGATCACAAAATGCCCAGCGCTTCAAGCCAAGCCTCTTCCTCCACTCGCTCTCTCCCCACCTGCAAAATTTCTGTTGCATCTTGTGCCCGACACTTGCCTTTCCATCGAGCATGTAAACACTTCACTGATCTATAGCTTGCCTGCTCCATAGCATAGTATAGTGATTTAATGTCAAACTAAATCTAAAATAATCCAGAAATAATCCAGGAACAGAAAGAACCAGTACTTTTTGGGGGGATTGAACCGGTTCAGAACGTTATTTTTGTTTCAACCCCTGAATGGTAGCACAGGTGCAATGCACCGAGACTCAAACCATTGCTGGCAGCAGCACACACATTGTGAATTCACGTGGAATTGTATGACATTTTCTTCTAGTTTTAATGTAAAACTCTAGATGGCAGTAGAAGAAGAAAATGTACTAGTTCAAAATGGAGATGGCGTAAATAGAGCTCAATTTCCCACCAGTAATTACCAGTTGGAGGGCCATTCAAATATATTTTTTCCAGTCATATTTGGTAAACATAGAGCATGATAGAGATATGATCTTTATATATGTCCCATTATGGCGTATGTGAGCGCACAGGCAGTGCCATTGAGGACCTCTCCATTTTGTAGTAGTCATTTTCTTTTTCTCGTACAAACTGAAAGAGTGCATACTGCCAGCTAAAATGTGTTGTTTGAATATGTATAAAGCAAAGGTTGGGGATTTACTGCCACCCACAGTTACAGAAGGTTTGCTCAGGAGTATAATTCTTTGGCTGATCCCTCCTGATGGAATCATGTGATCCTTCCTTTACCAATAGGAAGGCCCACCCAGTTTACTACTTTAAAATGGTGGTCCTTTATCTAACTCTATGGTGGTAAATTCCCACTTACCACTTGATTCCGAACTTGATTCCGAACGCAGCATAAACTCCGTCAATATTCTTATGTCACCAGATCCAGTCAGCCAATCAGGTGTTGTGTTGTTCATACACTTAGCTCAGTTATTGAGAGGTCAGATGTCAAGTCTCTGGCTGCTGCTAGCAGTAATTTAAATAAATGACGAGCTTGGCATTCAAAATGGCCCTGATTGCTTGCAATTCATTGTTGGGCCATATGACAAGAGCTTCTTGTAAATATCGCCTCTCATCAGCAGGTGTTCATATAGCGGTCATGGGAATCAACTGGTTAGTCTCACTGGGATAAAATGTATATTTTTCATTAGGGAACTATAGTGGATGGCTAAGTGCTAATGTAAAGACATAAGATAACGTGCATTCAGATTGTTGTAACCCGATCTGAAACAGGTTAAACTTATTTTAGCTCGACAAGACTTTTTCCTATGTATCCTATGTCCCCATCTTTGTTAACCCAACTGTCCCCGTGTCACTTATGGCTGGCCTAGTCTGGATTGGTGCTGCTGTGCCTCTGTGCGTGTGTGTTTGTGTGTGTGTCAAACAGGGGTCTCTTGCTATTCCGGTTACAGTGAACCCCTCCCATCTCTCTCTCTGGGTGTCACTCCTGGGACATGGCAAAATGTTAAAGTGTTCACAGGACCCCACCGCAGCACCAGTCCCAGGAGCATGTGGTACACCTGGCAAAGATAGCAGGGTCGTATTCATTAGGCACGAAATGGAAGCAAATGGTCCTGAATAGTGAGGTACTATCTGAACTTGTCCAATACAAAACACTTGTTTACGCTTTCCATTGTACACCAGATTGAAACATTTTGCTACAGTGTGACAAAATGAATATCGCCCAGGTCATTCTCCCTAACGCCAGCTAGCTCAAATGAATGACTCACACTACGACACGTTCTCAACCCGCACAGGGTTGAGAATGTCTGTCCTCGGTCTGTCCTCGGTTGCAACACTCACTATCTGAATGCATAGTGCCAACTGTAAAGTTTGGTGGTGGAGGAGGAGTAATGGTCTGGGGCTGTTTTTCATGGTTCGGTCTAGGCCTCTTAGTTCCAGTTAAGGGAAATCGTAACGCTACAGAAAACAATGACATTCTAGAATATTCTGTGCGTCCAACTTTGTGGCAAAAGTTTGGGGAAGGTCCTTTTCTGTTTCAACATGACAATGCCCCAGTGCACAAAGCGATGTAAATACAGAAATGGTTTGTCGAGATTGGTGTGGAAGAACTTGACTGGCCTGCACAGAGCCCTGACCTCAGCCCAATCAAACACCTTTGGAATGAATTGGAACGCTAACTGTGTGCCAGGCCTAATCGCCCATCATCAGTGCCCGACCTCACTAATGCTCTTATGGCTGAATGGCAACAAGTCCCTGCAGCAATGTTCCAACATCGAGTGGAAAGCCTTCTCAGAAGAGTAGAGGCTGTTATTGCACAAAGGGGGGGGGACCAACTCCATATTAATACCCATGATTTTGGATTGAGATGTTCGACGAGCGGGTGTCCACATACTTTTGGTCTTGTAGTGTAGTTCTGGACGCAAATCTGTAATCAGAAATTATTGGAAAATGAGGTTAATGTGCACATATAAACAGATATGTCAGTCCAGCTTGAGCCAAAAATAATACTCTTACTCTTTATAGGTTTCATATCAGTGCTGCTCAATTCAGGCTGTTCATTTTCAGAATCCTGAGAAGGATAAAGTTTTGTTTTAGGATAAACAGAACTACAGCCATTTAGTAATGCACCCTAAACTCGTACATTAGCAAAGTGCTCAAATTTGATCAAATTATGCCCCCTTGTGGCATATTGACAGAACAACTTCCACCACTTGATAAACCACATGATTCATACACATTACCTGAATGCTCGCCGGTCAGTCTCTCTCCCTCTCAATATGAGGAAGGTGCTCCCAATGTTCAGTATACTCCGTGTATATTTGTTTCTACTGCCCTTTTGAATAAAAAGTAATTTATTTATTGTAATAGCGTAGTGAATTGTTGTTCTCAGGGCACCATTGCAAATTAGACCCTGTTCTCAATGGGTTTCCCTGGTTAAATAAAAGTTAATAAAACAATTATAATAATTACCCTCCTTGACAGAACAACTTACACTTGACAAGCTACATTATTCATACACATTACCATCCTTTATACAGCCAGTGTTTCACTAAAATGATTTCTGAACTCAAAATCCACCCTTAGCCGCTATCCGAACTAGGCACTGCTGTAGATCTTAGGTAAAGATGGAGTATTTGCTTTGCCATGCGGGAAGGGTGGAATTTTGGCCATATTGCTTATTTTATTCACATCTACAGTGCCTGTATTCAACAGTGCTGATCTAGGATAAGTTTAGCCTTCGAGATACAATTAATTATGATTATATGGACAGTAGGAACCTGATCCTAGATTACCACTCCCACTAAGATGCTTTTTGAGGGATTAGCCTACGGTGATATTTGTTGTCCTCAGTGTGGATCAAGGAGAAGAAGCCAATTCAGACTATTGAGATGTACCCTTCAACTGGAACTTTTTTCCACTTTGAGCAGCCTACAATTATCTTCATTTGATGGTCAGGGTCCCTGTTGTAGCAGTGGTTGGCAAGTTAGCATCATTGCACTGGTTACAATATATTAATTCCTAAAAGTCTAAGCTGTTGGGGGGTGGGATCATTTCCCTATTTGATTTTAGGACCCCTTTTGGTATCAAAAAATATATAAAAAATGTTACGATAAAATATGGAATTTCGCCTTTACTACTATTGCCCATTGAAACACATTCATAAATGGCAACAAAAAAAGACAGTAAAAAAGTAAAGCATAAGGAATAAGGTTTTGAAGTGTCTGACCTATAAGTAGAAGTTGTTTTTTTTACACATATTTAACCCCTTTTGTTTTAGTAGGTACAAAACTACCTTCATACTTCCATGTATTTTTTTCAAACCGGTAAAGGTTACCTTCAGACGAAAGAAGCGGAGACCATCATGGTGTTCATATGAGAGTCTCATCCTTCCAAAGAGTTGTCTTATTAGTTTGTAGGCCAAAACAACGTTTTAGTGAGAAGGGAGATTTTCGGGATGTCTCATGGTCTGACAAACACAGCTGCAGCCCGGATATCTCCAGCTTAAACTGACGGATTTTGAGTGGGATTTTTTTTAATGTTACTTAGATTGACGCACCGGTGTGTCTAGGGAGTTTTAACTTGTATCGTATTGTATTCTTTCATAAATGCAATCACATTCACCATAGAAATGTCGCTCCCCTTCAGTGTCTTCTTCTTGCGGGCAAGATTTGAGTTCCAGTGACACACCAGGCTGTCATTCTGAACACTGTAGTTCTTGTGTCCGATCAGCCAATATGTGTTATTTTTCCCTTTACTCAGAGAGGAAATGCTGGTTTATTTCATAATAGCTCAAACACAAATCACAGTAAGGATTAGAAAACAGGAAATTCAATTCCCCCTCCCCCCCACCCATTGCTTTGAACAGAAATCTCTCACGCACTTATTAGAGGTAATCTGATGACTTTTGACTTGTAAGTTAATTAGAGAGTTTGGATGGGTCCCAAATAATTATACACTTCACCGGCACTCTGGGAAAATCCACAGGGTCTATTGACAGTTCATTACACAGTACTTCTCCCCTCTATGTCAGTGTGAGGACAGTCGACCTACTAAGTATCCTAATGATGTTATAATGTTCAGTACATTTAATAAATGAGGTGATGATCATGCTGTCAAACTGTAACTTAGTCATTCAACAGTCATGATGTGAGCTTCTCCATTCCACTTCAATGGAGACAGTATATAGAGGACATGAATAGCCAATGATTTGCTCAGAGTAATAATAGTATTTTAGTGGCTGAAACTAGACATTTCTCCAAAAAGCAATATATATATATATATATATATATATATATATATATATATATATATACACACACACACACATGTATATGAGAAAAAGTATAGAATAATTTGGTTTTCCCAAGGAAACTATTATAAGGTTTGGTCTATTCCCAAACAGTCTCACCTTCACCTCGGTCTCTCCTCTCAGATGGAGCTCGTAGACACAGTCCTTCATCAGGGCCAGGTAGGTGGCTGAGCTGGCGTGGATCCTCTGAGCTGACGCTGACACAGACACACACACAGCATTGGGAACAGGTGCCTGCAAACTGTACTGTATGTGTGTGTGTATACCTACGCAGGCTGGTGGACTCCATTCTGGAGGTGTGTTGACAGTATCTCCAAACAGGCAGTATCTGGGCATCTTGTAGCTGACAATACCTGCCACACATGGACCTGGAGCAAGGAAAGCAAATGAAGAATAAGACAAGCTATACCATATTTGACTCACTGATCTTTACATGGGCAATAACTCCATACAATAATCCCAAGACAGGCAATCAGGTTATAGACTTATATCAAACCTACCACAACAATATATATGCAATGTATATTACCACACATGAAGTTCCCTCTCAGGAAATAACATTTATTTGAATTGAATTCAGTATTGCATGCATACACAAAGCTGTGGGGTATGGCCACCTATCTGATGGCTGGCACCAAGTCCAGCAACATTTTGGCTCTCGTCAGCGTGCTTGTCCCCGTTCCTCTCAGGCAGGCCACTCACCACCATGTAGGCATCGTCTATCGTCTCAACCTGGGGGACCAAATACAATGGGTCCACTCATGATCAGGCCATGTTGGATAGATCAAAAACATCCCAATACGTACACACAATTTTGTATAAAGTGATGTATAGGCCATGCATACTGATTCATCTGAGTCTGATAAGATGACTCTCTCTCTGTATGTTTGACAACAGCTGGTAATCAGATAATGGGACAGGCTGTACCAAAGTGAACGAATGGGAGGGGAAAACCCAATTCTGCATTAGATGACCACTTCTCAGTATGGATGTTGATATTTGTTCAGTTTTAACTAAACAGTATGTTCTAAATAGTATGCTGTGTGGTTAGTACACAGTGTAGGGTGATTCCACGCTATCACAGATTGTTCTGGCAATTCTTACATAAACACTTCATTGGGAGGAATGATGTTTAACATGCTTTTTACATTTGTATCACAAACAATTTGAGAAAATCATAATGAAAGTGTCCATTTTAGGCCCTTTTTCGAACCGTACGGACATTACATTTACATTTAAGTCATTTAGCAGACGCTCTTATCCAGAGCGACTTACAAATTGGGCATCTTGGTGTCATTATACTACTTATAGTGTGCACTAAGATACGGAGTTTGTCTTGATTCTGAGAAATTAACTATGAACAAATTCAACATTTGTGGGAGCAGGATTACAAGATGTTATATTTTACGCACCAAATGGTTGTTTTATGAAATAGACTAAGGTTCTTAGGACTCTCACTCTCTCCCTTTCTGAGTTAACTGAGAGGAGTATTTTTGAAGCTTGGGCTGGCAACTGTTAAAGAGATGGTTTACACTCTAGCTTCCTGTAGTTAGTATGGCTGTATGGTCAAGGGAAATGGGATTTGCTCGATAGCTTGGGCTGACAATGACTTGGTGATAACTATCAAAAGCTGGCATTCTATAGACAAGATGTTGTGTGTGTGTGACCCGAGATAAAGATAGTCTGGAAGAGTCTAGAACAATACCTTATTGTCTCATCTTCCTGGCATCTGGGAAACTAAGTTGGGTTGGGGGTATAACACCATCCTGTGTGGATAACCAAGGTGGCTTAGGGGAGTTGGAACCAGTCTGACTTAGCATTTTTAAGTCCTATATAAGGTCTCTGTTTTATCATTATCAGTTAGGCTCTCGGCCCAACAGTCTTTTCATAAATGCAATAATGAATCGATATTGAATATAAATGATTGTAATTTCTTTAAACAAAGTCTCACTCACTTGAATAGAATATTCCACCACACATTACAAATATTATTATGAATTACGTTTTGGATTGTGCTTATTTTTTAGACAGTGTTTGAAACAATATACTCTTCAAAACACATCAAATTTTCGAAGGAATTTTCAATTTTATACATATAAATTGACATGGGTAATTAACCAATGAGAGTCGTCCTGTTTGATTGCACATTCAGCAAATCACCAGCAGAGGGAGTTCCTTTTGAATCCATTTTCCCATTCACTGTGTCGATGTTGCTCATACATGGGACATTACAGGATTTACCCCAGTGTTTTACCTAAAAGGCTCAGATTTGTGTTTCCATATACGCAGGATGGCACCTGTGTTTCACTGGGCCATGGCTTTGGTGGACCTGCTCTCACTTGGGGCCAAAGCCAGGCCACTGGTACTTTGTCATTTACGCTGTCATTTACATAACAATGGCTAACTGTGAACTTTAACACCTTCTCACAAAGCAACTGTTTTGATTATATAGAGGTTGTTTAGTCCTCTCTATCAGCCCGAGCACAATTTCACTAGTATAACATAAGGGTGTATACACTAGTGTAACAGTGGTGATTTTAGAATGTAAATCTTAGTGGGGTAAACTCAACTGTTTTGTTTAGATGCATGCCAGCAAAGCCACTACACAACACTAAACAATACATGAATTGCACTATAATGGTGCCCACAAACTGTTAGGGCCTCCATAAAGCTGCCACAACAGTGGAGCTTTCCATTCAGCATCATGGAGTGAATCCTTAGCACTGCTACACCTGGCTATCAGTGGAACCTCATCTGGCAGCAAAACAGTTCATTCAGCCTCATTTACTGACTTTTAAGAACCATAGCTGATATGGCCGACTTGCTTAAACAAATGTGGTTTCTACTGAATCCTTGTGGATTTGTGTAAACCGATAAGAACATTTATCCTTCAATAATAATGAACACCAAGATGAGTTTGGACTTTTGAACCATTCACAAGGATTATTACATTTATGTTCAATCAGACCATATAGGTATACAATAGAACTGTACAGTACACTTACAAATGACACTTACTCCATTTACCCATGTTTACTTTGGACCACTGTCTGTCTTGTAAACGAGAGTTAAATCACAATGGAGTCAACTATATACATGTACTTCACATGCACAGCATACTTTGCACGCACAATTTACCATATGATGAATTAAGAGAGGCATCTTGTTTTTCCTGTCATTCTATACAGGTCACTATGGTTTTTTCTCTGATATTGTTGGTTTCACCACTATCTCTTTTTGTGCTGTGCACCCCTCTGAACAGAAGGGGATGCTGATTCAATCTGTACATTTGTCACAAATATACATATGTAAAATTCCTATGAACGTCTACAAGTTAAGAATGGACTGTGTAGCCTCCATGGAGATGGGATTGGACTGTTTTGCCTACTACTTACTGAAACTAGTGTGGTCTGCCAAGAGGCTGAAACTAGAACCATTGATAAATATAACAAACAATGATTGCATAAAATAAGATATATTGTATTCTGGAAAAAATGATATATATAATATAATTGACTCAGAGACTGCATATGTTAGCTAGTTTATCATGTATCTTATCTTAGTTTTGAAAACATCACCATTTTGACCCGCGAATTCACGGATGCACACGCGCACTTGCGTGCGTGTGCATCCGTCAAATATGCGCGCACATAGCTATAAATGGTGATGCAGTTTTCAAAACGCAAGATATATTTTAGAATAAATAAACTTATTTATTTTAATCATTTTTTGAGTTTGGAGCTGAAAGTCGGTCATGTTATCAGCTAATATCATGTCACTTCTCCATGGAGTCACAGTCCAGTCTTAACTTGTAGACGTCATAAAATCATACCACAAATCATACCAGATTGTAACATTGTTTGCAGGATCGGATGGAAACCAACAATATCTAGTTTCAGACCTGTATAGAATGACAGGAAAAACAAGATGTTTTTAATTCATCATATGGTAAATTTTCCTGGTATGTGAAGTAAAATATAGTTGACTCCATTTTTACCGTTTACAAGACAGACAGTGGAAGTAAAATGGGTAAATGGACAACCATTTTACAGTGTAGTATTGTTACATTCTGAAATATGGTCTCTTTTTAGCAGCTGAATATGTATATTTGATGACAAAACCTGCCCATGTGTGTCATGAGAAGCCAAAATGCAGATAATGCTCCACCTTCCTTTTGAGAATGTTACAATACTGGGACTCAAAGGCTGCATTTAGACAAGCAGCCCAATTCTGATATTTTTCCATTAATTGGTATTTTGACCAATCAGATCAGCTCTTGATCTGATGCGAAGATCTGATGTGATTGGTCAATATGTTGTTGGGTCTGTGTGAACCATGTTAGAAGCCAGTGACACTCTTCCCATTCAAATATTTGTTTTCAACAAAGCTGGTTCAGTAATAAGAGCCATGTAATTACAGTTGTTTTATTCCTAATGAATATGGTTGTGTTACAGGTAATCGCTGTCTAAGAACGTCAAATGTAAGAGTTCATTCAGCACAATGGTTTGGTGATTTTGACAACCTATTTCACCAACAGAGTCCCTTAACATGACAAGGCTCTCACAGTAATTTGTTTAAATTGTAAAAGTGAGGAGGGAGAGAAAGGGTCTCATCTTGATGCTATTTAAGTTGGTTATAGAAATGTCAAGGAGTTTCTTTAAATTGAAAGTTGTTGTTAGAAGGTGCCATACCCTCTAAGAAAGCATGGGTTCTTGATAGCAATGGTGTAAAGTACTCATGTAAAAATACTTTAAAGTACTACTTAAGTAGTACTATTTTTGACAACGTTTACTTCTACATTCCTAAAGAAAATGTACTTTTTACTCCATACATTTTCCCTGACATCCAAAAGTACTCATTACATTTTGAATGCTTATCAGGGCAGGAAATAGTCAATTTCACTCTCTTATCAAGAGAACATCCCCAGTCATCCCCACTGCCTTTGATCTGGCGAACTCACTAAACAAACATACTTCATTTGTTAATTATGTCTGAGTGTTGTATTGTGCCCCCGTAAATAAATAAAATTGAGTCATTTTCTATGAAGCCATCTTTACTTTTACTCAAGTATGACAATTGGGTAATAAACACACAGGAATTCACTTGATGGAACAGCACAAAATGGAATTGAGCGACATGATTGAACTGAAGCCCCACATCTCCTCAGATCAATCAAACACACCTTCTCGTAGCTCTCTGCCTCCATGTGCTTCTGCTACCACAGCTGCTTGGCCACCATCTGGTGCAGGAGGTCCTCGGGCAGTTGTCTCTGGGTCCACGCCGTCATCTGCTTGAAGGACATCAGCACCAGTGGTTAGATCAGGCAGGCAGAGTGATCTGCTGGCACCGCCCCGTCCAGAAGACCCATATGGGTGTCCCTCAGGGCCTGGAAGCCAGTCTGAGAGCCTGTGAGGACGCCCACTTTGACCACCATGTCAGATGCTGAAATCTGAAAGGGGCAGAGACGAAGACGTATGCGTTGACTTTGAGGCTGTTGGTCAGGTTGAGCTTTAGGTGAATGTTTTCCATCCAACAGTCATGCAGTGTTTCTGACGAGAGCTGGGCAAAGGCTAAGCGGCTCAGTGCGTGGATCCACTTCTCGTGAAAGTCAGCTTGGGTTCCAATGGAAGAGAGTTCACTGAACTGGTGATTGAGTTCCAGGGATGTGACCATCAGTCTCAGTGAGAGGACATCTTTCCAGTCTGAAAACTTCTTGACCTGACTAATGTCCTGGAGTCTGACAATCGTCAAGGAGAACATAGGCTTAACTAGTAGAAAGAGGAGGAAGGGAAGTGCTACTAAGGTACACATTAGTACATTTTGGTAGACAGAAGGTGCTCTTTGGTAAAAAGGGTAAATTGGTCATCAAAAAGAAAGGAGGAACAAGACACTTCATATAATTAATTAAAATGCCTTTATTTGTAGGGCATGTTCAATAGAAACAACGTTTTAAAAATCCGTCATATTTCGGGTGCATTGCCTTAGTCAGGAAGTACAAAGAAATAATACAATGTCCTCTTATGAACAACCTTTCCAATTAGCCCTAATTAGAAGAGGGCGTGGTTACAAAATTGACACAGAGTAAGCAATACTATACACATTATGGGGAGCTGATGACAGCAAAATGACCTATCACGAACCTTCAGGAAGGGTGAGAAATCCAGGCCACTAAATACCCTGGTTGAAAACAGATATGGATTTCTCACCCTTCCTGTAGGTTCGTGATAGGTCCATTTGCTGTCATCTAGTGGACATTTTGCTCAATTGCCCTCAGCTATGTTTCGACTGTTTTTGTTCGTGTTTTGCTGTGTTCTAGTGTACTATGGAATATATTGCTTTCTTATTCAATTCTCCCAGTCATATTTAAGGTTAGAACTACCTTTCTAAGTGTTCTGATACTTCTAGCTTGGAGTTGTATTTTTATGATAACATAGCTACAGTATTTCACTTTTTAATGTGTTTAGTATTGCTTACTAGGTGTGTCCTATCAATTGTGTAACCACTCCCTCTTCTAAATAGGGCTAATTGGAAAAGCTGTTCAAAAGAGGACATTGTATTATTTCTTTGTACTCCCTGGCAAATGCCATGCAGCCAAAACGCATCAGATTTTTAAAACCTTGTTTCTATTGAACATGCCATACAAATAAAGGCATTTTAATTAATTATATGAAGAGTTCCTTGGTCCTCCTTTCTTTTTGGAGAACACAGGCTTGTTGTTGTTGTCCTCAACTCATAATTGTTGTTGTCCTCACCTCATAATCACAGGTAAAATGTCGGTCAGTGGTCTTGGCTTGTCTCCTTACTCCTGTACCATGTGCATAGACTTCTTGTGTTTTGGAGTTCACCTATGAGTTGGAGAATAGCCGTGGTCCAACGTGAAGTCAGCTCGTCGAAGGCCGCCTTTGTAGCGCGCAGCAGGTCCAAGTTAGAGCTGAGGTCAACGGAGACTGAGCCAAGCAGAGCCAGAAACTAGAGCAGACAAGCAGTTAATATGCGAGGAACAGTGCAGTTACTGCCAAGACACGGAGAGGGAACACCTGCAAAAATATATATATATATACCTAGATAAGGATCTATGATTACATAATAAAAAAAATGCAATAGACTTATTGTAAATATGAAACATGATTATTAAATAATGCAATTATAATTTTACAACCTTAGATACAAGTGGGATGTACATGTTTATGTTTAATAATACTTTAAAAAAACACTTTTCATAACACCCAAAGTCACTTTACAAACACAAGAAAACCACATGAAAATAAGCAAGTATATAAAAGTACCCTTAACATGAGGACATGCTCGCCATGGACAACACCAAACATGACTGACTAACAAGGGAAGTGAACTAGATAGGCGTATCTGTTGTTTGAGGATAAACGCTGTGTGAATACATTGGTATGCGTTTGTTTTATTGTTCTGCTTAAACTTAGTGTGGGAAAAAAGTTAAACGAAATGCATTTGTTTATTGGATATAATGTTGTTATGTATCATGGTTTTTACACAAAAAATAAGCATTTTAGCTAGGCTTACAAGTAAACCAAGGTTTTGTAGGTTTGTAGGTTTGTAGGCTATTAACAAAACAATACTCACAATTGCCTGCAAATATTCACATTCGCTGTCGGCTTCCTCTTGCGTCGTTGGTGCGACTCTCCTTTTATGTCTGCTGTTCTGAATTTTGGTAAATATTATTTTCAGAGAAGCCGAGGACAGAGTCAGGGATGCGAGGCATTCCTTTTTCATGTAACGTTACTCCAAAGATGACTTGGACTCGTCGACCCAAAAGTAAAATGCGGATATCAAAGTTATGATGTAGTCCTACATTTTTATGATGCAATTTAAAGAGAATAGAAGGCAGACATTATGTGAACAATTATTACAAACATGTCTCATTTGGCCCCGCACTATTGCTTGTTCCTAATATCAGAGGCGTATAAATAGGATGCAACTAGTGACGTGTGTTGGATAATTGTGTGGTTTAATTTCTGCAAAGGGAGGAATACATGCCAATAAAGTCTCTCACCTCATTTCACCCAAGGCTTTTCAACAGAAAAAAGTAATACATTAAATTCTAACTCAATTTATCTTGCTTCTCTTTGAAATACATGTTCATATTGACATTTTTGACGACATTCTACAAAACGGGCTCATCATCATATTAAGATAGTTAAAATATCCCATGTTATTACATTCAATAGATTTCGTTCCAACATACATTTTGAGGTAACAAGTTGGCTTCTGCTGGGCATAATCTTACCAGCACGCAAATCTATGGACTCCTATTGAGTTTCTTGCTTATTTAATGATTTGTGTTTTCCTTTATCGGAAAATCTCCTAAATTAGTTGAACATTTGTGTTTCCATGAAGTGGGGAAGTAAATCTGTAAGTAAACTTTTTGGGAAACTCAACCAAATTCACATAGAAATGTGAGTTATACATCTGTCTTTCGCAATGAAAGCAACTGTAAGAAGTAGACATGTTCTATGTGCAATATTTCTATCCTTCCTGTGCGTAAGTTTAGTTGTTGCATCTTCTACTTTCGGTTTTGTACTCCAGCTTCAAACAGCTGAAAAAACTTTTTGGGTTATGGAAAATAGCGGTGTCAATGGTACAATGATTCCCTACACTATACTTGATTATTTTGTCACATAAACTGAAATTAGGAAAACCAGTAGAATTTTAGCAACCAGGAAATGGAGAAGCAACTTCTGCATATTGCATCTTCAATGAAGTGTGTAATTGCTTTTGCTGTATATGGGTCTCAATGACAGCTGCATCCACCCTTGAATATTTGCTTATCAATTATTGAATACTTAAATAAAAAGGGAAATAAGGGGAAATTACACTATGCCGAATAATGGAACAAGGGACCAAAGGAAATTATAACTAGAATGCAGTTATTGATTTGCCTAATTCAGTGTCTGCTCCATAATAAAAGGAAAATCAGAGAAATACTTATTGTCATGCATTTAAACCCCATGTTGCATTACTAATTAAGCCTTGTGGGGTTTGACCATCTTTGATATTTTATTTTTGGTGGGGTGAGAGAACACAAAGGACATTCAATTTTGTGGAAAACAACATGTAGTTTAAGAGCTATATACCATCCTTTGGTAATTAAACCAATTTAATTAAAACCATAATTAAAACACCTTCACGTGCATAGAGCCTAATAACTTTGATTAGAAATACAGATTTCACTTTCAATTCACAAACAAGTTAATGTATACTGTCAGAAATTGTTTAACATATTTACATCTTAATTCAAATTCTTTGTATACATTTATTCTTTATCCAAATTGAAATCAACTTACAACATATTTTCCCCCAAATCACATTATCATACAATATTCAAATACAATCCAACCAAATTCTAGGTGTAATCAGAATAAATTAAACTTGTTAAGGCACACTCAGTAGTTAGTTACAAACAAAATAACTGATGCGAAAAAAGCCCTTAAAAATGCTATATAAACAAAGATGAACAATAAATGCAAAAAAACAAACAAAAACTGAAGAAAACGATTAAGTCACTTCACAATAAATCAGAGTTGTAGAAACTCAGCTTATCTAGTAATTGTGGAGTATTTAAACAACATTAAGTTAATGTGCATTATTTCACTAAATCATGGTGGATCAATTAACATAATGTGCTGCAACCACACATTTAAATGTTAAGAGTAGCCTATATGAAGTAGACAAATCTACTACATGTCCAAATGTAATTCTATTTAAGTTTTAATGTGTCAGAGTGAGCAGTGTGAAGTGGCAGTGGAAACTGGAAACATACAGGCTACAAAACCCATTTAAGTAAACCAACTAAAAGAACCATGGCTCATTTAAATGTCAATGTTTACATCTCAATCCATTTTTAATGGAGATGATTTCGTAAAGCTGCAATAATAACCACTTGTGAAGTCGTAAATACCAGTTGGATGTGTTCACATGCATTGAACTCGTTGACAAACGCAGATTGGCTAATGGCCAACAAGCCGAGTCAACCCCAGTGTTAATAGCTGTACTTTTAGTTTATCAAATTATGGTGTTCAAAAACAATATTAATAGATCGCTTTTTATAAATAATGTTTTGTTGGATTAAATT
The DNA here is from genome assembly GCF_036934945.1 of Oncorhynchus masou masou. Classification (NCBI taxonomy): domain Eukaryota; kingdom Metazoa; phylum Chordata; class Actinopteri; order Salmoniformes; family Salmonidae; genus Oncorhynchus; species Oncorhynchus masou. The sequence continues at coordinate 33,287,820 of NC_088229.1, forward strand.
GCCGAAAATTCTGTTATCGAGGTCATTTCCTTAGTAGGTCACGTCAGAGGTCAGCATGTGGGAGAAGTAGGAGCTCAGGGATGATAAACAAGTTTTCCTCTAGTAATTACCAGTTGGAGGGACATTCAAGTGGATTTTCCCCAGTCGTATGCGGTAAATACCACCTTCCGACTTGGTTATGATCGCAGGGTAAAATATATATATGTGTAGCTTGGGTTAGGTTCCCACCATCTTGAAAAAAGGTGAAGGGATAACTGACATTTTTCAGAATTCCATATGGTAGAAACAAAACAAAGCGATGTCTAGAACCATATAAATAGAATCCCTATTCGTTCAAACCGAGGGGGTCATCGAGCCAAAATAAATGGAAGCATTGTAAACAGTGACAGACTTTCGTTAGCCTTGCCAATGAAAGAGGTCATCAGGTGAGGTGAGCTTCATTCTCTGAATTCAGCTTCAACATGTTTCTCTCAATTCAGCTCCAACATGTCAAAAGTCAAATAAACATTGTTGACCATCTCAATACAAATCATTGACAAACAATGACATGAACAGTAACACACTTTATGGAAATGTAATTTGTCTCATGCTGCCATCGCTGGCTGCTACTCTGCACCTGTGATGTCATGGCTGCTTCCTAAGCTTCCATTTCCTCACTTGGCTTCGTCACCTGGTGAGGTTAAAGGGGAGGGTTACAAACAGGAAGAGGAAACAGGAAATGCAAGGCTGTTTACTGAAGCAAGCTCCTACTGGCTGACGCCCCAATCCCAAATCGACAATAGAGCTCATTTAAACCAGGGCTTCTACCCCCTGAGCAAATGTGGAGATCTGAGAGGATTGGAAAGGTGTAAGAAATATGGCAGCAATTCCACCGGGCACATTAGAAAACAATGTTAAGCTACTGCAACATTGCATTGGCCGTCGTCAAGACCACAAGAGCATAGGAGCTAGCGGCTAGGAATCGGTTGGGGATAGGCCAAATACCTATCCACACATACGTATGAGAAACAGCAAGCTCTCTGAATATCAGCGAGAACCAAGTCCTTCTGTCAATTTAATTTCTTAATTTAGTCAGAGTGAATCAATAGAAACCACCATCCAAAAAAACAGCCCAATCAAAACAATGTAACATGGTGAAAGGGATTTACTGGCAGCACTCAGTCAAAACTAATCAAAGGCAACCACTTACAGTAGAAATGTTCCTCCTTTGTAATGCCCATTATTATAAAACAGAGACATCTAATTTTGCAACCAATGCTGTAGATAGATGTGTATTTGTACATGATTGGAGACAGGCATCAAGAAGCTTTCGGATAATTCCCGGACTAGTTCGTACCACCACGTTGGACCCGTTTGTGTTCCAGTTTTGGTGTCTCTCTTTCTAATTTTGAGACATAGCACAGACAGTTCCTTAGCCTAGCCTATACTGAACAAAAATATAAATGCAAAATACAACAATTTGAAAGATTTTCCTGAGTTACAGTTCATATAAGGAAATCAGTCAATTGATATAAATTAGGCCCAAAACTTTGGATTTCACATGACTGGGCAAGTGCACAGCCATGTGTGGGCCTGGGACAGCATAGTGCCCACCCACTCAGGAGCCCTGCCCAACCACTGGGGAGCCAGGCCTAGCCAATCAGAATGAGTTTTTCCCCACAAAATGGCTTTATTCCATGCAGAAATACTACTCAGCACCCCCTCAGACGATCCCACAGGTGAAGAAACCGGACGTGGAGGTCTTGGGCTGGCGTGGTTACATGTGGTCTGCAGTGTGAGACCGGTTGGACGTACTGACAAATTCTCTAAAATGACGTTGGAGGTGGCTTATGGTAGAGAAATTAACATTCAATTCTCTGGCAACAGCTCTGTTGGACATTCCTGCAGTCCGCATGCCAGTTGCATGCTCCCTCAAAACGCGAGGTCTGTGGCATTGTGTTGTGTGACAAAACTGCACATTTTATTGTCCCCAGCACAAGGTGCACCTATGTAATGATCATGCTGTTTAATCAGCTTCTTGATATGCCACACCTGTCAGGTGGATAGATTATCTTGGCAAAGAATAAATGCTCACTAACAGGGCCGTAAACAAATTTGTGCACAACATTGAGAGAAATTAGCTTTTTGTGAGTATTGAACATTTCTGGGACCTTACATTTTAGCTCATGAAACATGTTCATATTTTTGTTCAGTGTACTTTAAACCTCTCGAAATTAGTATGCCGTGTATCAAATTGAGGTGGTAGTAACTAGGCTACAATAAAAGCGAACAGAACTGAAAAGATTGGAAACCCACATTTACACCATTGTTGATTGAGCAGAGACTTCAAGGCACCAGTATAGGGATTAAAAAGAGGGTGAACTCATCTTAAACAACATACATTAGCTACACTAGAGGCTTATGGTTGGGGAAAAAAAATATTTGTTTGCTTTCACACAGACGGGAAATGCTATAGGCTACATTTGGAAATATATGTAAGGGTTTGGAAATTGATGGATTAAAACAACTTGCATTACTGCATGTAGTGAAATGTTGAGAAACAGAACTGGGATGGATGGTCCACGACTTTAAATGAGGACTAACACTGGTGGGTTCAATGACAGAAGTTTTCAAATAACATTTGAATGTTAGAATGTATTCCTAATAGGCTATGTATTGCAAAATAAATTGTGCCTTACTTTCCGATTAGAGCATTTCTCGTCAAATGTCTTCACAAACTGATTTATTTCACACACAATGAGAAATCCCCAAATAAATTATTGTTTGTACGAAAGACAGCAGAAAAAAAGGGCAAGGCTGAGCACAGCAATTATGCAAATCCACTCCAAAAAACATCCCAAGCACACATCCAAACTATGTCCCTGCTGAGACAGAGAAAGACACCCGAAGAGGAATGAAAGTGAAAGGGAATTCTCCACCACACACAAAAAACTAAGCGAGAAGAGCACAATTTGGACAGTTTTTTTGTTCATCAGTTCAAAGCAGTTTGTTGTGTTTGTGTTATTATACCTTGCTCCTGAAGAGGGGCTTGGCGCTGGGGCCGCAGTACTCATTGTAGATGAGTTTGAAGAGGAAGAGGTGGAAGAGGGTGATGAGAGAAGCCACACCGAACCAAAAGAGGAAGGGCAGGCCCGGGTCCTGCTTGGCCATGTGCTCCTCGTGTGCCAGGATGGCTTTGAGGTGCAGTGTGTGCCGCAGGTCCTGCAGGTGGCGCAGGTCCGTGGATATGTAGAGCAGTGGTGTGATGGGCTGCGTCACCATCACCGGGAACACGTGGCCCTTGGACTCTACCATTGACGACGTCAGCTCCACCGGCTCGTTGAGGCAGCCCGCCTCGCAGGCGTACAGCGCTACGGGTTTCTCCTGGGGCTTGACCGACACATGCAGGAAGGGTTTGACCGACACGTGCAGGAAGGGCTTACCCTCGGCGTCCAGAAGCACAGCCAGGTTGATCAGGTCCTGGTTGTAGTGGATGCCTCGCAGCGCATAGCTGTTGTGCAGCACATCCGGGTCCGCCTGGAACTGCAGGTGGTTTTCGTTGAAGGAGAGGCCTCCGAAGCTGAGTACGGCACCCTGCATGACGCCATGGGCACCTGCCGCCACAAGCACCTTGCAACCCCTCTTCTGCAGGGTGAGGGTCCACAGGGTGACCAGCTGCAGGACTTGGGCCACACTGCTGACCCGCTCCGGCCACAGGTTATCGGCATGCATGGTGGCATGCCCACTAAAGCAGTGGTCGGCGTAGTTGAGGCTGGATTCCAGACGGGCGCGTTCTTCAGGGCCCAGGCGGCGGTCTAGCAGGGGTGCCGGCGAGGCCGAGAGGACGTAGTAGAGTGTGGTGTTGACCGTGGCGCTGGACGGCGTATGCGCGTCAGTGATCTTACGCATCTCCACCCCTGCAGGAGACACACACAGTAGATTTGGAAACAGAAAATGGCTACATAGTCACTTGATCTAGAACTACATAATTCATTAGTTAGTCATTCATCATGATCAGATAGAATGCTTGTATTTTTGTAAATACTGGGATGTGTTAATATCATCTGGGTCATTACATTTGATTTCAATCTCTTTTTGACCGCACACCTTTTGATTTGAACAAAAAATTCTATACATAGTTTCCCATGTTAGAAGTGGTCAGAGTAATTGTTTGGACCTGAATGCCACAACATTTAGGATAGAGGTGCTCAAAGTTGACCCATTTTGCATACCCCACCCTACCATAAAGCATCCATGTCTTCATTACTGGAAAATATAAAAGGTTGAGCTTCCAAAACAGGGTTGCCAAAGTAATTTATCATTTCTTGGAAAAAAAGTTAAATAATAAGTTGAAATAACATTAACGTAAATGATCTAAAAACATTTTATAAAAATGTACACTGTCATTCAAACGTTTGGGGTCACTTTGAAATGGCCTTGTTTTTTTGTCCATTAAAATAACATCAAATTGATCAGAAATACAGTTTAACAGGTAGCCTAGTGGTTAGAGTGTTGGGCCAGTAACCGAAAGGTTGCTGGATCGAATCCCCAAGCTGTCAAGGTAATAATCTGTCATTCTGCCCTTGAACAAGGCAGTTATCCCGGTAAGCCATCATTGTAAATAAGGATTTGTTATTAACTAACTTGCCTAGTTAAATAGGTTAATTAAAATAAATAAAAATGTTGGAAATCACTATTGTAGCTGGAAAAGGCAGATTTTTATTGAAATATCGACATAGGCGTACAGAGGCCCATTATCAGCAACCATCACTCCTGTGTTCCAATGGCTAGTTGTGTTAGCTAATCCAAGTTGATCATTTTAAAAGGCTAATTGAGCATTAGAAAACCCAGCTGAAAACAGTTGTCCTGATTAAAGAAGCAATAAAACTGGCATTTTTTAGACTAGTTGAGTATCTGGAGCATCAGCATTTGTGGGTTCGATTGATTACAGGCTCAAAATGGCCAGAAACAAATAACTTTTCTCTGAAATTCATCAGTCTATTCTTGTTCTGAGAAATGAAGGCTATTCCATGTGAGAAATTGCCAAGAAAATGAAGATCTCGTACAACGCTATGTACTACTCCTTTCACAGAACGCAAACTGGCTTTAACCAGAAAAAGTGGGAGGCCCCAGTGCACAACTGAGCAAGAGGACAAGTACATTAGATTGTCTCGTTTGAGAAACAGACACCTCACAAGTCTTCAACTGGCTGCTTAAATAGTACCTGCAAAATACCAGTCAATGTCAACAGTGAAGAGGTGACTCCGGGATGCTGGAAATTTACCAGAAAGTTTCAGACCCTTTGCAACCCTAGTTTGAACTATACAAGCGATACTCGCTTAGCCACGTTAGCTTCACCCTCATGTGGGTGCTAGCGAACAAGCTTGGTAGTGCTAGGTATCAATAGCCATTGTCAGCCAATCCAGTAGGGTCTGGAAGCCATGGTGAGCTTCGACTGGTCACTTGCGCCACAATATCATGGAGAATTTGCATAAAGTTAATCTATTGCCAACTTTAGTCCCACCCGACTCAGCTCCCTCGCCCATGCTCACATTGCTCAACGGTTCCCCCCGCCCAGTCCGCTTCTCTCGCTTTCCTTCCAATGAAAGTGAATGGCTTCTGATATTTCACTGTACGATGCTGCTGTATATTACGAGACGCAGCCGGCTAAGCTTAGTCTCAACCGATGGTGGGCACAACACAAACACCTTAGATGGTGTAAATAGGGTCTACAAAACAACATAATTGAAAATTACATTAACGCATTTTTTGATAATTGACGTTAGAGAATTAAAAAGTCAATTTTTATATAAAAGCCTGCTTAACAAAATTTGTATTCAAATCAAAAAGGTGTGCAGTCAAAAAGTGATTGAAATCAAAAGGTACTACCCATCCATTAATTGTTTTGTCCTGTACAGTCTACGAGAAAACTCACATACTAAATACCACAGTATTTGCACTGTAAAGAGAAAAGACATGGCATCTCAGCGTTGACCTTTACTTACCAGAGATGAAGAGGTCCATCCAGGCCTGTTGGTGGTCCTGGACCAGATCTTCTATGTTAGCCCTCAGCAGCTCGCCCAGCTCTTTCTTGGCCCCCTCTCTAAGCCTAGTGAAGGTCTCCTGCAACTTGGTTGACTCAATGGGCTCCGATGTCCACACCACCGACAGCACACTTTCTGCGTACTCCGACTTGGCCGCCACTTGGATGCGGCTGCCCAGCTTCTTGGTGGCCACCACCACCAGCAATATTTGGTTCTTCTCCGGCAGAACCACGCGGCCCGACGACAGCACCACCTCTTTGTCCTCCACCTTCTCCACGCTGGCTGAGAACTTGCTCCCGAACAAGGACGGTTCAGTGGAAACCTCCAGGGTGGCGGCCCGCTCCGAGGGGTTGTTGACGTGGATCCTCTGGAGGTAGACGTTGGGCCGGCTGCGGTGGGCAATGAACTCCTCTCGGACGGTGAGGCAGTCACGGGCTGACCCGGAGCTGTCCCCCGGGAGGACACAGTGGACGGACAGGACAGCCCCTTTGCGGAACCAGAGCATGGTTGCACTCGCCTCGGCCCGCTTCCCAGGGAGGTGGACACCCACTATGGGCGAATACTCAGTCTGGTGGACAGGGGCGGAGCCGGGCTGGGAGGACGAGGCCACCCACAGTCTGTTGGAGTCAATGTCCACCAGGAAATGGCCGTTACCTGAGACAAAAGGTGTGACCGCTTTCTCCTGGGGAGTGCTGTAGATTCCCTCCCCCCGGTCCACCAGTGACTTCCACCTGTGGATCTCAGTCTGGAGGCATTGCCCGGCAGGCCCCCCTGATTGGCCTGAGCCACTAAACAACCTCAAAGCGCCCTCTGAGCTAAGGTACCAGTAGAAGATGAGGAAAACCAGCAGTCCAATGAGCATTCTTCTTGCCCAGCTGCTTGACAGCACACCTGGTAGGCCCTTTAGTCTTTGCTGGAGCCACATTTTGAATTTAGGTTAAGAGTCACTTTAACTCAAGTTTGCAACTCGTGTTAATGAGCTAACTAGCTTACGTTAGATAATGACAACAAACAAAATGGACGGTCAAAGTTGGTTCTCCATTCTAATCTGCCCAAAACCAACGTTAACAGACTAGCTAGATTACCACTTAAAGTATTTCTCTAAATGTGTGAAGTGTTGTATTTCCTGTTGACTAACCTTTCGCTATCAACGCACTGGTGAAATTAGCTAAACTGGTAGCTAGCTCTTTACTAGCTAGTTAGCTAACTAGTAAACTGGTACTCAAATATTGTATGACTAGCTATGTTGCTATCCAACCAAGAGCAACATACATTCCATGTCAAACCTTGCTTACTGTCAAATCTAACAACGCTTACAATAACAAGCTACTGACTGTAACAACCTAACTGTTACTATTTAACGTTAGCTAGCTATGGTGGTTGCAAACTAGCATTGTTGCGATGCAAATTAGGCGACACTTTGCATTTGTTTCTCACATCGTGGCAATACGTCCATTGAGTGCAATTGTTGCTCATTTGTTGCTTGTGTCTAGCAGTTGTGAGATTTCATTCCTTGTTGAAGTGGAGTACTTTGTTCAAGCAACTCACCAATCTATCGTTGACACTTTTGGATTTACTGAAATTAGCGTAAATGATGTTGACAGAAACCGGAAGTGTCGGAATTGGTTCAGTCGCATGATCATTTTTACGACACTGAAATGTTTTTTTTTATTGCCTTTAAAGTTCCAACAATAATAGCTATTTTATCCTCGTTTATCCATCGAATATATGCTACTACTGATGAAGCGGGTCCTGATATGTAGTCTTTGATGATACAACGTTTTGAGACAGACTGAGGAGATGGAAAGCGTCTGTGAAAAGAGGAAGATTGGAGTTAAGAATTCTGAACTGAATAAGAGGATATCTGAGCAGCCTGAAGCAGGAGAACTCTGAACTTAAACATGATGTTTGTGAGCTCAGTAAAGAGTCCCTATCCTGTCCCTCCGTTATGGCCATTATTATGAGCTGTCTTCCCCTCAACAGCCTCCTGTGGTGCACACCACTTCATATGAGTAGATTCTGCTATTTCAGCCACATCCGTTGCTGACAGGTGTATACAATTGAGCACACAGCCATACAATCTCCATAGACAAACATTGGCAGTAAAACTACCCATACTGGAGAGCTCAGTGACTTTCAATGTGGCACCGTCATAGGATGCCACCTTTCCAACAAGTCAGTTCGTCAAATATCTGCCCTGCAAGAGCTGAAACATCTAGGAGCAACAACTGCTCAACCACAAAGTGGCAGGCCACACAAGCTCACAGAAGGAGACCACTGAGTGATGAAACGCATAGCATGTAAAAAATCGTCTGTCCTCAGTTGCAACACTCACTACTGAGTTCCAAACTGCCTTTGGAAGCAATGTCAGCACAATAACTGTTCGTCTGGAGCTTCATGAAATGGGTTCCCATGGCCGAGCAGCCACACACACAAGCCTAAGGTCACCATGCACAATACCAAGCGTAAAGTTTGGCGGAGGAGGAATAATGGTCTGGGGCTGTTTTTCATAGTTTGGGCTAGGCCCCTTAGTTCCAGTGAAGGGAAATCTTAACACTACAGCATTCTAGATGATTCTGTCCTTCCGACTTTGTGACAACAGTTTGGGGAAGGCCCTTTTCTGATTCAGCATGACAATGTCCCTGTGCACAAAGCCCATACAGAAATGGTTTGTCGAGATTGGTGTGGAAGAACTTGACTGGCCTACACTGAGCCCTGAACCTCAACCACATCGAACACCTTGGGATGAATTGGAACACTGATTGCGAGCCAGGCCTAATTGCTCAACAGCAGTGCCCGACCAGCAGTGCCCAACCGAATATAACAGCAAAGGGGGCCCCAACTAATACCAATGATTTTGGAATGAGATGTCCAACGAGCAGGTGTCCACATACCTTTGTACATGTAGTGTATGTTTGTTATATTGTATTCTTAGCTATAAATTGTATATATTTTTTTAATTAGTAGCAATAATTAATAAATAGCATCTTACGGGGTTCTTTATGGAACAAATGTTGTTTCAGTTAAGAAGAACCCCCGGGGTTGTATATTTGGTTCAGTGAAAGAGTGTAGGCCTATTAATGGAATCATTCTGTCTATATATATCAAAAAATAAGTGCCATTGCAAACAAATTACTTTGGTTAACATGATTGTTGTTCTTTTTTTACTTTTCCATTTCATATGCATTACATTTATAAATCTTTTAACTCCGTTACATCCAATGTGAAAAACATAAGCAACTGTACACTTTCATTGTTGACACATCCATTTGATAAATGCTATTCATATTTACAGTATAAAGACCTTGAAACCCCCCACAAAAAAATCCAGTACAAAGGCAAGAGAGACAAGACAAAAGTAATTTAAGTCTTGGCCACAATTTGAGTCTTGGCCACCTACTCTGGTCAAAATTGATGAAATTATCTATTGATAAAGTAACCTTAAACTTTTCAAATAAAGCCTGAACTCTCAACATTTAGAGATTGAGGATAATTATTAACGTGGTTTCATAATAAAAAAAAGAAAACACTTTTGAATCCATCTATGGTACATTCCATGTCCACCAGGTGGTAGTGTAGGCTAGCATTGAGTACGCATTTTGTGAGCGCAACCATAGACTAGGCAAATCAAAGTATTTGAGTAAGTTCCAGGGGATATATTCAGCCTCATTATTTGAATTGAGCCCTCTTTTTGTCCCCCCATTACATCACACACAGTGTGTGTGTGAGAGAGAGAGAGAGAGAAGAGCACACTGGCATGTAATGCTATTCTCACATAAGCAGTTAAATGGAGTTACTAGGCCCATCCCTCACCCTAGACCTTAAGCTAGGGTCATGACCTGGGACAGGTTCAGGTACATGTTTCAAAAATGATGTCTTGGTTGCTAAGAACGTTGAACTTTGTGGCAATGTTAACGTTATGTCACAAGATGGATTGGTGGATAAGTGGGTTGCGGGGCTAGTGTGATCAGACGCCCTTGCAGCAAGTTAGCTAATCAGACAGGTAGCTGGGGATTGGCTGTAATTTCCTATAAAAGCCCTGTGTTTTGTGGTGCTCGGGGCTGGCTCAAATGGTTGATGGAAGAGCGCGCTTGTTTGAAATGGAAAAGCGTTGCGGTAGCTATTGATAAAGAAGACCATCAAGACGAAGCAGCTACTTTACAATTGGGATGCACTGTTGAGTGCTACGTGCTGATTGTACGGAAATTGTGAGAGCTGGTAAAATGGTGTCCCTTGAGAAGGCAAGAACAAGATGTCACGGGAAGTGCAGTATTATTATTATTATTATTATTATTATAAGGAGACGTATACTTGGAATACGGAGAAGGAATGGAGGGAAAAAGAAAGGCAGAAGAGGTCTTAGAGACAGAGATAGAGAGAGGGAGGGTCAGCTTGAGTTGGTTAAAAACTGGTGGAAGAAAGGGAGATGGTTTGTTAAAGAAGAATGCTAGAAAGTGTAAGCAGAGTGAACTGAAGAAAGAAGGAGAAATTGAAGTGAGTGAGGGCAAACATTCGGAGGTGGTAGGTGTGGTGAATTTCTCAGAGCCCGAGGCTTGCACCGAGGGTCAGGATAAAGATGAGTCTGTGATAGTAGGAGTGAAGTTTTTGGAAAAAGTGGACCCGTGCCTTTTGGCTGATCCATTTGTGGTTTCAGGGTGGGTGAAAACAGAGTTGGGTGCTGTGGAATCGGTGAGAGTAATCAGAAGTGGTCTTGTGATAATTGTTTGTGTTTCTGCTGGTCAGAGGGAGCAGGCACTCCACATGAAACGAATGGGGGCAAGAGATGTGAATTGTTTTGCTCTCAAGAAAATGGCACAATTCAAAGCAGTGATTACTGGGGTAGCGGTAAATGTGAAATTTGACCAACTAGGGAAGATTTCCAGTGTTAATGATGCTCGTCGTTTGGTGAGACTCAGACAGAGTGGCGTGAGTGGTGAAACGTCTGTTCTTTTGAGTTTTGATGTTGTCTTTGCCCGACAAAGTGATGTTAGGATATATAAGTTATCCTGTACGAGCTTTTGTGCCGAATACATTACGTTGTTACAGGTGTCAAGCTTATAGGCATGTGGCAGCAGTGTGTAGGTGGGAGGTTCCTACGTGTGAGAAGTGTGTAGAAGGGTGTGAGAAAAAGGAATGTGTAACATTGGGGAAGTAGTGGTATGTGTTAATTGTAGCAGTGCCCATGGAGCTGGGGTCAGACATGTCCCGTGTGAGAGAGGCAGGTTGAGGTTACCAGGGTTAGAGTAGTGCAGAAGTTGTGGTATGCTGAGACAGTGAAGAAAGTAGAGGAAGATGGGTCAAGGGGGAGGGATCCTGAGACGAGTAGAATGAGTAGTAGATCTGTGCCAGTACAGAGGGATAAACCAACATTGTAATGGTTATCAACTGCACTGCAGGGAAGGAACACAAGTCGCCGAAAATTAAGGTTGTGTTGGCAACTGCAGAGAGGTACAGTGGGGCAAAAAAGTATTTAGACAGCCACCAATTGTGCAACTTCTCCCACTTAAAAAGATGAGAGAGGCCTGTAATTTTCATCATAGGTACACTTCAACTATGACAGACAAAATGAGAAAAAAATCCAGAAAATCACATTGTAGGATTTTTTATGAATTTATTTGCAAATTATGGTGGAAAATAAGTATTTGGCTAAGTATGGCTGTGCGTGACTTGATGTCAGAAGGGTTACAGGGTGTGTTAAGTGCTGGCCTGAGGTAGGACTAAATAGATTTCAATAGTGGAGTAGGGTGTTTTTTATTAAATGTTTTATTTTACTGAGCGTGGTGTTAGATAGTAGGGTATTTGTTTTTTATTTTTTCAAGCAAAGTATAAGGGAGTTAACATTAATACAATGCATGCCACTCTCTTGGCTAAGAGTTGAGTTGAGGAAAGACTGACTGTGCCACTTCTTGTTTTCATAAGAAAATCGTGTTGGCAATTCCAAATTGTTTGCCTAGTCAACACACACACACACACACACACACACACACACACACACACACACACACACACACACACACACACACACACACACACACACACACACACACACACACACACACACACACACACACACACACACACACACACACATGCCACTAGGGGTGTTTTTACAAGGAAATGTAAAGTATTATACAGAGCTATGACTGCATGGGACTCCCTTCCATCTAATATAGCGCAAGTGAACATCAAACCTGATATCAAAAAATAAATAATGCAACACCTCATGGCACAACACCTCTCCCCCATGTGACCTACTTGTTGTGTGTATGTCCTGACATGTATGTGTAACTGAGATGTGCACACACACTACATGTTAGTATTTTTAAATGTATGTCAATTGTAAATTATTTTGTCTGTAATGTCTTTTTTGTTATACATTGGACCCCAGTTAGACGAGCTGTCGCCATTGGCGTCGGATAATGGGGATCCTAATAACTCAAATCGAATGAAAACAAATGGAAAAACCAAAGCCTGTAACATTTTGATCAAGTGCTGACAACGTACAGAAGAGCTATGTGCCACAGACCTTACAGCCTTTCTTCTACTTGTGGTGTAGTTCAATCTAATCAACTGTATTGCACACTGATACATACCAGAATCAGGTTTTATTTTATTAACAAGATTAAAACTCTACATTTTAGTACTTTTTTAGTACTTTGGTTCACAGTGCACACAAAAAACTGAGTCTGCGTTTCCATCAAGAATCCTCATCCTTGCAGCCATGATGCCGAATGCATTCTGACATACATACTTTTGAAATAAGCAACTGTACACTTTCATTGTTGACACATGCATTTGATAAATGCTCTTCAAAATTACAGTATAAAGACCTTGAAATCTCCCCCCCAAAAAAATCCAATACAAAGACAGGAGACGAGAGAAAAGTAATTTAAATAATCATTACAGAGCAACTTGGCAAGGTCTACATACTGCAGTCCAGCTTTCTCAGAGCAAAAAAATATATACAGCTCTGGAATACCACTGCAAAATGATCAGCTTCTCTGGTTTTACTATTTATAGGTATGTGTTTGGGTTTTCCAGACCACCCCCTCAACAGTCTTTACTCTGCCTCCAACCCAATGGACATGTATTTATTCAACACTGCTACAGTTATGATGTAATTTCAATTTCTTTTGTTTTTTATTACCATTTTCATTATTTTATTTCACTTAATCCTGCATGAGCCTGGGATTTTCATGCTCAACAGTTTCCCGTGTGTATCAAGGATGGTCCACATCCCAAAGGACATCCAACCGACTTGACACAACTTTGGGAAGCATTGTTGTCAACATGGGCCAGCATCCCTGTGGAACGCTTTCCACACCTTTGGCAGTCCATTCCCTAACGAATTGAGGCTTTTCTGGGGCAAAAGTTTTAAACGTTTTTTTATATAATACTTTTCTCTCTCCCACATCTGTCTGCAGTTCCGGAGAGTGCTTTGACGATGGCCAGTGTCAAGAGGACTCGTCGTAGCTCTGTGAATGCCCTGCAGGATTCAACGGACCCAGATGCCAGTATGCTGAGTACACATGTCACTAAATAGTGGTGTCCACAGGGTTTCTCTGAGTCCATTTAAAACAGTGGTCAAATTCTGCCACTGTACTCAACATGTCTGTACTGTGTGTGTAGTTTGATGACAGCAATCTCAGTGCTTAAGACCTTGCTGCCACGTCATCAAAGTTTCTTGTAATTGTGACACTCCCTGGAACTTGAATTATCAAGGTTTGATGAGTAAACTCCCTTGTCAGTTGATGGGGGCCGTCATCAGTTCTGCAGACAGCCAACAATGTTATCAATGGGAATGGTGGCAATTCAGGAAGTTTTGACTGCTGACCGAACAACAAAGTGGTGCTCCAGTTTTTCTCTCCCTAAACCGAGTACAGAGAATGGATACCGGAATACTGGGATTGTTAGAACAATGGGAGAGGTTCTGATGGTGATGGCTCCGGTTGTTCTAGCTCCATTTATTTGGGTGCCAAAATAAATCATTCTAACCTTTAACAGCCACATTTCCATGTCCTTGCTTTTCTAACTCAGACTGTGGGTCTTTTTTTTGTAGATTTGAACGCTTATCACTTTTAGCTGGGCCATTGATCCCTGTTGGGATGGTCATAGTTGATCATTTTCAAATGTTTGACTTTTTCACTTTGTCACTTAGTCATGCATTGATGTCCATGGGAGAATAATTTCAAATATGAGACTTAGAGCCAGTGAACGAGGGACAGGCTGTTTAATATAAGTGTGATCTCACAGCTGTAAAGAAAATCCAGAAAAAATTGTTCTTATTCAGACAACTTCCTAACATGCTGGATTATAAAAGTTGAAACAGATTCATTATTTGTCAGACACACGCGCACGCGTGCACACACACTATCCCGTTTAAATGGAGCATCACTCAAACCATTGAATAAGCCATATCACACATTTCATGTTGTTCATCATTTCCACACGGGGAGTTGTACAGCTGAGGACACTTGGAGAAAACAACATGCTCCGATCCCAATAGCTCACCTCTTGACTCTTGAGAATAATTGGCCTGACTTCTGGAACACACCTTGAGACAGCTTTCCAAGCTCTGACTGAAGCTGTTGCTATCACTCAGTAACTTCCCTCAGGTGTGATGTTTGCCTAGACTTACTCTGTCAGACAAACAACTCCCAAGATGTCTTTGCCTGGACGGGGCCCATGAGTGGAAATCTGTGGTGAAAGACAAGGTGTTTGGTTCTAGCACTTTTAAATACAAGGGCCATGGACATTTCCTCTCCCTACAAATGCATGTAGCTGATTGAAACTCTCCACCATGCTGTTTCATGTGGCTTTAATCCTCATCCTAACATCGGGTCACTCTTCACCCCCCTAGGCCAATCACAGTTAGGTTTACTAACAGTGGGCTTCAAGTGACACCTTTCCTAGTAGAGTGATGTCCCTCAGTGGATGAAGGCTTCCTCAAGAAGTGTCTAAATCTACATGGCCAAAGCAACACCTTTCTTGCAATGGATTTAGCATGCTAGGCCAATGCTCTAAGTCTATGGAAAGTCGATGAATACTAGAATGATAAATGTGTTTCACCCCTGAATAACCTTGTGACTCACAGACAACGATACTGGCTTTGGAGCGTGTTGTGTGCCATTCTATTTGTTGACGCAGCATTGGCTAGTCAAATAATAGTGTTAAAGGTGAAACCTCCTAGAATAATACTTTATAGATTCTATTACATTGTAGAAGTACTATAATACCCTAATAAAACATGCAAAAGCATAGTTGTCACGTTCTGACAACTAGTTGTTCGTAGTTGTCACGTTCCTTTGTTTTTGTCTTTGTTTTAGCATGGTCAGGGCGTGAGTTGGGGTGGGCAGTCTGTTTGTTTTTCTATGTTGGTTTTTGTGTTCGGCCTGGTATAGTTCTCAATCACAGGCAGCTGCAATTGTTGTCCCTGATTGAGAATCATACTTAGGTAGCCTGGGTTTCACTTTTGATTTGTGGGTGTTTGTTTTCCTGTGTGAGTGTTTGGTCCACAGAGTACTGTTTCGGTTTTCGTTCGTTGATTTTATTGTTTTGTATTTCAGTGTTCAGTTCGTTTTATTAAAAAAGACATGAACACTTACCACGCTGCATCTTGGTCCTCCTCTCTATCTCCAGACGACATCCGTTACAGTAGTCTTTAATACGATTGCAATAATTAACATTGGTTTCTATCACTTTGTCACGTTGCCTGTGTATTCACTCAAATTTCAAGCCATTCCACTTATCCTAAATATTCAGTACATAATGGGAAGTCACAGGACTTTTTTATGGAGCCAGATAGCTGCCAAAAGGTTGAACATACATATCATTAGGATTGTAAAAATATTCCATGCGTGTGAAACATGATTCATAAATGCGAAATTTCTTCTGTGAACATACAAACACCATGATACGATTACGGACTAACATTTTAGGCTTGAACAAATTTTGTGTTGCAATTCTGACATACAATAATACCTTTCAGGAGCGTTGGGCCAGTAACCGAAAGATCGCTAGATCAAATCCCTGAGCTGACAAGGTAAACATCTGTCATTCTGCCCCTGAGCAAGGCAGTTAACCCACTGTCCGATGACGTGGATGTCAATTAAGACAGCCCACCGCATCGCTCTGATACGGAGGGGTTGGGTTAAATGCGGAAGACACATTTCAGTTGAATGCTTTCAGTTGTACAACTGACTAGGTATCCCCCTTTCCCTTTCAGAGTTTTGGCAGTTTCATCTCACCAAAAATAAAACGTACACCAAACGGCATGTGAGGAGTGCGAATATCTGTATGGCTTGTTTTTGTTGTCTGAGCACTGTACTCAGATTATTGCATGGTGTGCTTTTTCGGTAAAGCTTTTTTGAAATCTGACACAGCCATTGCATTAAGGAAAAGTGTATCTATAATTCCATGCATAATAGTTGTATCTCTTATCAATGTTTTATTATGAGTATTTCTGTAAATTTATGTGGCTCTCTGCAAAATCACTGGATGTTTTGGAACTACTGAACATAACGCGCCAATGTAAACTCAGATTTTTGGATATAAATACGAACATTATCGAACAAAACATACATGTATTGTGTAACATGAAGTACTATGAGTGTCATCTGATGAAGATCCTCAAAGGTTAGTGGTTAATTTTCTCCCTATTTCTGCTTTTTGTGACTCCTCTTTGGCTGTGTTTTTCTGTGACTAGGTGCAGACCTAACATAATCGTTTGCTGTACTTTCGTCGCAAAGTCTTTTTGAAATTGGACACTGTGGTGGGATTAACAACAAGTTTATCTTTAAAATAGTGTAAAATACTTCTATGTTTGAGGAATTTTAATTATGAGATTTCTGTTGTTTTGAATTTGGCGCCCTAATCTTTCACTGGCTGTTGTCATATCGATCCCGTTAGCGGGATTCAAGCTATAAGATATTTTTAATGCAAAATGTTTTATGAACTTTCTGAGAACTGAAATTATAAGTAAGTTGAATGTATTTAAATAATGTTCCGAGAACATGTTTCAAAAATACTTTTAATGACACTGCTGTCTTAGTTTGTTTTCAAACTCAAGCACCGATAGGATACATGGAAATTAATTTGTTTAGGCATTAATCATAAAAATATGTATTTTGTTTTGTGGCATGGCGTTGAACCTATGATCTTCTGCTCTCCATCCATGGGATTAGTCTACTGCATCACCAGGATGGAATTAGCATGCCGTGTATTTTTTTGAACTCGTACAAAGCTGTTAATGTTTGTCTATTTAAACAGAGCCCATTTCAAAGGAAACGAGCACTCACTAAGATCAGGTTTGGCCAATTAGTGGGCGTGGCCAACATACCTGAACATGAGTTTGAGTTTATTTATTCTTGCTCACAGAATTTACATTACTAATAATTTCAAATTTCTCATTTAAAATACATAACACATAATATGTGACAAATGGAATATTGAACAATTGAAAAAACTACAGGACCTTTTTCATGATGGTAATTTAAGTATTAAAAAGTGATTTAAAAAAAATATATTTTTTGGGAGAACCATTTAACTGCTAAAGTTATTATACAGTCTGATAGCAGTGGGTAGCGGCAGTTTGTACGGACAGTTATACAGGACAGTTCATGGCTGTTTCTCAGGAGGTGGTGCAGTTACCTCTTTTTGGAGGGAGCAGGTCATTCAGTGGATGGTCAAGAGTGTGCATGTCCTTCACCAGATGTACTGCAACCTGCTCTTGCCTGCTCTGCAGTGAGGGGAGCTGTGTTTTTTCACCTTTATTTAACCAGGTAGGCAATTTGAGAACAAGTTCTCATTTACAATTGCAACCTGGCCAAGATAAAGCAAAGCAGTTCGACACATACAACAACACAGAGTTACACATGGAGTAAAACAAACATAAAGTCAATAATACAGTAGAAAAATAAGTCTACATACAATGTGAGCAAATGAGGTGAGATAAGGGAGGTAAAGGCAAAAATAGGCCATGGTGGCAAAGTAAATACAATATAGCAAGTAAAACACTGGAATGATAGATTTGCAGTGGAAGAATGTGCAAAGTAGAGATAGAAATCATGGGGTGCAAAGGAGAAAAATTAATAAATACAGTAGGGGAAGAGGTAGTTGTTTGGGCTAAATTATAAATGGGCTATGCACAGGTGCAATAATCTGTGAGCTGCTCTGACAGCTGGTGCTTAAAGCTAGTGAGGGAGATAAGTGTTTCAAGTTTCAGAGATTTTTGTAGTTCATTCCAGTCATTGGCAGAAGAAATGTAAGGAGAGGCGGCCAAAGGAAGAATTGGTTTTGGGGGTGACCAGAGAGATATATCTGCTGGAGCACGTGCTACAGGTGGGTGCTGCTATGGTGACCGGCGAGTTGAGATAAGGTGGACTTTACAGAGCAGGGTCTTGTAGATGACCTGGAGCCAGTGGGTTTGGCGACGAGTATGAAGCGAGGGCCAGCCAACGAGAGCGTACAGGTCGCAGTGGTGGGTAGTATATGGGGCTTTGGTGACAAAACAGATGGCACTGTAATAGACTGCATCCAATTTACTGAGTAGGCTATTGGAGGCTATTTTGTAAATGACATCGCCGAAGTCGAGGATCGGTAGGATGGTCAGTTTTACGAGGGTATGTTTGGCAGCATGAGTGAAGGATGCTTTGTTTGCGAAATAGGAAGCCAATTCTAGATTTAACTTTGGAATGGTGATGTTTGATGCGAGTCTGGAAGGAGAGTTTACAGTCTAACCAGACACCTAGGTATTTGTAGTTGTCCACATATTCAGAACCGTCCAGAGTAGTGATGTTGGACGGGCGGGCAGGTGCAGGCAGCGTTCAGTTGCGTTCAGTTGAAGAGCATGCATTTAGTTTTACTTGTATTTAAGAGCAGTTGGAGGCCATGGAAGGAGAGTTGTATGCCATTGTAGCTCGTCTGGAGGGTTGTTAACACAGTGTCCAAGGAAGAGCTAGAAGTATACAGAATGGTGTCGTCTGCGTAGAGGTGGATCAGAGATTCACCAGAAGCAAGAGAGACATCATTGATGTATACAGAGAAGAGAGTCGGCCCAAGAATTGAACCCTGTGGCACCCCCATAGAGACTGTCAGAGGCCCGGACAACAGGCCCTCCATTTTGACACACTGAACTCTATCAGAGAAGTAGTTGTTTAACCAGTCGAGGCAGTCATTTGAGAAACCAAGGCTATCGAGTCTGCCGATGAGGATGTGGTGATTGACAGAGTTAAAAGCCTTGGCCAGGTCGATGAATATGGCTGCACAGTATTGTTTCTTATCGATGGCGGTTAAGATATCGTTTAGGACCTTGAGCGTGGCTGAGGTGCACCCATATGACCAGCTCTGAAACCAGATTGCATAGCGGAGAAGGTGCGGTGGGATTCAAAATGGTCGAGAATCTGTTTTTTGACTTGGCTTTCGAAGACCTTAGAAAGGCAGGGCAGGATAGATATAGGTCTGTAGCAGTTTGAGTCAAGAGTGTCAAAGGGGGATGACCGTAGCTGCTTTCCAATCTTTGGGAATCTCAAATGTCTTTCAGAACATCAGCTGACTGGATTTGGCAGAAGGAGAAATGAGGAAGGCTTGGGAGAGTTGCTGTGGGGGGTGCAGTGCTGTTGACCGGGGTAGGGGTAGCCAGGTGGAAAGCATGGCCATCCGTAGAAAAATGCTTATAATTCTCAATTATAGTGGATTTATCGGTAGTGACAGTGTTTCCTATCCTCAGTACAGTGGGCAGCTGGGAGGAGGTGTTCTTATTCTCCATGGACTTTACAATGTCCCAGAACGATTTTGAGTTTGTGTTGCAGGAAGCAAATTTCTGCTTGAAAAAGCTAGCCTTGGTTTTTCTTACTGTCTGTGTATATTGGTTTCTAGCTTCCCTGAAAAGTTGCATATCACAGGGGCTGTTCGATGCTAATGCAGAACGCCATAGGATGTTTTTGTGTTGGTTAAGGGCAGTCAGGTCTGGAGAGAACCAAGGGCTATATCTGTTCCTGGTTCTAAATTTCTTGAATGGGGCATGCTTATTTAAGATGGTGAGGAAGGCATAGAAAAAAAACAGGCATCCTCTACTGACGGGATGAGGTCAATATCCTTCCAGGATACCCGGGCCAGGTCGATTAGAAAGGCCTGCTCGCTGAAGTGTTTCAGGGAGCGTTTGACAGTGATGAGTGGAGGCAATGAGGCAGTGATCGCTGAGATCTTGGTTGAAATCAGCAGAGGTGTATTTGGAGGGCAAGTTGGTTAGGATGATATCTATGAGGGTGCCCATGTTTACGGCTACGGGGTGGTACCTGGTAGGTTCATTGATAATTTGTGTGAGATTGAGGGCATCAATCTTAGATTATAAGATGGCTGAGGTGTTAAGCATGTTCCAGTTTCGGTCACCAAGCAGCACGAGCTCTGAAGATAGATGGGGGGCAATCAGTTCACATATAGTGTCCAGAGCACAGCTGGGGGCAGAGGGTGGTCTAGAGCAGGCGGCAACGGTGAGAGACTTGTTTTTAGTGAGGTGGATTTTTAAAAGTAGAAGCTCAAATTGTTTGGGTACAGACCTGGATAGTAGGACAGAACTCTGCAGGCTATCTCTGCATTAGATTGCAACACCGCCCCCTTTAGCCGTTCTATCTTGTCTGAAAATGTTGTAGTTAGGGATGGAGATTTCAGAGTTTTTGATGGTCTTCCTAAGCCAGGATTCAGACATGGCTAGAACATCCGGATTGGCAGAGTGTGCTAAAGCAGTGAATAAAACAAACTTAGGGAGGAGGCTTCTAATATTAACATGCATGAAACCAAGGCTATTACGGTTGCAGAAGTCATCAAGAGAGAGCACCTGGGGAATAGGAGTGGAGCTAGGCACTGCAGGGCCTGGATTCACCTCTACATCACCAGAGGAACAGAGGAGGAGTAGGATAAGGGTACGGATAAAAGCTATGAGAATTGGTCGTCTAGAACATCCGGAACAGAGAGTAAAAGGAGGTTTCTGGGGGCGATAAAATAGCTTCAAGGTATAATGTACAGACAAAGGTATGGTAGGATGTGAAGGATATAGTGGAGGTAAACCTAGGCATTGAGTGATGATGAGAGAGATATTGTCTCTAGAAACATCATTGAAACCAGGTGATGTCATCACATGTGTGGGTGGTGGAACTGAAAGGTTGGATAAGGTATAATGAGCAGGGCTAGAGGCTCTACAGTGAAATAAGCCAATAAACACTGACCAGAACACTAATGGACAAGGCATATTGACATTAAGGAGAGGCATGATTAGTTGAGTGGTCATAAGGGTCCAGTGAGTGGTTGGGGTCATGGCGATTCAGACAGCTAGCCGAGCCATGGGTAGCAAGCTAGTAGAAGATGGTCTGTTTTTAGCCACCTTGTGCGTTTCCGTCGGTAGATTAGTGGGGTTCCATGTGGTAGCGGGGACCAATCCAATTGGTAAAATAGATATAGTTATAGTGACCCAAGAAAATTGTCCGATAGACCTATTCAGATAGCAGCCGGTAAGACAGCTAACGATTAGTGGGCCGAAGATGGGCGTTCAGGTAACATCGCGACGGAGGGACCAGTTGGATAACTCCCTCGGGCAGATAACGTCGGTAGTCCAGTTGTGAAGGCCTGGTGGGGCTCCGCATCGGCAGTAAAATGGGTCCGGATAGGTGATTGTAGCCCAGGAGTGGCTGATAGAACTCTTCAGCTGGCTGGCTCTGGAATAATTGATGTTTGCTCCGGGACCGATGTAAGCCAATAGTAACATGGATAGCAGCTAGCTAACTGCAAGATCCAGGTGTAAATGTCCAGAGCTTGCGGTAGAAATTCGGGGATATGGAGAGAAAAATAGGTCCGGTATGTTCTGGTCTGAGTCGTGTTGTACAAAACTGGTGATAGCTTTTCAAGCTAAAGGATAGCTGATGACCACCAACCGTGGTTAGCTGAATACTAACGTTAGCCAGTAAACTGGCTAGCTTCTGGCTAGCTTCTAGCTGGACTGCTCCACCTCTGGAGATGATCCTTAAGGCCCTCCTCTGCACCCTGTCTAGTGGGGTCTGCTGCTTTTTACTGTATCCAACTAACAGCACTCCACCGTATTCCAGACAAGGCCTGACCAGTGCACTATAGACTATGACCAGATCTTCAGTGGGTGGGCCATTTCTGGCAAGAACATTCAAAAAGTGCAGTCGTTTTGAGGCCTTCTTCACTGACTGCTCCACATCAAATCAAATTTGATGTCACATGCACCGAATACAAAAGGTGTAAACCTTACAGTGAAATGCTTACTTACAAGCACTTAACCAACAATGCAGTTAAGAAAATACCTAAAAAAATGTTTTAAAAAAAGTAACTGCAACTGCCGAGTTGCCATACCAGGCAGCGATGCAACCTGTTGGGATGCTCTCGATGGTGCAGCTATAAAACCTTTTGAGAATCTTAGAACCCATGCCAAATCTTTTCAATCACCTGAAGGGGAATAGGTTTTGTTGTGCCCTCTTCCAGACTGTCTTGCTGTGTTTGGACCATGTTAGTTTGTTGGTGATGTGGACACCAATGAACTTAATTATGTTGTTGGAAGTGTGTCTGGCAGTGCAGTCATGAGTGAACAGGGAGTACAGGAGGGGACTGAGAACTCACCCCTGATGGTGGGCACACCAAAGGTGACCTCTGACCAAGGGCTAAAAGTGCCATTTGCCATCCCCGTGTTTAGGATCAGCGTGGCGATCAATGTGTTGTTACCTACTCTTACCACCTGGGGCAAGTAACACCCGCACCATTGAGGAAGTCCAGAATCCAGTTGCAGAGGGAGGTGTTTAGTCCCAGGGTCACTTAGCTTAGTTTTTTTGATGAGCTTTTGATTTTTCCAAAACATGGACACTACTGTACAAGTTTTGATTGGGGCACACACTAGCAATTTCCAACATGAAATTAGACAGCCTCCAGTCACTCGTACAAGATTTTGACACTTTAGGTATGGGGCACACACTAGCAATCTTCTAGGCAGCAGGAACAGTCCCTTGCCAGTAGAAGTTGTGTGTGTGTGTGTGTGTGATGACAGGGGCTAGATCTTCTGCATGCGTTTTAGTAGCCAGGTTGGAATGCCATCAGGCCTACACGCTTTACATGGGCTCAGTCTGGTCAGAGTTTGCTTTATCTGACCAATGCTGCACAGCTCAACATGCCTTGTAGACATGGGCAGGGGGAAGATGGCAAGGGGTGAGGTGCTTGTCCATGCACCACACCTCTTATCAAGATAAAGTATTGAGAGAGTTGTAAGCTGTAGTCAATGAACAGCATTCTCACATAGGTGTTCCTTTTGTCCAGGTGTGGAACATTTTCTTAATGTTCTAAGAACATAACTTTAAATAAAACCATGAGGAAACCTGCAGAAAACTTTAGGAAACGTTATGGGAAGGTTGTATGCAAAATAACCTTAGGACAACTAAGTTCTAAGAAACATATTTTTCTCAGAACGTTATGTGCTAACTGGGTACTCTGGCCTCTCAACCAATCAGGATTAGTGAGAGATGTTAGAAGGCTAGCATTTCATGGAATCTGGAAGCAATTCAATTCAAATATTATTGTCCCCACAGGGAAATTCGTTGCGCAGTCAGGAGTCGAAGACATAATACATGTGACCCGTTACAGAAAACAAGGTGTCACTATTTCACAGGAGAGGCATTTGAAAAAAATAAAAAAATGAAGTGTTTTCGTTAAAAAAAAGTTTTTTAAATAAATGCCTTCTTGTGAACTTTCATGTGCCTTAAGAACAAACTTGTGTGTAATCTGTAAATATAAAATAATTTGAAATTTCGAAGCTGTTTAGACAGGGCTGGGACATTCAAGAGAATGCAAGTCCATTCTTTCACTCAAGGCTTCTGTGTCAAATGTCACACCCTGCTCTCTGCTACCGCGGATATTTGAAAGATCCATTGGATGTTCTGTGTAGCTACAGTTTTCAGTACCAGTGTTGCCCTGAATAAAGCTGCTGGCATCGACACAGCTCTGTCTTCTGTGACTAAAGCAGTCTGGACTGGTTGAAGCCGAGTGGGAAGGATCATTTTGAAAGTAAAGTGCTTCAGTCTGCCATGAATCATCATAATCTCACATAATCTACAGTTAAAATGCCAAGATACCTACGTTATTGTCTCAACTGTATAAAAAAGTTGTTTTCATTGCTCGCTATATAGCTAGTAAGCTATTGCTTTAACATGGGGCTCAATGAATGTTATTGCTGGTATGCACATTTTTTATGTCTTGTCTATGTTTGTCTGCTTTCCTCTTTTACAGCTTTAACCCTTTGACATAGACCAACAAATGGGTGAGATCATTCTACAGGGGTTCCTGCAGCGTAAGCTCAAACCGGTGTGATTGGAATGCTTATTGAGAACTTTCGACTGATGCAACAGTCAGTGTTTGAGATGGCCACACTGTTTTTTCACAGAAACGTTTTGCACAAATACAGTCCTTACAAAGTTATGTCCTAAATGTGACCCGTTTATTTATGAATGCAATGTTCAAACATTCACAGAAGTAGTGACAGCATTACACAATCATACAAACCAGAAAATGTAGGCTACATTAGTCCTAGCGCTAACTGAGGAAAGATTGAAGTAACACAAGTGGTCATATTTAGCTAACTCTTGAATGACAGAAACGGCAGTATGAATTAGCTAATAGCAACTACTATTTACATTTCATCACATCACGGGTGAGCTCACCATTGATCAAAACAATTGAGTAAAACACTTTCTAAGAATTGAAAGTAATCCGATGATGGATAGTTTGTGCCGTGCTGGTCTTTTATGAACATTTTAACATCTTGGTCATGTTCTGTTATACTCTCCAGCCAGCACAGCCAGAAGAGGACTGGCCACCCCTCATAGCCTAGTTCCTCTCTAGGTTTCTTCCTAGGTTTTGGCCTTTCTAGGGAGTTTTTCTTAGCCACAGTGCTTCTACCTGCATTGCTTGCTGTTTGGGGTTTTAGGCCGGGTTTCTGTACAGCACTTTGAGATATCAGCTGATGTAAGAAGGGCTATGTAAATACATTTGATTGATTGTGCGCGCCACATTGTTCGTTTTTTCACATAAACCAAAGATAAGAAGAGGAGACAAGATGAATTTGGTCTGTTTGCAGTATGCATGTTGAAGGAGGTGTGTAGTCTACGATCATTCACTTCCCTTCATTCACCTCCGGAAGTTTATGAACCATTCATTTGCCTCATTTTGTTATATATCTTTGGTCTGACAGACATTTACGTGGCACCCAGAATGCATTGTATAATGTCAACAAACATGGCACCACGCATATCTGGCAAATAGCTTATCATTAGCTCATAATCAGTGCAACCTTCAAAAAGTATTTTACACACGTAAATGTCCATTAAAATCTATGCAATAATCATAATGTATGATTTGTCACCAGTATTTCAAAACATTTGAATAAAACTGTAACTACATTATGCTACATACATACATACTATATGCTACAGTAAAAACGATAACACAATATACAGAAAATAAGGCACTTACTATGGTAGGAACTCACAAACAACAATGAAGGCAATGTGAGTGCCAGCCAGAAAATGTGCCAGGGGGAGAAGGTTTGTGAAAGACTGCGCAAATGTCTGCATACTTGATCTCGCAATAGTGAAATGGGCTTCTTCTATGTGAATTAATGAGGCGGAACACACCTCAATTCAAACTGTTGTTAGAAAATAAACCTGGTTAGAAAATAAAAATAGCCTATAGATAACTAGCAGGCAGCGTGGGTTAACTCTCCTGTTGCGTAACAATCACATTTTGGAACAGTGAGTGCATTCTGATAGCAGGTGCATAAAACAACTCATGCTGGGGTGACCGTCAGAGATATTTGGAACTCACACGTGAAAAGGTTTGTTGTGGCAAGGAGCATTCACTCAGAGCCATTTTCAGCTGCTGTGCAATGCTAACATCCTTCCTCCCAGAGATGTAAAAGCATCCCCTGGACTGGATACAACCCCGGTAAACATATATCTTTTTTTAGAAGATCAGGACTTTTGCAATGAAAAGGCCAAAGAGCAGGACAGAAATATGCTCTCAGGCTAGATTCCTTTGTTCATAACATGACCTGAACCAAAGTTACTCAAAGGATCTTATGATTTAGGCCTACGTCTAGATAGTGTTTTTACCTAAGCCTTCACGTGTTTGTATGTTTAAATGTTTTCCTCATTGTAGGCTACTACCTTTAATACTTGAAGTTCAAATAGTTTATTGTTTTTTAAGCACTACCTCACTGCTTTAGTACATGGCCACAGTCGCATGTGTTCCAATGTGAATTCTTTTAAGAGATGGGCGGTTCTAAGGCTTTAGAGGGTGTGAACTATGCTAAATGGGCGTAAACAAAGAGCAGCACTGTAGCTGTTCAATGTGAAAGGTTATCTTTATCATACAGTAATAGGCAAATGTAATACTGTAAATGGTTTGCCTACATGGGTAACTTGGTGAGATCCTTTTCAGATAATCCATTTTTAGCAATTTGGTGAAAGTATTCCTTTTCGAAATATATTTCCTATAGATTAATGTAGAGCAAGTGAGAAAATCACAGCAAAATGTTTGAATGTCTTTTTTACCCAAAATGTGATTATACATTTATCAACATTTAAACCAACATTACTTCCCCATGTTTCCTTCAACTACAGTGTATGATATACCATTTTGAAGCTCTGAGTCTGTGCTAAAATCCAATGTAAAAAACGGCATTTCAAATGTTGGAACATAAGACTGAAAAGAGATGGTCGGTCACAAATACCGTATATATAACTCTAGAAAATATGGATTGCAGCTCCATATTGAAACACTCAGTGTAAAAGCAAAGTGAACAAACGTGTACCAGAGATGTTCTGTAGTGTTCCCCTGTAACAGTCTTTGTTAGTACTCTGGATGTGTTTTAGCAGGATGATAATGGTCCTTTTCCTCAGACGATGCTGGTCCGTGTTTTCCCCGATGGTCTCTCTCTATGAAAGTGTGTGAGAAAGAGGTCCTGGTATGAAGCCAGGGTCTGAGGAGGCAGCTAGCTTAGCTAGCGCTCTGCCTTTTTAAGTGCCACACTTTTATATGAGGTGTCACGGGGGCCGTGAGATGTCCACTTCTTCCACAGCTGCAAGTCCTCAGCAGAATGGGGGGTGGGTGTATGTGTGTGTATTTGGGGAATGTGTTTCATCACTCTGTTCAGCAGTGGTCACTGACCTTAGATTACAGCTTTGATCAAGTTACTCCAGTGTTTCCCAAACCGGTCCTTGGAGACCAACCCGACCCTCAGCAGTCCACATATTTGTTAATCCCAAACACTAGCAAAATGTATTAATCTAATCAAGGGCTTGATATGCTGATTATTTGAATCAAATCAAATTGAATTAGTCATGTGCGCCGAATAGAACAGGTGTGACCTTACAGTGAAATGCTTACTTACGAGCCCCTAACCAACAATGCAGTTAACAAAAAATATGAATAAGAAATAAAAGTGGCAAGTAATTGAAGAGCGGCAGTAAAATAACAATAACGAGACTATATACAGGGGGGTACCAGAGTCAATGTGGAGACTATATACAGGGGGGTACCGGAGTCAATGTGGAGACCATATACAGGGGGGTACCGGAGTCAATGTGGAGACTATACACAGGGGGGTACCGGAGTCAATGTGGAGACTATACACAGGGGGGTACCGGAGTCAATGTGGAGACTATATACAGGGGGTACTGGAGTCAATGTGCGGGGCACCGGTTAGTTGAGGTAGTATGTACATGTTGGTAGAGCAATTAAAGTGACTATGCATAGATGATAACAACAGAGAGTAGCAGCAGTGTAAAGGGGGGGGGCAATGCAAATAGTTTGGGTAGCCATTTGATTAGGTGTTCAGGAGTGTTATGGCTTGGGGGTAGATGCCTCTTGGACCTAGACTTGGCACTCCGGTACTGCTTGCCATGATGGAGCAGAGAGAACAGTCTATGTCTAGGGTGGCTGGAGTCTTTGACAATTTTTAGGGCCTTCCTCTGACACCGCCTGGTATAGAGGACCTGGATGGCAGGAAGCTTGGCCCCAGTGATGCACTGGGCCTTTACGCACTACCCTCTATAGTGCCTTGTGGTTGGGGGCGGAGGAGTTGCAATACCAGGCAGTGATGCAACCAGTCAGGATGTTCTCGATGGTGCAGCTGTAGAACCTTTTGAGGATCTCAGGACCCATGCCAAATATTTTCAGTCTCCTGAAAAGGTGTGCTAGTGCTGGCTGGAGTACTTCAAATATGTGGAAAGTCTGGGGGTTTGTGATCCACTTTGAGGTTCGTCTTTGACGTCCTCTGGGCCTGCTATAGGGAGGACAGGATGTTTTTCTTTCGAATTCCAAGAACCTTCTCCCAGGAATACCGGGACTAATCCAACATGCATCTCAACATCTGCTTTCAGCTCTTTCTGTGTCTGGTGTCATTGAATAGAACTGAGGACAAATTAATTATTTGGGGATAAAAACACTGACTGATACGCATTTTGAAGTTGAGCATAGCTATACAGCACACAGTAAGCTGTCGTGATTGACAGGCAGGCAAGCTAGCAGACAGACAGTCAGTGGTGTCAGTTATCTGCCATCACCCCCAGGCCAGTAAGACCATGACCAATGAGAGCACTCCTAACGGGACTGTGGGCGGAAATCAACCGTAAAACTAAGAGAGAGCAGCGCAAGTAATCAGTGAGGTGATGGATGAGAAGAAAGTCAGGGCAGTCAGGTCATGGCCAGTCCTAACCACCATAAATGGACTACAATGGTTTTAGGGGTTTGCCAACCTCTACTGCCACTTTATTAAAATCTTCAGCTCCATTGCCTTTCCTCTTACCTCTCTCTTCAAGTCCTGTGCCATAAATTGGTGTGGAGTCCTGCACCAGATGAGACCTTCCACCTACTGAAGGGGTATTTTACATCAGCCCCGTTGCTGAAACACCCAGATCCTACGCTGCCCTTTGTGGTGGAGGTGGATGCCTCAAAAGGGGGTATGGGTTCCGTCCTGACCCAACACCAAGGTAACCAACAGAAATTGTATCCATGTGCATACTACTCTAAGAAACTCTCTCCTGCAGAGAGGAACTATGATGTCGGCGACCTGGTGCTCCTGGCGGTGAAGTTGGCATTAGAGGAGTGGAGACACTGGCTGGAGGGCACCAAGGACCCATTTCTCATCCTTACTGACTATCGGAACCTGGAGTACATATGGACTGTGAGACGGCTGAACCCGCCCCAAGCAAGGTGGGCCCCTTTCTTCACTCGATTCAACTTCACCCTGTCATATCACCCAGGTTCAAAGTACATCAAAGCCAATGCCCTGTCCCGTCTCCACGATTCAGGAAAGGTTCCTGTCCTGAGTGCGCCCATCATTCCGCCCAAATCATTGCCCCGTGCTTTGGGACGTAGACGGGGACATCTTCCAGGCTCTAGAGAGGGAACTGCAGCCTGCTACCTGCCCTCCAGCGCGCACCTACGTCCGCACGGAGACAAGGGATCGGCTGTTGACCTTCCATTCCATCTCCGTAAAGTACTGGAGGGCACCTTTGCGCAGGACTTTGTTCGCTGCATCAACTCCTGCTCCGTATGTGCCCCAAACCAAATCTCCCCGCCACACTCCAGCAGGGAAACCTTCCCCTTTCCATGCCTCAGCGGCCTTGGTCCCATCTCTCTATAGATTTCATCACTGATCTTCTCCCGTCTGATGGTTTCACCACTGTTATGGTTGTTGTGGACAGATTCTACAAATCCTGCCATTTTATCCCTCTCTCTGGTCTCCCTACTGCTCTCCAGGTTGATGAGGCACTGTTCCAGCAGGACTTCTGGCACTATGGCCTTCCGAAAGACATTGTCTCGACCGTGGCCAGCCGTGGCCAGCCTCACATCTAGATCACTGCCTCAGCCCAAGGGGCAGGTGGAGAGGACCAACCAGGAGCTGGGAAGGTTCCTTCAGAGTAATCAAGTCAAATCAAATGTATTTATACAGCCCTTTGTACATCAGCTGATATCTCAAAGTGCTGTACAGAAACCCAGCCTAAAACCCCACACTGTGTATCCGATGATACACACAGACATTGCCAAACAGGAATGATATAACCCCACCCACTTTGCAGATGCACAGCCCCCACACCACTAGAGGGATATCTTCAACCACCAACTTACCATCATGAGACAAGGCCGAGTATAGCCCACAAAGACCTCAGCCACGGCACAACCCAAGGGGGGTGCGCCAACCCAGACAGGAAGATCACATCAGTGACTGAACCCACTCAAGCGATGCACCCCTCCTTGGGACGGCATGAAAGAGCACCAGTAAGCCAGTGACTCAGCCCCTGTAATAGGGTTATAGGCAGAGAATCCCAGTGGAAAGAGGGGAACCGGCCAGGCAGAGACAGCAAGGGCGGTTCGTTGGTCCAGAGCCTTTCCGTTCACCTTCACACTCCTGGGCCAGACTACACTCAATCATATGACCCACTGAAGAGATGAGTCTTCAGTAAAGACTTAAAGGTTGAGAGCGAGTCTGCGTCTCTCACATGGGTGAAAATGGAGCTCTATAGGAGAAAGCCCTTTGCTTAGAAAATCTAGGGACAATTAGGAGGCCTGCGTCTTTTGACCGTAGCGTACGTGTAGGTATGTACGGCAGGACCAAATCAGAGAGATACAGTGGGGGAAAAAGTATTTAGTCAGCCACCAATTGTGCAAGTAGTCCCACTTAAAAAGATGAGAGGCCTGTAATTTCCATCACAGGTACACTTCAACTATGACAGACAAAATGAGAAAACAAATCCATAAAATCACATTGTAGGATTTTTAATGAATTTATTTGCAAATTATGGTGGAAAATAAGTATTTGGTCAATAACAAAAGATGATCTCAATACTTTGTTATATACCCTTTTGTTGGCAATGACAGAGGTCAAACATTTTCTGTAAGTCTTCACAAGGTTTTCACACACTGTTTCTGGTATTTTGGCCCATTCCTCCATGCAGATCTCCTCTAGAGCAGTGATGTTTTGGGGCTGTTGCTGGGCAACACAGACTTTCAACTCCCTCCAAAAATGTTCTATGGGGTTGAGATCTGGAGACTGGCTAGGCCACTCCAGGACCTTGAAATGCTTCTTACGAAGCCACTCCTTCGTTGCCCGGGCGGTGTGTTTGCTGAAAGACCCAGCCATGTTTCATCTTCAATGCCCTTGCTGATGGAAGGAGGTTTTCACTCAAAATCTCACGATACATGGCCCCATTCATTCTTTCCTTTACACGGATCAGTCGTCCTGGTCCCTTTGAGGAAAAACAGCCCCAAAGCATGATGTTTCCACCCCCATGCTTCACAGTAGGTAAGGTGTTCTTTGGATGCAACTCAGTATTCTTTGTCCTCCAAACACGACGAGTTGAATTTTTACCAAAAAGTTATATTTTGGTTTCATCTGACCATATGATATTCTCCCAATCTTCTTCTGGATCATCCAAATACTCTCTAGCAAACTTCAGACGGGCCTGGACATGTACTGGCTTAAGTAGGGGGACACGTCTGGCACTGCAGGATTAGAGTCCCTGGTGGCGTAGTGTGTTACTGATGGTAGGCTTTGTTACTTTGGTCCCAGCTCTCTGCAGGTCATTCACTAGGTCCCCCCGTGTGGTTCTGGGATTTTTGCTCACCGTTCTTGTGATAATTTTGACCCCACGGGGTGAGATCTTGTGTGGAGCCCCAGATCGAGGGAGATTATCAGTGGTCTTGTATGTCTTCCATTTCCTAATAATTTCTCCCACAGTTGATTTCCTCAAACCAAGCTGCTTACCTATTGCAGATTCAGTCTTCCCAGCCTGGTGCTGGTCTACAATTTTTGTTTCTGGTGTCCTTTGACAGTTATTTGGTCTTGGCCATAGTGGAATTTGGAGTGTGACTGTTTGAGGTTGTGGACAGGTGTCTTTTATACTGATAACAAGTTCAAACCGGTGCCATTAATACAGATAACGAGTAGAGGACAGAGGAGCCTCTTAAAGAAGAAGTTACAGGTCTGTGAGAGCCAGAAATCTCGCTTGTTTGTAGGTGACCAAATACTTATTTTCCACCATAATTTGCAAAGAAATTCATAAAAAATCCTACAATGTGATTTTCTGGATTTTTTTTCTCATTTTGTCTGTTATAGTTGAAGTGTACCTGTGATGGAAATTACAGGCCTCTCTCATCTTTTTAAGTGGGAGAACTTGCACAATTGGTGGCTGACTAAATACTTTTTTGCCCCACTGTAGGTAGGATCAAGCCCATGTAATGCTTTGTAGGTTAGCAGTAAAACCTTGAACTCAGTCCTTGCCTTGACAGGAAGCCAGTGTAGGGAGGCTTGCACTGGAGTAATATGATCAAATGTTTTGGTTCTAGTCAGGATTCTATCAGCTGTATTTAGCACTAACTGAAGTTTATTTAGTGCTTTATCCGGGTAGCCGGAAAGTAGAGCATTGCAGTAATCTAACCTAGAAGTTACAAAAGCAGGGATTCATTTTTCTGCATAATTTTTGGACAGAAAGTTTCTGATTTTTGCAATGTTACGTAATGGAAAAAAGCTGTTCTTGAAACAGTCTTGATATGTTCGTCAAAAGAGAGATCAGGGTCCAGAGTAATGCCGAGGTCCTTCACAGTTTTATTTGAGACGACTGTACAACCATTAAGATTAATTGTCAGATTCAACAGAAGATCTCTTAATTTATTGGGAACTAGAACAATTATCTCTGTTTTGTCCGAGTGTAAAAGTAGAAAGTTTGCAGCCATCCACTTCCTTATGTCATCACCGCATTGAGGCTCCCGTGTTCCATTCTGGTGATTAAATCTGGCTCTCCACCAGGAACCTCCTACTCCGCCTACCCTGACAGAAACTGAAACCCCAGTTTG
Source organism: Oncorhynchus masou masou (assembly GCF_036934945.1). NCBI lineage: Eukaryota > Metazoa > Chordata > Actinopteri > Salmoniformes > Salmonidae > Oncorhynchus > Oncorhynchus masou. Next base: position 33,320,750 of record NC_088229.1, read on the forward strand.
TGGGACCCTTCAAGGTCCTCCGGAGGGTCAATGAAGTAACATATCAATTAAAACTCCCTATCAACTACTGGATATCACCCTCTTTTCATGTTTCCCTTCTCAGGCCGGTGGTTCCTGGTCCCCTGGACATCAGTGGGACACCGGCGTATGCCGTCAGGTCCCACCAGGAGCGCTGTTGGGTCCAGGGGGCCGACATCCTGGACCCATCCTGGACCCATTCCCCTTGCCGGCGTCGTCCTGCGGCTCGATCCGCGAGTCGTGGGGTACTGTCATGCCTATTAATGCTCCCCCGCTTGATGTTGCGGGTCTGTTAACCACCGGTCCTGTCAATCATCATTACACACATCTGCTCCCCATTGTTACGCACACCAGGATCTCATCATCACCTTGATTACTCTCCCTTTATTTAGCCCTCAGTAGCCTCAGTATTGGTTTTGTTTGCGTTCAGTACGCTTCTCCTGTTTTGTTTATCTGCTTTTTCTTATTCATTAAATGTACCTTCTGCACCTGCTTCCTGGCTAAATGGAAGCAAGGGCAGACGGTACATTTGGTAAAACAATTACAGAGTTTAATGGCTGTGATAGGAGAAAACTGAAGATGGATCAACAAAATTGTAGTTACACCACAATACTTACCTAATTGACAGAGTAAAAAGAAGGAAGACTGTACAGAATACATTCATTCCAAAACATGCCTCCTGTTTGCAACAAGGCACTAAAATAATACTGTAAAGAAGTAGCAAAGTAATTCACTTTTTGTCCTCAATACAAAGTGTTATGTTTGGGGGAAATCTAATATAACACATTACTGAGTACCACTCTCCATATTTTCAAGCATAGTGGTGGCTACATCAGGTTATGGGTATGTGTGTAATCGTTAAGGACTGGGGGAGGGGGGTGGTTCAGGAGTCAGGATAAGAAAGAAACGGAATGGAGCTAAGCACAGGCAAAAATCCTAGAGGAAACCTGGTTCAGTCAACTTTCCACCAGACATTATGAGGTTATCTCAGTTTTGCTCTACAACCCCCTCAAGTGTCACAAGACTGTCTGAATGTAACCAGTACTGGTTTTAAACAATTTTTGAAAGTATGAAGGTAGTTTTGTGCCAAACAATTTTTTTTTAAACATATCCTATATCTCATAGATATAGGACAAACACTTGACTGTCTTTTTTGCAATTTATGAATGTGTTATTCAATGTGTTTCTCTGGGCATAGTAGTAAAGGCCAAATTCAATATTTTATCAAAAATGTTTTTATCAACACAATTATACCTAAAGGGGGCCTAAAGACCTACGATCATCTTAAAATAATTCCATATGTCAGCTTAGAACTCCCCCCAACGGCGTAGACTTTTACGAAATAACCTAAAACACAAATCTACTCTGATGTTACATACGAAGAAGACAGTGAAATTTCCTGACTGGCTGAGTTTCCGTTTTGACTTAAATCTGCTTAAAATTCTATAGCAAGACTTGAAAATGGCTGTCTAGCAATTATCAACAACCAATTTGACAGAGCTTGAAGAATTTTGGCAAGAATAATGGGCAAATATTGCACAATTTAGGTGTGAGACTTACCCAGAAAGACTGACAGCTGTCATCGCTACCAAAGATGATTGTAACATGTATTAACTCAGTGGTGTGAATACTTATGCAAATTACATTTCTGTTATTACTTTGTGATTATGAGGTTTTGTGTGTAGATGGGTGAGATTTTTTAAAATCCATTCTGAATTCAGGTTGTAACACAACAAAATGTGGAGTAAGTCAAGAGGTTCAATACTTTCTGAAGGCTCTGTAAATAATAGCCACTATTAGCCTTTCTTTCATCTGTCACATTTGTGTGGTTGTTCCAGAGCCTTGCTAGCAATAGTGGATTATATTAGGCTAAGATATTACAAGTTGTGGAATCATTTGGGACATGTAGCCTATTTGAATCATTATGGAGCCTAGTGCATGGTTCACGACGACTGGACCATTGTCATCGCCGTTCCATGATTAGTGAGGATTATTAGGGTAGATTTATAGAACTCCTGTTAAACCTATAGTGTACACTTTTCTCACCTTCCAATATTTCATGGATTGAACAATTCAACATGACAACTTTCAGGATGAATAAAATCACTGTATTTTTGATTCACCAATATATTTAGTGCCTAATGGCTCTCCAAACCAGTTATTTATTTATTATTCATAAATACTTTAACCCTAAATAATATACAAGATCAGAGTATTTTTTTATTAACCAATTGGTGCTGAAAAGAAGATGAATATGTCTGTATTTACATGGCTTTCTTTCATTGATCCCCAATATTCTGAACTGTTCTCTCAATATATTCTAGTGAGTCTGTCGAAGAAAATTGGAATTAAAGGTACATCCAATTTTAAAAGGATGGCTTTAGATAAATGTACTGAAAAACCTATTGAATGAAAACACCACAAGAAAATCTAGACAGGAAGTGGGACACTTTTCAGCTGTTGAATTACATTTATTCAGCGAGCGCAAGGGAACCACTCCTTCAAAGCCCGTTACGCGCCTGCATAAGGTAAATCAAATAGAATGATATTTGTCACATGCTTCGTAAACAACAGGTGTAGACTAACAGCTAAATGCTTGCTTACGAGCCTTCCCAAAATGCAGAGAGAAAAAAATGAAATTGTAAAAAAATGAAACATAATAACACAAGGAATAAATAGTCTCAATACTAACTGCTCAGTAGTGTGTAGGAAAGGCGCAAAGTCTGCCCAAACTGAATTAGAACCAGAAGCACCATGGAAATAACAAATCTCCTTCTTGACTGTTTTATATTGATTCATGTTCTTGACCTTGGAGGCATCTCCCACGTATCTTCCATGCTTTTGCTAATGGATGGTTTGGGAGAGCCAAAGAATACAAGATCTCACAGTTACAAACTCCTTGGCCACACTGGAGAAGGCATCATTTTACTCAGTTATTGTTTTTGTACAACATCTGGTGGTTAGCATGCACTTCATTGTGGGTTGCTTCTGCTAGCATCTAATCTGCTTCCATTAGAAACCCCTGAAAGGAGGATGTCATAACCCTCATGTCATAACCATAACCACATCAGGCTATGTCATACATCAAATACACTGTAGATTGTGATACAGTATATTGATGATTTCAGACATACATACACTGTACAGCAGATGTACAATATAGGTTGTTAAGAAAAAATAACCACCCATGTTTTAGCCCAAATATTATGGAAATAATTTCCCTCCTTGCGCCAGGACTTCCCTGCTTAGGGCAGATTCTGCTCAGGGATGTGGTATCGTGGACAGTGATTCGTCCTGTAATCTCATCTGGAATTTGAATCCCTCCTAATATGTGGTAGAACCAGTGTGCATACGATAGGAATCACACAGTTTCACACTTCAGGTATAGACTTGAAAGTCTTGTCTGCTCAAAACATGTTAAGCATGCAACTCACCCCATTCTGTCCTGTAACTGCTTAGTTCATGCTTGAAAATTATAATTTATGGAAACAATACACAAACTTCATGCTGATCACTATCTCAAATTCCAGTGAGTACTCTTGTTAAGAGTACTCACCTGGCTTCCGGGTTAAACGAGCAGTGTGTCAAGAACCAGTGCGGCTTTGCAGGGTTGTGTTTCAAAGGATGCATGGCTCTCGACCTTCGCCTCTCCCAAGTCCATACGGGAGTTGCAGCAATGGGACAAGACTGTAACTACCAATTGGGGAGAAAAAGAGGTAAAAAGAAAAACATACAAATATACATGCAACATGTAAAGTGTTGGTCCCATGTTCCATGAGATGAAATAAAATATCCCAGAAATGTCCCATATGTACAAAAGCTTATTTCTCAAAAATGTTGTACACATTTGTTTACTTCCCTTTTAGTAAGCATTTCTCCTTTGCCAAGATAATCTATTCACTTGACAGGTGTGGCACATTAAGAAGCTGATTTAACAGCATGATCATTACACAGGTGCACCTGCAGACAATAAAAGGCCACTCCAAAATGTAGTTTTGTCACACAATGCCACTAATGTCTCAAGTTGAGGGAGCGTGCAATTGGCATGCTGACTGCAGGAATGTAACTGCAGACCACATGTAACCATGCAAGCGCAGGACCTCCACGTCTGGCCTCTTCACCTGTGGGATCATCTGAGACCAGCCACCCGGACAACTGATAAAGCTGAGGAGTATTTCTGTCTGTAATGAAGCGCTATTGTGGGGAAAAACTCATTCTGTTGGCCGGACCTCCCAAGTGGGCGGGCCCATGCCCTCCCAGACTGCGCCCCTGCCCAATCATGTGAAATCCAATAAAATCGTTGAAATTCTTGCAAGTTGCGTTTATATTTTTGTTAAGTATATGTATAACTTTATAAGCTGGATTGCCTGTCTTTGCAATTTAGTTCATTTTTCATTTGCGCTCATTGGCATATTTAGCTAGCAGCCTCTATGGAAATGTGCCATGACTTGTGCTAAATTTGTTAACATTCTGGTAATATACCCCCAATGGCCTTTGTGTTTTCAGCGTCCCCTTGTGTACTAAGCTGGTAAAACCATAAATGCCCACAATGAGGGAAGGACGGTATGACGATTTGAAAATCTCGATAACGATAACTCTAGTTACCAGTATTCATTGTGAAGAGTTACCAGAGTAATTCCCAAATATATCATTCAAAGATACCTTTGAAGACTGTCTCAATACTAAAGTAAAAAATGTAATCGAGGACCAAACTTTGTGTCAGAGTTCCCTCATGGTCCGATGCCTTCCAATAAAAGACTTTGTATTCATTAGCATTTCCAAGTTCCTCAACCTGGCCACCAAAGTAACTCATCCAGCACTTTGACCAAAATTACAAAATAACATCCCAGGTAGCACATTTGGTTCCTTGGAAGTTGTGGGAATGTATGTTTTTTGTTTCCAATTGGTTCTGGGAACAAAGCCATAAGTTTCCTAACCGTTTTCTAAACATTCTGAGAATAGAAGTGAAAATGTCATCTTTTCTAGGAATTTTAATTACTTAGCTTAGGTTTTGGGAATGTTAACTATTTAGCTTAGGTTAACTGTTTTTAACACCAAGCACAGATGGAACTTAATCTCCTTAGGCATTAATCATTCAAACACATTTCTTTATTGTTGTGGCATTGCACCAGTGAGATGCAAACCTATGATCTTCTGCTCTTTATCCATGGAATTAGTCCACTGCGCCAACAGGATGGAGCAAGCATGCCATGTATTTTTTTACTCATACAAAGCTGTTCATTTTAGTCTATTCAAACAGACCCTGTTTCAAAGGAAAAAAGCACTCATTGAGATCAGCTGTGGCCAATTAGTGGGGGTGGCCAACACACCTGAACACACTTTCTTAGGGCTGAGATTCAGTTAACGGGATTGATATGGCAACAGCCAGTGAAAGTGCATGGCACCAAATTCAAACAACAGAAATCTCATAATTAAAATTTCTCAAACATACAAGTATCTTATACCATTTTAAATGTAATCTTGTTGTTAATCCCACCACAGTGTCTGATTTCAAATAGGCTTTACAATGAAAGCACCACAAACGATTTTGTTAGGTCAGAGCCAAGTCACAGAAAAACACAGCCATTTTTCCAGCCAAAGAGTGGAGTCACAAAAATCAGAAATAGAGATAGAATTAATCACTAACCTTTGATGATCTTCATCAGATGACACTCATAGGACTTCATGTTACACAATACATGTATGTTTTGTTCGATAAAGTTCATATTTATATCAAAAAACATCAGTATACATTGGCGCGTTATGTTCAGTAGTTCCAAAAACATCCAGTGATTGTGCAGAGAGCCACATCAATTTACAGAAATATTCAATATAAATGTTGATGAAAAGTGTTATACATGGAACTTTAGATAAACTTCTCATTAATGCAACAGCTGTGACAGATTTCAAAAAAGCTTTACGGAAAAAGCAAACCATGCAATAATCTGAGTACGGCGCTGAGGCTCAACGAGCCAAATGATATCCGCCATATTGTGCAGTCAACAGAAGTCAGAAATATCATTATAAATATTCACTTACCTTTGATGATCTTCATCAGACTGCACTCCCAGTAATCCCAGTTCCACAATAAATGTTTGTTTTGTTCGATAATGTCCATCATTTATGTCCAAATAGTTACTTTTGTTAGTGTGTTTTGTAAACAAATCCAAAGTCACAAAGTCTAGGAGCAGACGTAATGTCAAAACGTTCCGTTACAGTCCGTAGAAACATGTCAAACGATGCATAGAATCAATCTTTAGGATGTTTTTAACATAAATCTTCAATAATGTTCCAACCGGATAATTCCTTTGTCTTCAGATATGCAATGGAACGGGAGCTACCTCTCACGTGAACAAGCATCACGAGTTTGTGGCACTCTGCCAGACCACTGACTCAAAGAGCCCTTATGAGCCCCTCCTTTACAGTAGAAGCTTCAAACAAGTTTCGAAAGACGGTAGACATCTAGTGGAAGCCTTAGGAAGTGCAACATGACCAATATCCCACAGTATCATCAATAGGGAATGAGTTGAAAATCGACCAACCTCAGATTTCCCACTTCCTGGTTGGATTTTTTCTCAGGTTTTTGCCTGCCATATGAGTTCTGTTATACTCACAGACACCATTCAAACAGTTTTAAAAACTTCAGAGTGTTGTCTATCCAAATATACTATATGCATATATATATATATATAATATGCATATATTAGCAACTGGGACTGAGTAGCAAGCAGTTTACTCTGGGCACCTCTGGGCACCTTATTCATCCAAGCTACTCAATACTGCCCCCGGCCAAAAGAAGTAGATAGTGGCTAGAGAGTTTTGTTGACATTGAGAACGGAATGTATATGTTTTTAAATAACAGTTGTTGAACGTTACTAATGTTTTATTTTATTTTAATCCTTATTTTACCAGGTAAATTGACTGAAAACATGTTCTCATTTACAGCAACGAACTGGGGACTAGTTATAGAGGAGAGGAGGGAGAATGAATGTTTTTTATGCAAAATTTTCTTAATGTTTTGGGAACATGCCTTTAAATAGAATCATGCAGAACCTGCAGAAAATGTTATGCAGAATAACTGAAATTCCCACAGAAGAACGTTGTTTCTTAACATTTTCAGGAACAAATTGAGAACATTACTTTAGAACCATGAGCAAACCTGTTATATGAAGGTTGTGCGTAAAATAGTCACAGGACAACCACACTCTCACCAAGCTCTAAGAAACATACACTGCATTCAGAAAGTATTCATACCCCTTGACTTATTCCACATTGTTTCGTGTTACAGCATGAATTCAAAATGGATTAAATATATTTTCACACCCATCTACACACAATAAGTCATGATGACAAAGCTAAAACAATACAGAAATATCTCATTGACATAAGAATTCACAACACTTTGCTATGACACTCCAAATTGAGCTCAGGTGCATCCAATTTCCTTTGATCGTCCTTGAGATGTTGCTGCAACTTGATTGGCGTCCACCTGTACCCAATTCAATTGTTTGGACATGATTTAGAAAGAAACACACCTTTCTGTATACGCTCCCACAGTTGACAGTGTGTGTCAGAGCAGAAACTATACCTTGAAGTCCAATAAACTGTCCGTAGACCTCAGAGAAGGGTATAAAACAATTTCTAGTGTTGAGAGTTTCCAAGAGCACAGTGATCTCCATCATTGGGAATTTTAACAAATGTGAAATTACCCAGACTCTGCCTAGAGCTGGCTGTCTGACCAAACTCAGCAACCGAGCAAGAGGGACCTTGGTCAGGGATGTGACCAAGAACCCAATGACCACTCTGACAGAACTACAGAGTTCCTTGGTTGAGAGGGGAGAACCTGCCAGAAGGACAACAGTCTCTACAGGACTTCACCAATCTGGGCTTTATGGGAGAGTGGCCAGATGGCAGACAATCCTGTGAAAAATGCAAATGACAGCACATATTGGCATGTGAAAGACTCAAAGCATAAGGCAAAATACACTGCTCAAAAAATAAATGGAACACTTAAACAACACAATGTAACTCCAAGTCAATCACACTTCTGTGAAATCAAACTGCCCACTTAGGAAGCAACACTGATTGACAATAAATGTAAAATGCTGTTGCGCATATGGAATAGACAACAGGTGGAAATTATAGGCAATTAGCAAGACACCCCCAATAAAGGAGTGGTTCTACAGGTGGGGACCACAGACCACTTCTCAGTTCCTATGCTTCCTGGCTGATGTTTTGGTCACTTTTGAATGCTGGCGGTGCTTTCACTCTGCAGCTCATCCAGAATGGCACATCAATGCGAGATGTGGCAAGAAGGTTTGCTGTGTCTGTTAGCGTAGTGTCCAGAGCATGGAGGCCCTACCAGGAGACAGGCCAGTACATCAGGAGACGTGGAGGAGGCCATAGGAGGGCAACAACCCAGCAGCAGGACCGCTACCTCCGCTTTTGTGCAAGGAGGAGCAGGAGGAGCATGGCCAGAGCCATGCAAAATGACCTCCAGCAGGCCACAAATGTGCATGTGTCTGCTCAAACGGTCAGAAACAGACTCCATGAGGGTGGTAGGAGGGCCCGACGTCCACAGGTGGGGGTTGTGCTTACAGTCCAACACCGTGCAGGACGTTTTTCATTTGCCAGAGAACACCAAGATTGGCAAATTCGCCACTGGCGCCCTGTGCTCTTCACAGATGACAGCAGGTTCACACTGAGCACATGTGACAGACGTGACAGTCTGGAGACGCCGTGGAGAACGCTCTGCTGTCTGCAACATCCTCCAGCATGACCGGTTTGGCGGTGGGTCAGTCATGGTGTGGGGTGGCATTTCTTTGGGGGGCCGCACAGCCCTCCATGTACTCGCCAGAGGTAGCATGACTGCCATTAGGTACCGAGATGAGATCCTCAGACCCCTTGTGAGACCATATGCTGGTGCAGTTGGCCCTGGGTTCCTCCTAATGCAAGACAATGCTCGACCTCATGTGGCTGGAGTGTGTCAGCAGTTCCTGCAAGAGGAAGGCATTGATGCTATGGACTGGCCCGTCCGTTCCCCAGACCTGATTCCAATTGAGCACATCTGGGACATCATGTCTCGCTCCATCCACCAAACATTGCACCACAGACTGTCCAGGAGTTGGGGGATGCTTTAGTCCAGGTCTGGGAGGAGACCCCTCAGGAGACCATCTACCACCTCATCAGGAGCATGCCCAGGCGTTGTAGGGAGGTCATACAGGCACGTGGAGGCCACACACACTACTGAGAATCATTTTTACTTGTTTTAAGGACATTACATAAAAGTTGGAACAGCTTGTAGTATGGTTTTCCACTTTAATTTTGAGTGTGACTCCAAATCCAGACCTCCATGGGTTGATACATTTGATTTCCATTGATAATGTTTGTGTGATTTTGTTGTCAGCACATTCAACTTTGTAAAGAAAAAAGTATTTAATAAGAATATTTCATTCATTCAGATCTAGGATGTGTGAGCAGTGTATTATGTGGCAAAATATTCTGAGACAGAAAATCTAACTCTTTGTCCTGAATGCAAAGCGCTATCTTTGAATAAAACCAGTCACAGCTCATCACCTGTCTAACACCATCCCTACCTTGAAGTATGGTGGTGGCAGCATCATGCTATGGGGATGCTTTTCAGCAGTGGGGACTGGGAGACGGGTAAGGATAGAGGGAACAACGAATGGAGCCAAATACAGGCAAATCCTTGATGAGAATCTGCTTCAGAGTGCAAACAACCTTAGACTTGGGGTGAAGATTTACATTCCAACAGGACAATGACCCAAAGCGTGCATCCAAAGAAATTCTGGAATGGCTTCAGAACAAGAATGTGAAAGTCCTTCAGTGGCCCAGCCAAAGCCCAGACGTGAATCTCATTGACAATCTTTGTAAAAACTTGAAGATCCCCAAATCCAGCTGTGCAAAGCTGATACAGACATACCCAAAACAATTTTTTGGACCCGTGAAGACCTCTAGTGTGAATACTTATATAAATTAGATTTCTGTATTTCATTTTCAATACATTTGTAAAAATGTGTTTTCCACATTGTCATTATAGGGTATTGTGTGTAGATGGGTGAGGGGGGAATGTAAATTTAATAGATTTTGAATTCAAACTGTAACACAACCAAATGTGGATTAAGTCAACTTTCTGAACTCAATGTATGGTTCCCAAAATGTTATGTGCTGGATGGGATTAGAGGACATCTGGCTGATATAGTTCCTACTGAACACAACCCTGGCATGGCACACCTGGTCCAAGGAGACTATCCTGTCTGTATGTACTGTAGGATGGGGATTAAAGGGTGACTTACTCCTACTAACCACACAATGCCACCCGTCAGGCACTCTGTTTGGATGTGTTCTCCTTGAACTTGCTGATCACTATGGGGGTCAGGAAGGAAGGTTAAGCTTGTGTGCTTTTTTTTGGAGGAGATTTCACAGTTGATTTGTTCTTGGAAATTGGGTGGGGGGGGGGTACAGCAGGTCCCCAAAACCCTGTAGAACACATGCCCACACACACTCACTCATACAAACTTGTCACATACTTCCACAAGCCGTCTACTATCACGTTAGCCACAAACCAGTGTGTATGTGGAAACATGCTTTTCAATGTACACAAAAGTAGCTGATAAATTAAGTTGTTTTGGAGCAGGTCCTGTAGAAAGAAGCCATAGCAGTAATTTGTGAATTCTGACATTCCTGTCTTTCTCCTAACCTTGCCTCAGGGCTCTGTAAAACCTTCCAAATGCCAGAGGTAGACTCAGAACATGCAAACACTGCCCAGAAGGTTAAAGCCAACTGTCTCGGGAACATGTTTGCTTCTGTAATATAATTTAGTGCAGATAGACAGACAGTTGTTTGGCCTTCTCTGCACAACATCATACTAGTCATAATTAACGTTGACTTGGGCTATAATGCACATCTGTATCTGATCAGATGCCTATTGGTTGGATCCTGCAGGAACATGGTGCATCCTGGGTTTCTATGCCCCCAACAATGCACACTTGTATGCACACACACAGTGTGTGTACACAATCACAGTACTCAAAGGGAAGTCCATGTTGATGCAGTTCTCATAGGAGAGATCAAACAAGCATCACGTTTTTTCACACATACAGGACTGTTTGCCATTGGTCCACTGAGCTTAAAGACAATGTTTGGTTGTACAGGTAACTGTCAAAATGAAGGAAACATGTGAGAAATGAGGATTACAAAGTATATTGAAAGCAGGTCCTTCCACACAGGTGTGGTTCCTGAGTTAATTAAGCAATTAACATCCCATCATGTATTCAGACCCCTTGACTTTTTCCACATTTTGTTACGTCACAGCTTTATTCGAAATGTTATTAAATTGTTTTTTTCCCGCCTCATCAATCTACACACAATACCCCATAATGACGAAGCAAAAACTGGTTGTTAGAAATGTCTGCAAATGTATTAAAAATAAAAAAATGAAATATCACATTTACATAAGTATTTCGACCCTTTACTCAGGACTTTGTTGAAGCACCTTCAGCAGCGATTACAGCCCCGAGTCTTCTTGGACATGACTCTACACATCTGTATTTGGGGAGTTTCTCCCATTCTTCTCTGCAGATCCTCTCAAGCTCTGTCAGGTTGGATGGGGAGCGTTTCTGCCTAGCTATTTTCAGGTCTCTCCAGAGATGTTTGATCAGGTTCAAGTCCAGGCTCTGGCTGGGCCACTCAAGGACTTCAAGGACATGAAGAAACTTAACCCGAAGCCACTCCTGCATTGTCTTGGCAGTGTGCTTAGGGTTGTTGTCCTGTTGGAAGGTGAACCTTCCAGGTCTGGAGCAGGTATTTATCAAGGATATCTTTGTACTTTGCTCCATTCATCTTTACCTCGATCTTGACTAGACTCCCAGTCCCTGCCGCTGAAAAATATCTCCCCAGTTAAGGTTGGTTACAAAGGATGAACACACTGCAATTTTATTGTTCTCTCTTTTCCTTTCTCTTCCCATCATTGCATTAAGCCCTTCAGATTGTTGTCTTGGATTGCCTGTACAGAACCTCTGCTCCAATTCCTTTTTAGCTTTCCACATTTTTGACCTGAATTCAGTATCTCCTTTCAGGAACGCAAACTTCCTTTCATTGAGGCACATTTTCAAGTCCTTGGACACCCAGGGCTTGTTGTTGGGAAATACTCGGACAGTTTTTGTGTTAATGATAGTATCCTCACAGAACTGGATGCATTATGTGATGCTGTCTGTCAACTCATGGGGATCCCTGCAAAGAAGGTCAAAGAACACCTCCCAGTCTGTGATGTCAAAGCAATCATTGAGCTCAACAAGAATCTCATAGTCTCTGGTGCACACTTGCTCAATCACATTACACTACATGGACCAAGTATCAACTACAAAGATACATAGCCCCCCGCCTATTGATTTATGTGATGTTGTAATGACAGTGTATCCATCAATGTTCACATCAATATTGTTCTGCTTGAGCCATGTTTCTGTAAAGCAGATTAAATTACTTCTTCTAAAGTCCTCTTTAAATTTAGCCCTTGACGCTATCTCATCCAGTTTATTATTTAGTGACCTCACATTTGACAGGGTGATCACCAGGAGCGAGTGACGGTTTCTCCGCCTCCGTAGTCTCGACCACATCTTGAGCCTCGCTTCTTCTTAGTTTCCTTTTTTGACTTTGTAGAACAACCATCAGGCAAGGCAATGCTGTTTTGGAGAGTGTGAGCTTTATCTCGCAAAGAGAGTAGAAACTCACCGGAGTAGGTGATGGTGGTTGATTTACTCACAAAATCCCTACAACCTCCGGTAGTGATTGTAAAGTTTTCCGCATATTGCAGCAATTAGGATGAAGAAGGTCACACATGCCACGTACGTTAAAACTTGCGACACACTTGGATTTAGACAAAACTAAACTAAATTGAGCGATATAACTATAACTATAAACAAACAAATAATTCACACAGGTGAGCTCAGGGTCTGGCAGCAGTACCTCGCCCCCAAGTCGGAGCCTGACTAGTCCCTGCCGCTGAAAAACATCCCCACAGCATGATGTTGCCACCAACATGCTTCACCGTAGGGATGGTGCCAGGTTTCTTCCAGATGTGACGCTTGGTTTCAACAGACAAGGGAATCTTACCATAAAGGCCTAGAGTGCTGCAGGGATGGTTGTCCTTCTGGAAGGTTCTCCTACCTCCACAGAGGAACTCTGGAGCTCTGTCAGAGTGACCATCGGGTTCTTACTCACCTCCCTGACCAAGGCCCATATAACCCAATTGCTCAGTTTGGCTGAGCGGTCAGCTCTAGGAAGAGTCTGGGTGGTACCAAACTTCTTCCATTTAAGAATGTTGGAGCCCACTGTGTTCTTGGGGACCTTCAATGCTGCAGCAATGTTTTGGTACTCTTCCCAAGATCTGTGCCTCGACACAATCCTGTCTCGGAGCTCTACGGATAATTCCTTTGACCCCATGGCTTGGTTTTTGCTCTGACATTTACTGTCAACCGTGAGACCTTATATAGACAGGTGTGTGTGCCTTTCCAAATCATGTACAATCAATTGAATGTATTGTACCACAGGTGCACGCCAATCAAGTTGTAGAAACATCTCAAGGATGATCAATGGAAACAGGATGCACCTGAGCTCCATTTTGAGTCCCAAAGCAAAGGGTCTGAATATTTATGTAAATAAACATTTCTAAAAACTTTTTTCACTTTGTCATTATGGGACATTGTTTATAGATTGATCAGGAAATTAAGTAATTGAATCCATTTTAGAATAAAGCTGTAATGTAGCAAAATGTGGAATATGTCATGGGGTCAGAATACTCTCTCCGAATGTACTGTATGCTACTGAATATAGGCTATTAACATTGCAGTTCAAGCAGCTATTGTTTGCTCCCTTATGTTGTTGAAAATTGTAATATTACGTTTGGGATACAGGTTAATCGTAGATGGATTTAATGTGATAAACAAGTGACTTGCATGGACACTTGGTTTTGTTTAGTCATTTTAGTTAGTCAGTTTAGTTTGTGGCATTGTGAAACCAACCGGACCAAATGAGAAAAAAATACAATGGAACAAATAATCTAACTCTGATTCGAACTATAGATTAGAAAAATGTGTGAAAATGCCCAGAAAGAGGGGTCTCAAAGGAGCATAGGGGGTTTCAAGGGTGTTTGTGTGTGTCTCAGTCACCAAATCTCAACCCAATTGAAAACTTATGGGAGACTCTGGAGCCATAGCTGAGACAGTATTTTCCACCACCATCAACAAAACACCAAATTATTGAATTTATCATGAAAGAATGTTGTCACATCTCTCCAACAGTCACATCTCTCCAAGAGTTCCAGACACTTGTAGAATCTATGCCAAAGGTATAGGAATGGGTGACAATGTATCAGTGTTGAAGAATGTTCTTTATGTAATTTAACATTTGCTTTATGATGTTGAAATTACTGTAGGATTGGCAAGGCTTTATTGCGTTATCCAGCTTCCACATTATCCATATCATATGATCATAGACTTACACAAAATAGACCAATCTGTGGAGGACTCTTATTCACTTACAGCTACAGTGAGTCTGTCTAATGTTGGCTTGACTCATCTTGTCTGGAAACGCTAGCTATGATACTTATATATGTACAGTACAGCGAATCAATACCAGACTCCCTTGTGGACTCTCGGGTCCTGCAGCTCTTGGCCGTTGGCTCGGCCGTCTTGAGGAAGTTTTGGAGATTTGTATTTTATTTGAAGAACTGAGAGAGATGACGCCGATAGGAAATACTCCAGCGATTTGTCATGACATTGAGCATAGCATATGTAGTAGATGCAGTGATGAACCCACGCATTCAACACTCTCTTTCCACTGTCCTGCATTCACGCCATTTCCGCTTGATTGGAAATCCCACTCATCGCTCACCGAGCATCCTTTCCACTAAAAATCACTCTTCGCTCACAGGAACAAAAAACTGCCTCTCCAAATTCGCTCCATTCATCTTTTATAGTCTACCGTTTTAAGAAAGAAAGAAATACATTGTTAAGGATTTGCGACACACTATATGCAGCATGATCACTCAGCATTTCAACAACACATTGTTGTATTTAATCAACAACGCTTTTAAATCGGGCCTTTATGCTGTATAAAAGGAAATGTAAAAAATATACTTTGAATTTAAGAACAATTTATAAAGGAAAATGCCTTATTATTACAGTCTACAGTGCCTTTGAGTTCACTTTTAGAAACACCATAACTGCGCAATGTTGTCCAGCATAGCCTAATTTTTGTGTTAATTTAGCCTAGTAGACGCTCTTATATTCCCATACCCCAATTACAATCAACATAAATATACTTGATTAACAATATAATGGATTAAAATATAATACATTTAAAAATGACATTTTTCTATATGAAAAAGTTGTAAGTGCAAACATGATGATATGCGGCCACTGTGTTAAAAAACAAATCCCCTTTTCTCTAATCCATCGATGATCAGACACTTCAGTTGTAACTGGCTCTGCTGTGCTACATTTTTACAGTTGACAGACAACTTTAGACTATCCACATTATTAACAATATCCTCTAGAATGTAAAACGTTGCCGGTGCTGCAGCATTCACTCATTCATTGTCTTGCCATCATCAATTACACAGGCTGTCAGTAATATATTTCTTGGTCGACTCAAATCTCTGCGCATTACTAGTGGTGTGGGGTAGGCTAAACCAATACAACAGAAATAGGCCGTATTAATGTTATAGTGATTAAGGGAACGAAAAATGCTGGGCAAAGCATGCCCAGACCTTATGACTGACCGGTACTGGAGCGAAATTGGAATGAGAGAGAAGGCCGGTGATCTAACATTTTTTTAAATCCGCTTCACGCTCCAGACAAACTATGCACACTCCATCTAATAGTTCCTAATATGGATTCCATAAGGGGACTATTGGGTCACCTGGAGATACAGGCAGCAAGCATCGAAATAGAATAGCACCGACGATGAAGCACTGACGACGAAGTGTAGCCTGTTATTTTGTGCCGTCTCATGGATGAAAATATAATTAATGAACTAAGCATTATTTTCGCAATGGAAATTGCTGTCTTGTGTCATCAAAACAAGAACCGCTGGGCCTCGAGGGGCCTCGAGGCCCCCCACCCCCCACCCCACCAAGACTCGCGGTCAAATGATGAAAACATCAGTAGCCTAAACATAACGTCAGTAGCCTAAACATAATTTTAAGCGCCAAGTGTGCTTGATGAAGAATGAAAATCTGCACAAAAGCAATAATTGCATTATAATGAATATAAGTGTTGATATGACAGCAAGGCCCTTGAGAAGGAACTTAACCTAATTGTTCATGTAAGTCACTCTGGATAAGAGCGTGTGATAAATGACAACGACAAAAAAAGCTGGTGAGTGCGTTGCTGATGTTGTTTTCTTGCTTGAGACGTAGGGCCTCCTTTCTGTAATGACATTTTGCGCTGTTATTCGGCCGCAGCATTGTCACCAGCTTGTTCTTGTCACCAGCTTGTTCTAGCCAAACGGTGCCGTCCCTTCCTATCTTCTGTCTCACTATTTGGTGGTGGCGCAGGCACCTTAGTGCGCAACATTCTGGATTTTTTTTTTGCGCTTAGGCCTCGGAGGTGCAGGTTCAGAATCAGAATAATAATCATCAGCGATGTGATGAGTCATTTCTTCCACAACATCTGAGTCGTTTTCATTCAGATTTTGTAACGTCACTAACACAGCATGTGCATCCATTCATCTTGGTCTTCTTGCCATTGTAAATTACCCACTCTCTCACTGTGTACTCCACGTAGGCCAGCGTAGACTGATATGAAAGCTTGAATTTGGTGGACTGATTTAGGGTACATACCATTTTTAGATTATAATTAGAATAAATCACTAGAATAGACTTGCTGCCCTGTTCTTCATTCGCAATTGGTGATTTCATCCCCTCGCTCATCAACTCACCCATTCTCCCCCTTTCTCCCCATCATAGTTTGCTTCATTTTTTTATATGTTGTTTATATGTGTGAAATGAGTTTCTGTGTAGTTTATGTTCAGTTTCCAGGCATTTATCGGGGATATTATCAACTTGGCATGGCACCTTCAGAAGGCCTTTCTGTCGGGAGAAGGAGGGGCACGGGGGGGGGGGGGAAGTGGTTACAACTCCAGTTTTGTTTGTGATATTAAGATTCTAACAATGACAGTGTGTTTATATAGACTTATTTAGGACAAGTCAAGGATGGAGGGGAGGCATGACCTATAAAAATAAATAATGATATGAGCAGTCCAAATCACCTCATCAGCAGTTCCAGTGATAACATTTTTGTCGGTGGCCATGGTGATGGAAGAAAGACACAAATGTAGGTCCATTTGCCAACACAGTCAGAGTGTTTGTGGATGCTTTCCTTGGAGATACTAAGGAAATATCCTGAACCAGGATATTAACTTTCAGGACATGCCGGAAAGGAATTCTCAGGATATACCGGATAGGAAAGGTTACAGTACATGAGAGATCAGGGGTACATAGCTCTACATCCTTAAAGCATTAAAACATTAAAACAGGTTCTAACCAGTTCTCACAGCCTATGTGTCTAAGATAGGGGAGTGATAAGATCTCAGTCATGCAGTGAGTTTCAAACACCAGGGAGGTTGTCTAATGCCTCACAAATAAGGACACCTTTTGATAGAGGGATAAAAAAACAAAAAAACAGACATTGAATATCTCTTTGAGCATGGTGAAGTTATTAATTACACTTTGGATGGTGTATCAATACACCCAGTCACTACAAAGATACAGGCGTCCTTCCTAACTCAGTTGCCGGAGAGGTGTTGCTCAGGTGTTTCACCATGAGGCTCTTTGAAAGAGTTACAAAGTTTAATGGCTGTGATAGGAGATAACTGAGGATGTACTGTAGTTAATCCACAATATTACCATTGTTGTTAATCCACAATATTAACCTAAATGACAGAGAATAAAAATATTCCAAAACATGCATCCTGTTTGCAATAAGACATTAAAGTAAAACTGCAAAAAAAAAAAATGGAAAGGAAATTACCTTTATGTCCTGAATACAAAGCGTGATGTTTGAGGCAAATCCAACACAATATATTACTGAGTACCACTCTTCATATTTTCAAGCATGGTGGTGTCTGCATCATGTTATGGGTACGCTTGTCATCAGCAGGATAATAACATAATATACAAGTCAAAATATACAGTACAGTCAAAGGTTTGGACAACACAACTGATTGGCTCAAGCACATTAAAAAGAAAAGAAATTCCACAAATTAACTTTTACCAGGGCACACATGTTAGTTGAAATGCATTCCAGGTGACTACCTCATGAAGCTGGTTGAGAGAATGCCAAGAGTATGCAAAGCGGTCATCAAGGCAAAGGGTGGCTACTTTGAAGAATCTAAAATCTAATATCTATTTGGATTTGTTTAACACTTTTTTGGTTACTATATTATTTCATGTGTTATTTCAAACGTTTGATATCTTCACTATTATTATACAATGTAGAAAATAGCAAAAATAAAGAAAAAACCTTGAATGAGTAGGTGTCTTCAAACTTTTGACTGGGACTGTAAATCGGCTTAAAAATCTATAGGAAGACTTGACAATGGCTGTCTAGGAATAATCAACAACCACCTTGACAGAGGGTGAAGAATGTTTAAAACATTATGCAAATATTTTACAATCCAGGTGTTTAAAGCTCTTACAGACATACCCAGAAAGACCCATAGCTGTAATCACAGCCAAAGTTGCTTCTACAAAGTAATGACTCAGGTGTATGTATACTTATGTCAATGAGATATTTCTCTATTTCATTTACAATGAATTTGCCCAAATTTCTAAAAACATTATTTTATATTTACTGTATATTTTGACTTGTGTATTATGTTATTATCCTGCTGATGACAAGCATACCCATAACATGATGCAGACACCACCATAGATGGGTGAGAAAAAAAATATTGAATGCATTTTGAATTCAGACTGTAACAACAAAATGAGGAATAAGTCAAGGGGTGTGAATACTTTCTGAAGGCAAGTCATACACTGTAGGTGACACAATATTTTGCAGTACACTGCTGAAAAAAAGCTCTCTTTAGTGATCATGTTGAAACTTTGTAATCTCACCAATTGATCGTAAAGTAGGTTATGAGACAATATGGCTGACAGTTTACAGTAATTTGGAAAACAGACAACCACAGAACTAAATATGATTGTTGCATTTGTCAAGTTCCTCTCATGCCCTTGTTACTGGCTGTAATTTTGGCTGCCCAGCATTTGTGGGTAGTTTGTTTTGGGCAGCATGTGATTTATTATATTTATACTTGAAATGAGTGTTCTGCAAATGTACCCATACCTTCCATTGGTTTTATATTCCAGAGTTACAACAGTTTCCAAATTAACTACATTAGTTGGCAAAAAAGGGGATTTGGTTATTACTATAACTCATTAATAGGAAAAGCACCCTTTGAGGTTTAGTTTAAACTTGACTCATGTTACTCCACTTCACTCACTCTACTGTGACAGAGCCATAGGGACCAGTTCAATTGTTAAAGCCGCTTTTGTCATGGAAATTCGAATTCATTAATGAGGCGAGACAAGGGGCAGTCAGCAATTCAATTATTTCTTCATTCAAAACGTATTAAGGGAGCAGGTCACACCACACACACAAGTGAATAGACTGAGAGCTCAGTGATTCAGAGTCTGGGCTTGCCTTGTATAGCCCAACCCTGTTACATTTCCTTAATCCACCACAACCGTCTCAATGTGTCGAACCAACCGATATCTACTGGATCAGCTGGCCATATTCTGAGTCCTCTGTGTTCTCCTGTGAGTACTAAAAACGGTTTGTTCTTAGAATAGACATAAGTAGACTTCATTCGGAACAGAGATACCTCGCTCCGAACATGCAAGTTTCAGAATACAGAGGGCGGGGTAAAACACGAGATGTGCACAGCCGTGGTGGATTAGGTCCAGAGTTAGGTGAAAACAGCAACTTACACAAACAGAATAACAGGATTGTACATACCAATCATTTAAAGTAGTGCTAATACAAATTTTTCCCCCACAATTTGCAGAAAGATTCAATTGTTCCTGCACCGCATGACAAGGCAGCCTTTCAGTACATTCCAAATGAATGTAGGTTCAAACAGTTAAAGATTTTAAATATACTGAACAGAACAGAGAATATGTTCTTATAGGTCGCATGCTCATCGAGAAAGTATACATTCTAAATTGACTCATGTAATGGCCGTTGAAATTCAAACCAACTGTCCTCTCTCTCTCAGCAATCCAATCCTTTTGACACTATGAATGACTCTGAGCTAGAGCAACTCCTCTAGGCCAGACTCTGACTGACAAATAAAAAAAGGCAGATCCCATTTGGTTCTATTATAGGGCTTCCACTGACTAAGCCCACTGGCAGTGCCCACAGTCCCATTAATGGGACATTTATTCCAACAGGAAGTGTGCATCAGGGTTGATTTTAGGCACAGGGAGAGAGGAAAGACTGGTTGTGGCTTGGCCTGTGACAGGACAATGTGGAGATGGCTCAGTCCAGTTTTCAAATGAACTTCATTAACAAATGCCATACCATATACAAACAACAAAAGGACTAGTCACATACTTCTCAGTCACAAATACAAACTTCTTAAAATACTTGTTGGAAACTATTCCAGTTGCAAGAACAGTATTGTGATACAGTATTAATGAACTGAAAGTCACAATCCGTATGATCAAGCTCACATCAGTGCTGTGCAAATTCCAGACTAATCAGCCTTGGGTAGATTCTGGCACAAACTTATAAAGTTTTGTTCATTAATGTTAAGGTTTTAGTAGAACACTCTAAATGACCCTAATCTTCAGTAGTTTGACCTTATTTCCCCAGTGGACTTATGTTGATTTCTTCCACTTTTTTTAGTGGTGGCTAATGAGTGAAATCATGCCCTCCCCTTGACAAGTTTGATGGTTTTGTAATAAGTCCGTGGCCACATTGGTATTTTGTGTGCGAGAATTACAGATGGAGTAAGTGTGTGTTACGTATGCAACTCGTCCGAAAAGTAGAAGGATGAGTTGTTATTTTGTGTTAATGTATGTCTGGCCATGCCCTAAAGATGTTACGCAACCCCCTTCCTTCAGGAGGCCTGTCCTTTTTCTGTTAATTTCTTTCAAGAACCTTCATGCATCTGAATTATTTAATGATGTTTGGTCTATCAAGAAAATATAACAATTAACTGTAACAATGAAATACCTTACTGTAATAGCTTTCCATTTAAAATGGTCAAAAAGCTAAAATAAATTGCTTTCAGCAAAAGACAATTTTTCAAACAAGAATTCAGCTAGGACTGTCTAGGAGTGGGCTGAGTGAGGGACCTTTTTGGACAGGCCTAATGGGAGGGATATGTAACCTGACAACTAGCTGTTATTGGCAGAGAGGATTGGAACTATTTTTTGTTATTGGTCTGTTCACTTTTACCGCCTGGTGATGTCACCAGGCAAGCAAAACCTCGGCCCATGCAAAACCTGCTGATTAGAAGGTCTGGTGTAAGTTGTATTTTCAACCAGAAACTATCAGGAAATAACTATGATTGCTTTTTCAAATTTTTACAGTGTTAGTTTCATCAGCCGTTGTACAATAAGATACAAAATTCAGGAAAACTGAATTTTGACTCCACTGGGCCTTTAAATGTAAGATGGTACAGAACATTGATCACCACATCCCATGGAACTGAATGAAACACTCTTATAAACTGGCTTCTATACTATAACCCCATAAGACGATTCAGTGTGGAAGTGTTTTACCATGTAAAACGTTTTATGATTTATATGGGCCTCACACTTAATTTGGGCCCTTCACACAAATCCTTTATTGAGCAGAGGATAACATCAAACCTGTGCACTGGAATTGACTTCTACATATCCATACACATCCATAACTCACCCTACACACTCTCCTCCTAGCGTAGCTTATGAAAGCGATATCACATGTACATAGCCCAGGAGGTCTATGTAGCTCATGCATGTTTCCCCCGATAAATCAAAGAAACTAGTGGATTTGTTGAGCTTTTGGGTGCCAGGAAAGCAATGAAGCTATATTATGTTTCCTAGACAAAGCCCTACTGTATTTTTATGACGCCAGGCCCGAACCAGTGCCAGGACATCTTTGCTATGATGAATGCAGACCTGCTCGCACTGTGTTTACTTAAAATGTGAATTGATTGCTTTCTGTTCCCCGCAGTGCTAACTGAATGTTGTAGAAAATGTTATGCCGAGGTGGAAGTTATTTCAAAGAGTAAAGAGTCATGGCACAAAGTAAGAGTTATTGCATAGAGAGACCAAAATAAACGGTTGCATTGATAAAGAGTGCATATTTTCCTCCCTCTGTCTAGGTGTCATTGACTTTAGTGCTGTATATCAGTGGAGGCTGCTGATGGGTGGCCGGCTCAGAATAATAGCTGGAACGAAGCTAATAGAATGGCATCTAACACCTGGAAACCATGTGTTTGATGTATTTGATACCATTCCACGTATTCTGCTCCAGTCATTACCTCGAGCCCGTCCTCCCCAATTAAGGTGCCACCAACCTCCTGTGATGTACATGTATTCTTTTTATGTTATATTCTTTGTTAAACCGGGTAGTATCAACTTTTGTTGTAATATCAGCCACTGTGAGAACCCCTTTAAAATGATTTTATAGCGATACATTAATCTTGATAAATGTGACCGACTGGGTTTGAAGCTGGGTTCACTTGTCTGCGCACGGCAAGACTGTTAACCTGCTGTGTGTGTGTCTCTCTGTGTGTGTGTGTGTGTATGCATTTCAGTGAGAAATAGATCATTTTGGTGTGTGCTTTGGCATGTCTCTGCGTTACCTTGTACTGACCTGATAGTGTGACCTGTTTGGGAGATGAAGAACATACTGCTTTCCCCACTGGACTGGAGGAATATATTTTGGGCCGGCACGTGAGGTACATTCTGTTCCATTTGATTTCTGTGTTTGTGGCCGTGTCCCAAATATGGCATGTCTACTGTTTACATCACTTAAAATGTATACTGTGTACTAATCGTACTACATGCTATTTAGAAGGGACAGTTTAGTACACCAAATATCAACAGGCTACTCATCCACACTGAGAAGGCGTCATCAAGTCAAATTGTATTGGTCACATAGAAGGCGTCATCGAATGAGCAATTGCGCTTGTTCCCCGCCATTCATTCATTTTTGTAGAGTGCTATTCTGATTAGCAGTTGTTGTCGAACACACTTGAGTGTGAAAAGACAATTCTCTGTGCATCGAATTCTACTAGATGAAATGCCTAAATGAGTATGACATCCAGGAACTCCGCTCCCGACATTACCACAAGCCCGTCCTCCCCAATGAATGTGCCACCAACCTCCTATGGCGTGTACTTGTGTGTGCATGCCAGGAACACAGACCTGTCTTATTACATGTGTCCACCAGTATAGGTTTTGGTCCTGGAGAACTGGCTGTAAGATTCCCTTGTTCCCTTCTACTATGGCATTGTGGAATCTTTTATGGCTGGGACGTTCTTGAACAACAGCAATTTAATTTTGACCATTCAAGTTCTTTGGCCTGAGTCGTCAGTGAACAATTTACGCTTTAATCAAGTGAATGTTGATGGATCTGGTTGCTTACAGAATCTATCATTAGTGATACCAGAGGGACCTTAGCTAGGAGCAGTAGCAGAGATACACATGCTTCAACCCTTAAGCTTAGAAAGCTTCCATTCATTAACAACGTACAGTTCCTGTGTACACTTGTCCTCGTTAGCTAACACGCTGAACAGTGATATGTCACAAATGTTAGCTTAGACAAGTGGCAGAATGCACAGATTGAAGCAAACAGTTGTGCTCATTTCTTCTACAGTCATGCACATAT
The DNA here is from genome assembly GCF_036934945.1 of Oncorhynchus masou masou. Taxonomy (NCBI): domain Eukaryota; kingdom Metazoa; phylum Chordata; class Actinopteri; order Salmoniformes; family Salmonidae; genus Oncorhynchus; species Oncorhynchus masou. Next base: position 33,344,677 of record NC_088229.1, read on the forward strand.
TAAACAGTCAGCTATGTTTTTTCCTAATGGTTCGATAAAACGAGCTGGAAAATATTTGCTCCTAATGTTGGAAAATTGAATGTGCACCGTGCAGCCATTTCTCTGTCATCTACTTTGAAAAGGTCAGGAATTGGAGCCAGCTAACTGGAGGTTGTGGTTTTTCAGATCGCTGTCTGTGGTTTCCATCGCCAGTGGTGCAATTCTTGAAATAGAATGAAACGGTTTAAGTCATTTGCCAGGATTCAAAGTTGTTTATGGAAGCTATTTGCCATTGAGTTTTGTCTATTATTATCTGGCATTGGATAGTCCTCGTTACTGTACAAGATGTTTCTGTTTGAACTAATCCATTTTCAAAATGACCTCCAAGGATGTACTATAGAAAATTTCCCTGTGAAATCTACAGTAGGAAAAGCAGTATTGTAATAATCTGTGTGATCAAGGCTGAGGACCGAGGAGTTGTATTTGATGCACCGTGACCACGACTCAGCATAAAATAAATAACGTTTAGTCAGAAGTCTTATGACCTATATTGAAGGCCCAGAGTTTTTCCTGGTGAGGTCACATAGTCAGCAAAGCTCTGGGCCCTACTCACAAACTCCCAAAACCGGGGATTCCAAAACCTTTATGGTCCGCGAGACAGTGTAGTTTGAAGTGACTAAAATGCATCAGAAAAGTATTGGTGGTTATGGTACCGGTACCCCCTGTATACAGTGCATTCGGAAAGTATTCAGATCCCTTGACTTTTTACACATTTTGTTACGTTACAGCCTTATTCGAAAATGTATCAAATAGTTTTTTCCCCTCATCAATCTACATACAATACACTATTGATACAAAGCAAAAACAGGTTTTTAGAAATGTTTGCAAATGTACAATAAATATTTTTTTATATTCACATTTACTCATTTTTACTCAGTATTTTGTTGAAACACCTATGGCAGTGATTACAGCCTCAAGTTTTCTTGAGTATGACCCTACAAGCTTGGCACATCTGTATTTGGGGGATTTCTTCCATTCTTCTCTGCAGATCCTCTCAAGCTCTGTCAGGTTGGATGCGGAGCGTTGCTGGACACCTATTTCCAGGTCTCTCCAGAGATTTTCAATTGGGCTCAAGTCCTGGCTCTGGTTGGGCCACTTAAGGATATTCAGAGACTTGTCCCAAAGCCACTCCTGTGTTGTCTTGGTAGTGTGCTTAGGTTTGTTGTCCTGTTGGAAGGTGAACCTTTGCCCCAGTCTGAGGTCCTGAGTGCTCTGGAGCAGGTTTTCATCAAGGATCTCTCTATACTTTGCCCCGTCAATCTTTCCCTTGATCCTGACTAGTCTCTGGCACTGAAAAACATCCCCACTGTCACACCCTGATCTGTTTCACCTGTTATTGTGATTGTCTTCCCCCCCCCCCCCCCAGGTGTCACCCATCTTCCCCAATATCCCCTGTGTATTTATATACGTATTCTCTGTTTGTCCGTTGCCAGTTCGTCTTGTTTGTCAAGTCAACCAGCGTTTTTGTACTCAGCTCCTGCTTTTCCCAGCCTCTCTTTTTCTCGCCCTCCTGGTTTTGACCCTTGCCTGTCCAGACTCTGAGCCCACCGGCCTGACCACTCTGCCTACCCTGACCATGAGCCTGCCGTCCGGTACCATTTCACCACCTCTGGTTTACTGACTCCTGCCTGCCTTGACCTGTATATTGCCTGCCCCTGTTGGAATATTAAACCATTGTCAATTTGACGTGTCGGCATCTGGGTCTTACCTTGATTCCTGATAGTACGAACTGGCCATGACTGACCCAACAGACTCGGGCCAGCAGCACAACGCCATCTCCACCCAGGGAACCTGTGGCTTCCCTAAGGTGTCTCCAGCCTTTAGATATAGTTTCAGCCCTTTATTTTGAAGAATGAGTGTAAACGACTACATTGCGTCAGTGGCCAGCTGAGGGCTCTCTGAGTGATTCTTGCGTAAAAGACAGAGGTAGTCATTTTTTCTCTCGCTACTACTGAAAAGCCAATTGTCCTGGTTGATATATTATCGAGTAGATATTTGAAAAACACCTTGAGGATTGATTATAAAAACCGTTTGCCATGTTTCTGTCGATATTATGGACATAATTTTGAATTATTTCGGTGTTGTCGTGACCGCTATTTCCGGTGGATTTCTCAACACAACGTGACCAACAAAAGGAGGTATTTTGGGTATAAAAATAATCTTTATGGAACAAAAGGAACATTTGCTGTCTAACTGGGAGTCTCGTCAGTGAAAACATCCGAAGATTGGGAACCATACCAGGCCAACATAGAAATAAATTAACTACATCACCCACCCTAGTCACACCCCGACCTAACCAAAATTGAGAATTAAAAGGCTCTCTATGGTCAGGGCGTGACAATGATTCCGTATGTGTTATTTCATAGTTTTGTCTTCACTATTATTCCACAATGTAGAAAATAGTAAAAAGAAAGAAAAATCCTTGAATGAGTGGGTTTGTCCAAACTTTTGACTGGTAAAGTACATGCCTCCTTTAAGACCCTATGATCTGTGAACCGTACATGATACAGACAACACCTTGGTGTCATTATAATCCCAATAATGTGCTCTAACATATGGAGTATTGTCACGCCCTGACCTTAGTTATCTTTGTTTTCTTTATTATTTGGTTAGGTCAGGGTGTGACAAGGGTGGTTTGTTTAGTTTTGTATTGTCTAGGGGGTTTTGTATGTCTTGGGGGTTTTCTAGTCTAGGTGTTTATATGTCTATGGTTGCCTATATTGGTTCTAAATCAGAGGCAGATGTTTATCATTGTCTCTGATTGGGAACCATATTTAGGTATCCATATTCCTTGGTTATTTTGTGGGTTGTTATGTCTATGTGTAGTTGCCTGTTTCAGCACTCGTTGTTTATAGCGTCACGTTCGTGTTGTTGTTTTTGGTTAGTTTGTTTAAGTGTTCTCCGTTAATAAAAGAATAATGTATTCTAATCACTCTGCACCTTGGTCTCCTCTATACGATGAACACGACAAGTATTTATAGATTCCGTAATACAATTTTATATACAAATTTATTAAACACTAAACTATTAATGTTAATGTCTAAAAAGTACTAATTTTTGATTTTGTTAATTTTGTGACATATTATTTTAAGCAATATACTCTACAAGTACATCCACTTTCCAGAGTGGGCTCTCTGCTGCTTTTAAAGTTATGATACATTTTATAAGCACAACCAATACTGTGAATGTGAAAATGGATTCAAATGGAACTCCCTCTGCTGGTGTTTTGCTGAATATGCAATCCTACAATAGGGATGTGATCGGTTAATTACCTATAATGTAATTTTCCTGATATCAAATGGATAATTTCCTTAAAAGTACTAGAGAGCCCACTCTTGAAATGTTATGTCTTTTAAATTAAGAGTAAATTGTTCCAAACAATGTCTAAAAGTAAGCTAAATCAAGATGTGTTTCATGCTTAATAAATGAATGTAGACATACTCCATATTTTAGAGTGTAAGTGGTATAATGAAAACAAGATGTTCTATGTACCATGTACGGCTCATGGATTATAGGGTCTTACAGGAGTTATGTACATGAAGACAATAAACATATAGACCAGCGGTTCCCAACCAAGGGTACTAGGACCCCATGGGGGTACTTGAAAAGACTCATGAGTCCATGGGGTTACTGGTAAAATGCACATGAGGGGGTACTGCAGGCAAACTCCAGGCAGAGCAAAATTCATTTGGTGGTACAGTAACCAAAAAAGGTTGGGAACCACTGCTATAGTCCATATAGGTTTAAAAAGGGCCTAAAATAGCCACTTTCATCAAGATCTTCTCAAAAATGGTGGGAATTGTCAGAACAATCTGTGACACCAAAAATATTGCTCTATTACAGTAGGAAAAATAGGAATCCCAACACCCATCTAAAAAACGCAAAGGTTTGAAAAGCTGTAAGCCATTAAAATTAAGAATGTCCTGTCTGGTTTACATTAACTCTTGGCTTTTTGGGGTTGAAAGAACTGCAAAGTTTTCTTTCCTTGGCCTCATTAATCAAAAGAAGCCTTCAGGAGCTGTGTCCATGTGCCATACTCTATTACAGGAAGCAGGAGTGTTTGTGTGTGGGTTTGGGTTTGTATGTAGGTGTGTGTGAGAGAGTAATGCACACATGTACTCATGTATACACACACACACATGCGCAAGCAAGCACACACGTGGCAAGGAATTAATCATTTGTGGGGTATCACTGTGGGGAACAATCTATACTGAGCCTATAGCCATAGTAGAGATGTACTGGTGCTACAATGATTGTGTGTGTGTGTGTGTGTGTGTGTGTGTGTGTGTGTTTGCACGTGTGTGTGTTTGTGTGTGTCCTATTTAACCCCTGTGTTGTCTTAAGGGTCAAAAATGACCCACCACTATGTTTAACAGCAGAGAAAAACTACTAAGTGATATTTTTTCAACTTGAAATTGGATGACTTTTCAAAGAGTGACCCCAACATTAGAAAAGGTGAAACATCACATTTGTTAATATTTCCATGAAAACTGTACATCAGCAGGGTACAAAGATTATCTTAGGGTCATTTTTGACCCGGCAGTTATAAAATAATTTAAACCACAAAGACACACACACACACACACACACACACACACACACACACACACACACACACACACACACACACACACACACACACACACACACACACACACACACACACACACACACACACACACACACACACACACAATGAGAAATTGAGATTGTGTGCTACTGATTGAACTCAGACAAAACTGAAACTTTCTTGTGCATGTGCAGCATCTCCCCTCCACAACCACACACATGACTCAAGTTCACAGACAGAATAAATAACATTTCAGACAAGATAAACAACATTTCCTACAAAATAAAAACGTCTTGAAAGCATTGTTACCTAATGGAGAATGCAATCAGAGTCAACAAAGGTGATGCAGATGACAGTCCCCTGAGTTCTCTCTTTGCTGAAGCCATGAGTGCACGTTTCAGTGCCCAACAGGTCGTAGATCAGATTTTTTCAGATGTCCAGGAGGAACAAGAGAACAATGATTCAGGGGAGGAGGAGGTATCTGAAGAAGGAGACAGGGAAGAATACAACCCAGAGCACGATGCATCATCTTCAGTTGAAGAAGAAATCCCCAAAGCTGAACAAGAGACATTTTTGTCAAAGAACAGCAGAATAACATGGTCCTTGTCACTATATGACGACCAGGGCAGGATGGCAGCACAACATGTCATAAGGATGACCCCAGGGCCCACAAGACATGCAGTTGCCCAGGACATCGCCTCAACATTCATACATGTTCATCACACAAGCCAATTAGATTTGATTGATTTATCTTCTTCACGTTTTTGTTTTGGATCTATTATCTTATTTCATTCGTATTTATTGATGTTGTTTATACACCTTGTGGGTGGGGGCAATGGTTCAAAAATGGGACTAGTATTTTGTAGTTGAATTCCTCATTGTACGGTATATAAGTGTATATCTCTATGTTGCCAAAAAAGTTCAAGACTGTTATTGTTTCCCTTCAATACAATGCATTCAAAACTACTTTCTGCACATTTCTGCTACTTTCTTAGGCTATACAAGTGTTCTCTTGCTAAAATAAAAATTATGCTGTTATTATACCTATGCAGTACCTTTAGCAATAATAATAATAAAAATAAACCTCTACTTTACTAAAGAAAACAATTATGACAGGTGTGTTGTAATTAAAACAAGTGGTGTCCACTGATTAAATGCAGCCTTTCTGCATTGTGAAGAGGGAAAACCCAGATATTCACAAAATGTGTGAATGACAGGTTGTATCTTCATGCAAAATAGATTTGGAGTTTAAAATTCAGTGAAGATGCTTTATTTTAAGGGTTTAGTGATGGTGGGTCATTTTTTACCCTTAGGACAAGGGGAGTACACAGAATGTTAAGACTACACACGGGTTAAGTCTGGACCTGTTGGCTTGAGGACAGCACCTATAAAAGATAGGACAATACCATGGAAATGACAGAGGATCCTTGAGTCAAAGCCATTATCAAAATCTCAATGCTCTCTCTTCAAATCAGGCCTTTAGCCTAATCAATGGCGGTGCATTAAGGAAGGTATGAACCAGTATGATGTGAACAGCCCAAATCTCTTAATAATCAGGTCCGACTGGCTGCTGATCTCTGTCTAAAATGTCGCAGAGTACCTGGTTTGTATCATAGACTTATGGTACACCAGCCAAGCATTTGCATTACGGTATCCATATAAGAACAGCCTCAGGATGTGTGACACCATTGTGGGGAATACTGCCTGCCTGCTATATCCGCATCATCATCTGCACAGCAACGCTTGAGGCTTGAGGCTTGAGGCTTGTGTTCGAGTGTATGTCCTATTAAAAGACGTGCGTCAAAGGAAGGGCATGCATTCAGGGAAGTGGCTCATGGACTGTTGATTTTCTTCTTCGGGATCGGTGGGTCAGCTAATGTAGGCTAATGTGATGAGGTTGTAAGTAAGAAGAACATTTCCCAGGACATATACATATCTGATATTGGCAGAAAGCTTAAATTGTTGTTAATCTAACTGCGCTGTCCAATTTTCAGTAGCTATTACAGTGAAAGAATGCCATGTTATTGTTTGAGGAGAGTGCACAGTTATGAACTTGAAAAGTTATTAATATACCAATTAGGCATATTCGGGCAGTCTTGACACAACATTTTGAACAGAAATGCAATAGTTCATTGGATCAGTCTAAAACTTTGCACATCCACTGCTTCCATCTAGTGGTCCAAATCTAAATTGCAACGGGCTGCATAATAGATTATGGCCTTTCTCTTGCATTTCAAAGACGATGGTACAAAAAAATACAAAAAAATGTTTGTTTTTTTCTTTGTATTTTCTTTTACCAGATCGAATGTGTTATATTCTCCTCCATTCATTTCACATTTCCACAAACTTAAAAGTGTTTCCTTTCAAATGGTATCGACAATTTGCACATCTTTGCTTCAATGCCTGAGCTACAGGCAGTTAGATTTGGGTATGTCATTTTAGGTGAAAATTTAAAGTAAAGGGCGGATCCTTATGAGGTTGAAGATGTCAACTTCCTTCATCCAGGACACACTGCTTTTCAAATCAAACACACTCCTGAAAACTGCCATCTTCAACAAATGTATGAACTTTTCAATCCCACTTGGCTGCACTCGGACCACAATTAACTTTCTGTTAATTGCCTTAATTGCCCAGATTTGTCTGCTATCTGGGACATAGTCCACATCCTAAAAGTTAGTGATTTCCAGGTAATGAACAGCTTGTAAAATTGCCTTTTAGTTCCAGTGTTCTTCTATAAGTCTCCTACTGTACATGCAGCCGTGTACTTAAGTATTTGTTATTCTATAGATGAGCTCACATATGGCTTGCCTGGCACATCACTTGAGCACGCTATTACCTATAATTTCCCTCACTCAGCTGAAGTTGGCCCTTCTCTCGCTGCTCCCATCCAAGCACAGCAGTCGATGATTGATTACGTAAAAAAATAGCCCTCGCAATTCCCACAATTCCTTTCATGTCCAAAATGGCATTGACGTCTTGATTTATGTCAGGAAGTGTCCGTGTGGAGTTAGTGTAGTGTAGGTAGTGTAGTGTCTTGTCCTCGACAAACGTAATGTCCTTCAGGGGAAGCTACTATAGTTTTTTGGTCAGATGAGTGTCTTGTAATGTTAGTAATGTAGTGTTCTTTGTGTGGGTTCTTATGAGAATGTTCCAGTGGTTAGTGCTTTGGAAGCTCCCTTCTGTGGCTCTTGGTTCCCCCTGTTGCTACTTTTTCTACATGGGAGACTGAAACTAAGCGACCGACAGTCGCAATATGGGCTCTTCAGATGGCCCATTAATGAACAGAGTCGGTGCTCTCTCACAGAGTGCAATGTAAGGTTTACTCTGAAGACTTTAATACACTGGGAAGGCATTACAGGTCCATTAGCAGTAAGTAATCATGCCTATTCTAGCCTGGAGCCCTTGTATCAGTACCATTGATGCACAGTCCATCAGTACGCTAGTAGCATGGATGGACGCTAGACTATATCCAACAGGTCACCTTTCTCTCCTTGTATTCCTGACAGTCCTGGTGACAGAGTTGATTCCCTTAGCTCTGTCTCTTCGCATATTACTCCCTCCAGATCCTCTGTTCTGCTCTCTTTCTCTCGTTCTCCTTTCAAGGCCTGCAACAACGGTAAATGTAATAACACCGGAAAATGTACATATTTTTCTATTTGTAATAACATTTCAACGTTTTTATGTAATAACACCGGAAAATGTACACATTTTTCTATTTGTAATAACATTTCAATGTTTTTATGTAACAAACCTGGTAAATGTAATAACTTGCCAGTAAATGTTGAACTGTAAGCTTAATAATCAATGTTTTTATGTACTACTTCCCTCAATTTGATGCACATACCACCACCAACTGCCAATTATGACACAAACAAACTCATGCACATCATACAGGAATACTCATACATAGAGACACTCACCAGCACACATTGAAATGTACACATGCACAGTCACACACACACACACACACACACACACACACACACACACACACACACACACACACACACACACACACACACACACACACACACACACACACACACACACACACACACACACACACACACACACACACACATAAAAAAGACCTTAATGAGTCTGTAGGGCATCATTTTAAACATTTAATCTGCAATCGTTACCTGCAAACAATAATGAGTAGTTCGGACATCCTGGGACGTCACGAAATGGTCGCCTGGAGGTTTTGTCAAGTTCCCAGTTTGATTGAATCTCCCCTTTCCACAGTGGGGTGATATTAGCTTTAACCCAAACGGTTCAGACGCTACAGACAGAAGTTGGCACGTCGACGGCACCGACTTCAGATGGTCGTAGAGCTAAACAGAGAACACCATGGTGTCCGTGAGAGTCTCCCCTTTCCATAACACTGGCAGATGTGGCGGATTGAGATAAATCCAATGCAAACCTGATATCTCTAGCTTAAACTGGAGATATTTATGGGGATTTTTTTGTTGTGTCACTTCAAATCACTCGAGGGGGGTTGACCTCTGTCTGGTGAGCTCTGTGTAATACTTTGGATACAGTTGTGACATATAAGGCCAAGGATAGGGAGAGAGACTTTTATTGTGGTTTAATTCAACATCTGGGAACTCTTTTGGACTGTGTCGTTCATCACCCTGGGAAGATTATTACCTTATTGTGTTATTTGTGTGGGGATGGTTGTGAACGGGGATAAACAGAGCCCCATGCCCAATGTTTGAGAATCTAAAAGTAACAGCGTGATAATGGTTTTCTGTCTCATCCCCATTGGGTAGTGAGATGAGGTGGGCATGCTGTTACTGTTGACTTCCTTTCTGCGTTCTCTCCAGTAATCACTTCCATTCACATGTCCTCATTTCTGCTTGCTGGACAAGCTGTAAAACCAAAATAGCAGTCTCTTTCTATCTCCCTCCTACTCCCCCCCCCTCTATCCTTTATTGGCAGGTTAATACCTCCATGGTGATCCCTTTTCATGAAGATAATATGTTGACCTCTGCTGTATTACTTCCATATTTTCCTTTTATTGCATTTTCATCTTACCTGTGACTAGCCAACTAGCTGTCAAAATCCCAGTTACATGTACAGGCCTACTCAAGCTCTCCCATTGCCATGACATCAGTGTGATTTACAATACATTTCTCTATGGCATTAGGAGTTACAGGATAGAGGGAAAGGTGTGACAGTGCTTGGCTTCTCTGGTGTGATATCACCTCAGTGAATGTTCCTGTGCAGTCCAGTTGTTAGAGTTCCTCTGTACAACTGTGTCTCTGTCACTGTACCTGAGGGGGCAGGGAGGTGGGAAGAAGGAGGGGGAACAAAGGAGCAAGGAGAGTGGACCTGTCTTCGGGGAGAGGGAGAGAGGGAGAGGGGGAGAGAGGGAGAGAGGGAGGAGCTCCCAAGCAAAAGAGAATCACATACAACATGTTTGTCAAAGCTGAGAGAGTTAGAGGGAGAGAGAAAGAGAAAAGGGGGAATGCTGCCTGAAATACCAAAGCAAATGACTCAACTGGTGAGGTGATCATACCTCCTTCGGAAACGATGCTATCGACAGCATGGTCCAAGCTCTATCTCTCTACATGTCGTAGTTATCTTACTTTGTAGACACTTATCTCTTACTTTCAGTGCTGTTTAGACCATGGCTTCCACAGGATGGTTTATGGTGGTTCTAGTGGGCTTTTGGAGTCAGTTAAGCCCTAGTTGGGGAGCTAATAACAGGCTTGGCAGATACCGCTACCAGCGCAGGAACTGCTTCACCTGTTTTTATGGATACAGTGGCTACAACACGGGACACACGCATGGTGCAGGTGAGTGAGAAGTATGTGCGGTGTGCACAGTGCTCTACCATAGTAGCGACTTTGACGGGGGTGGGGGCCATAAACAATTTGAAGTCATCATGAGGGGCAGCAGTGGCTTGAGGGTCTGCGTACCCACATACATACCCACAGATGCAGTCAGAGCCGGCCCTAGCCTTTTGGGAACCCTAAGCGAATACATTCTACTCATTTTGCCATGGGGAGGGGGAAAATTGCTATTTGAACTCTCAACTGTAAGACTGGAAGAAATATATAGAATAATTGTGGCTTAAGCCTACAAAGTTGCCCTTCCCTGAAATAGTATATCAGTCCTGGCAGTACTGTATGATGATAGACAATGTCACTTGCATCTTCTGGAATACAAGAGAACCCCTAGTCTGAGAGATTATAATTCTGAATCATGGCGTCTGTGTGTGTTGACATCTGACATGTCACTAACTTATCAGTGTGGGCTTTAGCTTCCGTCCCTCTCCTCGCCCCAACCTGGGCTTGAACCAGGGACCCTCTGCACACATCAACAACAGAAACCCTCGAAGCATCGTTACCTTGCAGAGCAAGGGGAACAGCTACTTCAAGGTCTCAGAGTGAGTGACGTCACCAATTGAAACGCTGTTAGCGCGCACACCTCTAACTAGCTAGCCATTTAACATCGGTTACACTCACCCCCCTTTTGACCTCCTCCTTTTCTGCAGCCAACAGTGATCCGGGTCAACAGCATCAATGTAACAGTATAGCTTCCGTCCCTCTCTTCGCCCCGAACCAGGGACCCTCTGCACACATCGACAACAGCCACCCTTGAAGCATCGTTAACCATCAACCCCACAAAAGCCACAGCCCTTGCAGAGCAAGGGGAACAACTACTTTAAGGTCTCCAAGCGAATGACGTTACCGATTGAAACACTGTTAGAGCGCACCCCGCTAACTAGCTAGCCATTTCACATCGGTTACACTTGTCTGTGTGAGAGATGTAGAAATACAATGCAACTTTATTGTCCCACATGAGGCAATGAACCTACATTAGTGGCTTAACCAACATTACCTTTAATGGTAAAATTGTAATGGTGTGAGTGAACTTGTGTAAAATTCATTGAAAGCAGGTGAGGATCAGGAGACAATGCTGCTCCTGCAGTTAAGGGGTATACCCTGGAAGATGTTTAATAGCCTCTCACTTGTCAGAGATACAGGGAGGATCTAAATGTGGAGAGAGAGAGAGAGCATTTGAACACGTCATAAGCAATGACAATGTGTAGGAAATTGGCTTTAAAACATCACATTTGTCTCTCAGCCACATGACAAACTGTGTAAAATAGCATCATAAAACTGCAAAATAATTCTCTCTGCCCCATGGCAAAATGTACACAATTGCAGGAAATTAGCTTTAAAACTGCTAAATTCTTGCAGCCTCAAACCAAAATGAGTAGAATAACATCATACAACTGAAGGAAACAAATATCTCTGCCCTATGGCAAAAGGTGTTAAAATGCAGGAAGTTAGTTGTTTTCCTAAAATAATCTGCTTCCCTTTTTTGGGGGGGTTGGGGCTCCCCCTGGAGCTAGGTGCCTGTGGCCCCAAATGCAGTAGTCCGACCCTGGAGAGAGAGAGATAGAGATTGATTAATAACTTAAAACATATGTCAGCGGTAGGTGATTTTTGTCGGGGTGGATGGTCGGGAGCTGGGACATACAGTAGATATAATCATTTACACTGTCACACCCTGACCTTAGAGAGCCATTTTATTTCTCTATTTGGTGAGGTCAGGGTGTGATGTGGGGTGGGCATTCTATGTTTTGTATTTCTTTGGTTTTGGCGTGGTTCCCAATCAGAGGTTGCTGTCTATCGTTGTCTCTGATTGGGAATCATTCTTAGGTAGCCTGTTTTCCCACCTATGTTGTGGGATCTTGTTTTTTGTTAGCTCTGTGAAGCCGGCAGAACGTGACGTTCGTTATTCCTTTGGGTGTTTTTGTTTGGTGTTCTGAGCATTAAAGATCATGAACACTTCTACGCTGCACATTGGTCTACTTCTTAAGACGAATGTTAATGTACACTGCAAATTGACCATAACTGAGCCCAAAAAAGAAATTGTATTTGAAAATAACAATAGTTTTCATACCTTGATAACATTGAGACATGATCACATATGTCTCTTTATTTTATTTTGGGGGAATAGTTGGTGAACAGATTTCCTAAATTAAATGCATGTTTTGGTGAATTCCTGGTGATCTGTCTTTTTTTTTTAAACTCTTTTTTTTTTTTACAAACATTTTCCAAATTCCAGTGTGTTGGTGCCCTAACCCAACTGTAGATGGTGTATCCTGTGTCAGCATCAGGAGAGGGTGAGATACAAAACATTAGGAACACCTGCGCTTTCAATGACGTAGACTGACCAAGGGAATCCAGGTGGAAGCTATGATTCCATATTGATCTAATATGTTAAATCCACATTATTCAGTTTAGATGAAGGAGAGGAGACAGGTTAAAGAAGGAAGCCTTGAGACATGGATTGTGTGTGTGTCATTCAGAGGGTGAATGGGCAAGACAAAAGTTTGAAGTGCCTTTGAACGGGGAATGGTAGCAGGCACACCGGTTTGAGTGTGTCAAGAACTGCAATGCTGCTGGGTTTTCCACACTCAACAGTTTTCCTTGTGTATCAAGAATGGTCCCCCACCCAAATGACATCCAGCCAACTTGACACAACTGTGGGAAGCATTGGAGTCAACATGGGCCAGCATCCCTGTGGAACGCTTTTGACACCTTGTAGTCCATGCCACAAATTCAGGCTGTTCTGAGGGCAAAAGGGGGTGCAATGTTTTGTACACTCTGTATGTCTTAGGGTGTTTTCACATATAGTCCTCTTTAAAAGAACCCATCTCAGTCCTCTTTAAAAGAACCCATCTCAGTCCTCTTTAAAAGAACCCATATCAGTCCTCTTTAAAAGAACCCATCTCAGTCCTCTTTAAAAGAACCCATCTCAGTCCTCTTTAAAAGAACCCATCTCAGTCCTCTTTAAAAGAACCCATCTCAGTCCTCTTTAAAAGAACCCATCTCAGTCCTCTTTAAAGTGAACTCTGGGATAAAAAAGGCAAACAAACTCAGTTCTCTTCGTATTCACTCTACCCTTGCATTTTCATTTGAACTCTTTTGCCAGTTCACTTCAACTATTTTGTGGTCTGAATCCTCTTCGTATTCACATTGCTATGCTTATAAAGAGACCAATATATTTTTTCAACATTCACTCAATGCATTCTGGGTTTAAACTCTCCTCTTTTTAAGTGGGAGAACTTGCACAATTGGTGGCTGAATAAATACTTTTTTGCCCCACTGTATATCGACATAACCTGAAAGGCCACTCAGCAAGGAAGACGCCACTGCTCCAAAATCACCATAAAAAAGCCAAAGTACGGTTTGCAACTGCACATGGGGACAAAGATCGTACTTTTTGGAGAAATGTCCTCTGGACTGATGAAACAAAAATAGAACTGTTTGGCCATAATGACCATCGTTATGTTTGGAGGAAAAAGGGGGAGGCTTGCAAGCCGAAGAACACCATCCCAACCGTGAAGCACGGTTGGCAGCATCATGTTGTGGGGTGCTTTGCTGCAGGAGGGACTGGTGCACTTCACAAAATAGATGGCTTCATGAGGAAGGAAAATTATGTGGATATATTGAAGCAAAATCTCAAGACATCAGTTAAAGCTTGGTCGCAAATGGGTCTTCCAAATGGACATGGACCCCAAGCATACTTCCAAAGTTGCGGCAAAATGGCTTTAAAAAATTACTTATTCAAATCAAATCAAGTCAAATTTTATTTGTCACATACACATGGTTAGCAGATGTTAATGCGAGTGTAGCAAAATGCTTGTGCTTGTAGTTCTGACCATGCAGTAATATCTAACAAGTAATCTAATAATTTCACAACAACTACCTTATACACACACAAGTGCAAAGGAATGAATAAGAACATGTACATAAACATATATATGGATGAGCGATGGCCGAACGGCATAGGAAAGATGCAGTAGATGGTATAGAGTACAGTATATACATATGAGATGAATAATGTCAGGTATGTAAACATTATATAAAAGTGCCATTGTTTAAAGTGACTAGTGATACATTTATTACATCTAATTTTTTATTATTAAAGTGGCTAGAGATTGAGTCAGTATTTTGGTAGCAGCCACTCAATGTTAGTGATGGCTGTTTAACAGTCTGATGGCCTTGAGATAGAAGCTGTTTTTCAGTCTCTCGGTCCCAGCTTTGATGCACCTGTACTGACCTCGCCTTCTGGATGATAGCGGGGTGAACAGGCAGTGGCTCGGGTGGTTGTTGTCCTTGATGATCTTTTTTCTCACAGCTTATGAAGCTCTCTTAGCCTATAGATCACATTATCGCAAACAAGTAATCTTGAACTAAAAAAATATGCATCCTTGATGCACATCATCTTCTCTCTTTTGTGGCACCAATGTGAGCGTTTATGGCAGGGTGTTGCAGTAGTCAGGTGTGTTGTGTATAAATAATGTCAAGTGAACCTGGGGAGCTTTGTTTTCACATTGCCCTAAAAAAGGGAACTTGACCTCCTCTCGAAATGATCTCAGTTCAGTTCGGTTCTCTTTGGGGGCTCTTTGAGGGGTCTAAGTTCCTTTGGAGTGTTCACACTGCCCCCAAAATTAAGCAAACCAAATTGGCTGAAAGGGAATAAGTGTGAAAACACCCTTCGACTAGATATTAGAGTTATAGACTACCTGGCATATTCAATCTGCAGATGCAGCAGTTTCTTTGTTGTTTCTTTGACTTGGTAAATTCCTGTGATCCTCCTGATTTATAACAGTTGGAGTCTAGTTGCTTTTTGAATGCGTCTTATCATTGTCCAGTAAGAGTATGGCAAGCACAAGGAGATCCTGGCACCACACACACCCATGCATGGACACACACAAGAAGTCACTCACACATGCACACACATTCATGTGTGCACACACACGCCAGCAATCACGCACACGCCAATGCTACTTTCCAAAACCAAGTTTCGGCTGCACTCCATACCTCTAATCCTGAAAAATGTTGTGATATTGGACCGCAGCGGACCACAGTCTTGTAACCCCCACAGGTTGCCAAACTGTGTACTTGATCTGAGCCATGTGTGTTCCATCTCTGGTCGTGGTTCCAGTTCCAAACATGTTGATGCTGGCTGTGAGTGTGGGAGAGACCCCAGGGCAGCTGTTTAGGACATTACAACTGAGTTGTGTTGTGCTAGTCAGTGTGAATTTCATGGCTGTTGGTGAGAGGTCAGTGACTTGAGGCCAGATATACACTGAATGACTGTGAGGTCAAGGAGGGATGTTGGCCACAGCAGCAGAGGCCAGTGGCTCCAATCCATATCAATAATCCTCTCATGTCGAGAAATTAACACACTTGAATAATGCAACACAGTATGTAGAAATGTTGAAACTGTTAATTGCTGTTCTCAAAACAATGTCCAGTACAGGCTAGAACACTACAAGGCAAGAAGATACCGCTGGCTTCCATCTTTGTAGGCTAACTTTCCTTGCTAGTTTACAGCTGAAGCCAACATCAATTCACTTCCCCAGTACTATGTTTGTGATAATATGTAAACCATAATGCTAAATATCCTGATTTGTCAGCAAAAAATTCATCTCTCCCAGTTGAGATCATCTTTGCTGGGGCCTCGAAATGGCTTTGTGTGTGAATGACCTAATGGGCCTTAAAGAGACAGCGCACACTTTTTTTTAAATAAGAGATTTCTTATTCTATGCAAATGTTGATAAGTCCCAAATGGAAGGTTAACTGATTGTTTTTCATTTGTAGCCACATGAAATCAGCGAAAACAAGCTCAATAACGCATGCACACGCTCTTATTGAATATGTATTCACCTGTATTGTGAATAGGCCTTGGCTTCACCTTGATTTACCCAGTTTATCAATAGAGATTTACCATTGAAATTAATGATTACCATTATGCAGTTATCTTGTATAAAAAAAGTTTATTTAATGCATACAATCAAAAATACAAAATGTCCAATATAATGATATTGAACTCAAAGGATATGTCTGGATCAAGTGCCATTCTGTTACTTTGGCTAAAACGTCTTCTTTTGTTGATGTGGTATCATTTTGGAATCAAGTATCGTGATGGTATTGAGTATTGTGATACTAAACCTGGTATCGGTATCAAAGTCCTGGTATCGTGGCCTCTCTCTCTCTACCTGTCTCTCTACCTACCTCTCTCTCTACCTACCTCTCTCTATACCTCTCTCTCTACCTACCTCTCTCTATACCTCTCTCTCTACTAGAGGTCGAAAGATTATGATTTTTCAACACTGATACAGATACCGATTATTGGAGGACCAAAAAAGCAGATACTGATTAATTGGACGATTTTTAAAAATGTATTTGAAATAATGACAATTACAACAATACTGAATGAACACTTATTTTAACTTAATATAATACATCAATAAAATCAATTTACCCTCAAATAAATAATGAAAAATGTTCAATTTGGTTTAAATATTGCAAAAACAAAGTGTTGGAGAAGAAACTAAAAGTGCAATATGTGCAATGTAAGAAAGCTAACGTTTAAGTTCCTTGCTCAGAACATGAGAACATATGAAAGCTGGTGGTTCCTTTCAACATGAGTCTTCAATATTCCCAGGTAAGAAGTTTTAGGTTATAGGAATTATAGGACTATTTCCCTCTATACCATTTGTATTTCATTAACCTTTGACTATTGTATGTTCTTATAGGTACTTTAGTATTGCCAGTGTAACAGTATAGCTTCCATCCCTCTCCTCGCTCTTCCCTGGGCTTGAACCAGGAACACAACGACAACAGCCATCCTCGAAGCAGCGTTACCCATGCAGAGCAAGGGGAACAACCACTCCAAGTCTCAGAGCGAGTGGCGTTTGAAACGCTATCAGCTTGCACCCCGCTAACTAGCTAGCCATTTCACATCGGTTACACCAGCCTCATCTCGGGAGTTGATAGGCTTGAAGTCATAAACAGCGCAATGCTTGACGCACAACGAAGTGCTGCTGGCAAAATGCACAACAGTGCTGTTTGAATGAATGCTAATGAGCCTGCTGCTGCCTACCACCGCTCAGTCAGATACTTGTATGCTTGTATGCTCAGTCAGATTATATGCAACGCAGGACACGCTAGATAAACTAGTAATATCATCAACCATGTGTAGTTAACTAGTGATTATGATTGATTGATTGTTTTTTATAAGATAAGTTTAATGCTAGCTAGCAACTTACCTTGGCTTACTGCATTCGCGTAACAGGCAGTCTCCTTGTGGAGTGCAACGAGAGGCAGGTGGTTATAGTGTTGAACTAGTTAACTGTAAGGTTGCAAGATTGGATCCCCCGAGCTGACAAGGTGAAAATCTGTCGTTCTGCCCCTGAACAAGGCAGTTAACCCACCGTTCCTAGGCCGTCATTGAAAATAAGAATGTGTTCTTAACTGACTTGCCTGGTTAACTAAAGATTAAATAAAGGCGTAAAAAAACCAACAGATTTCCGATTGTTATGAAAACTTGAAATCAGCCCTAATTAAATGGCCATTCCGATTAATCGGTCGACCTCTACTCTCTACCTCTCTCTCTACCTCTGTATGCACAACTGATCCCCAGGTATGTGCACCAGATACATTTCCTAGCTCGGCTATATCCAGAATGCTGCAGCACCAGAGCAAATGCTTTAACCCCTACTCCATGCTAAGCTGTTGCATACATTTGGCTTTACCAATAACAATTGGTTGCTGACTGGGAATGTGCTGTATTGTCATACCAGATCATGTCCCACTTTTACTCACAGTGGTGTAATCATGCTCTAATGATTCTGTATGAAACAGTGCTGCTGTTTATGTCCTCGCTGACCGTGTGTGTGAGTGACACAAATGCACGCACGCACACACACACACACACACACACACACACACACACACACACACACACACACACACACACACACACACACACACACACACACACACACACACACACACACACACACACACACAAAGGGGCATTAATTTAGCCTCCCGTCAGCGCTCCGGGCCACAGCTATTAAAATTCTTTGCCGATCACTCGGGGAGGTGGTCTTCGTTAGCCTGTAGAGTTTGCATGTGCTCGATTGGTACACTGTTTGGGAGGCATACTTTTGTATACACTGTAAATATTTAGGGGAGATGGAGATTGGTTGTCACACATTTTGCTCTCGTGTGTATTTCACAGCACCAGTTTACCTGACTTTTCAATATTAGAATAAAGAACAAGGTCTTGGGTTGAATTGGGGATGATTTTTATCCTCGTATCTTATTCCAACGTGAAGTTATAAGCCATCAAACACACTCTGTCCACTTGTGTCCACTGTGCCCTCGCGTTGTCACACAGTATGGGGTTGGCTGTCAAAATGTTTGCTAGTAGCTTATAGCATACAGAGTCTTAGAAATAGCCACTCCTTTCTTTGGTCTGTTGATATTCCGAACAAAATTCTAAATTTTATGCTGTGAGAATATCATTTGTAGGGTGTATACATGTGTTTGCATACTTGTGGGTGTGTGTGACAGAAATTAAGGGGGCTCTTTATAGCACACACACAAAATGTATAATACCAAATATATACTACCAGTCAAAAGTTTTAGAACCCCCTACTCATGCAAGGGTTTTTCTTTATTTGGACTATTTTCTACATTCTAAACTTTTGACCGGAAGGGTAGCTCTTTATTCCCTCTTTTCAAGAAACATAATTGATCATAGATACTCCCATAATTCAAACATTTACAAAGAAAATACCAATAATGCATTTATTTTCTTTCTATGATAGACACATAAATTCCCCTCACCTTAGTGTTTAGTCATGCTAACACAAATTGACCAGGTGGATGTTTTTTCAAAGAATTCAAACATTTGAACCTTCAAAATATTACACGATTTAGATTGGGAGGATTTACCGCTGTGACAACCAACCCCAGTCTCCCCTAGACTACAGTGCAATCGGAAAGTATTCAGACCCCTTGACTTTTTCCATATTTTGTTACGTTACAGCCTTATTCTAAAATGGATTTAAAAAAATGTTCCTCATCAATCTACACACAACACCCCATAATGAAAAAGCAAAAACAGGTTTAAAAATGTTTGCAAATTTATTAAAAATAAAAAACAGAAATAACTTATTTACATAAGTATTCAGACCCTTTGCCATGAGACTCGAAATTGAGCTCAGTGTCACGACTTCTACCGAAGTCGTTGCCTCTCCTTGTTCGGGCGGTGCTCAGCGTTCGACGTCACCGGTCTTCTAGCCATTCTAGCCATTTTTCATTTTCCATTGGTTTTGTCTTGTATTCCCACACACCTGTTTTCAATCCCATTCATTACCCGTTGTGTATTTAACCCTCTGTTTCCCCACATGTCTTTGTCAGAGATTGTTTATTGTCAGTGTAGTGTTTGTTGTATAGGTGCGCGACGGGTCTTCGTACCCATATTTGTTTATATTCCTTTTTCTATTTAGTGTTATGGAGCATGTTACTTGGACATTATTAAAAGACTCAATTTTACACTCCGCTTGACTCTCCTGCGCCTGACTTCCCTGCCACCTATACACATATCTCTGACACTCAGGTGCATCCTATTTCCATTGATCATCCTTGAGATGTTTTTACAACTTGAATAGAGTCCACCAGTGGTAAATTCAATTGATTGGACATTATTTGGAAAGGCACACACCTGTCTATAGAAGGTCACACAGTTGACAGTGCATGTCAGTGCAAAAACAAAGCCATGAGGTCAAAGGAATTGTCCGTAGAGCTCAGAGACAGGATTGTGTCGAGGCACAGATCTGGGGAAGGGTACCCAAACATTTATGCAGCATTGAAGGTCACCAAGGACACAGTGGCCTCCTTCATTCTTAAATGCAAGAAGTTTGGAACTACCAAGACGCTTCCGAGAGCTGGCTGCCCGGCTCTCGGAGCAATCGAGTGAGAAGGGCCTTGGTCAGGGAGGTGACCAAGAACCCGATGGTCACTCTGACAGAGCTCCAGAGTTCCTCTTTGGAGATGGGAGAACCTTCCAGAAGAACAACCATCTCTGCAGCACTTCACCAATCTGACCTTTATATTACAGTGGCCAGATGGAAGACACTCCTCAGTAAAATGCACATGACAGTACACTTGGAGTTTGCCAAAAGACACCTAAAGACTCTCAGACAATGAGAAACAAAATTATCTGATCTGATGAAACCATGACTGAACTCTTTGGCCTGAATGCCAAGTGTCACATCTGGAGAAAACCTGGCGCCATCCCTACAGTGAAGCATGGTGGTGGCAGCATCATGCTATGGGGATGTTTTTCAGCAACAGGGACTGGGAGACTAGTCAGGACTGAGGGACAGATTAACGGAGTAAAGTACAGAGATGAAAACCTGCTCCAGAGCGCTCAGGACCTCAGACTTGGGCAAAGGTTCACCTTCCAACAGGACAACAACCCTAAGCAGACAGCCAAGACAATGCAGAAGTGGCTTCGGGGCAAGTCTCTGAATGTCCTTGAGTGGCCCAGCCAGAGCCCGGATTTGAACCCAATCGAACATCTCTGGAGAGACCTGAAAATAGCTGTGCAGCGACTCTCCCCATCCAACCAACAGAGCTTGAGAGGATCTGCAGAGAAGAATGGGAGAAACTCCCCAAATACAGGGGTGCCAAGCTTGTGGCATCATACCCAAGAAGACTTGAGGCTGTAATCGCTGCCATAGGTATTTCAACAAATTACTGAGTAAAGGGTCTGAATACTTTTGTAAATGTGATATTTTTGTTTCTAAAATAAAATGTCTAAAAATACATTTATTTCTCTGTCAATATGGGGTATTGTGTGTAGATTGAGAAGGGGAAAAAACTATTTAATCGACTTTAGAATAAGGCTGTAATGTAACA
The DNA here is from genome assembly GCF_036934945.1 of Oncorhynchus masou masou. Lineage (NCBI taxonomy): Eukaryota > Metazoa > Chordata > Actinopteri > Salmoniformes > Salmonidae > Oncorhynchus > Oncorhynchus masou. The sequence goes on from NC_088229.1 coordinate 33,366,037, forward strand.
AAATGTGGAAAAGGTCAAGGGGTCTAAATACATTCAGAATGCACAGTTTGTACTGTATGCAGTGTAGTATGTCCTTTAATTCACTGAAATAGGAGGCTAGTATACACTGAATGTAGACAACTTCAGGAATACCTTCCTAATATTGATTCACACACCCTTTTGCCCTCAGAACAGCCTCAATTCGTCGGAGCATGGACTCCACAAGGTGTCGAATGCTTCCCACAGTGTGTCAAGTTGGCTGGATGTCCTTTGGGTGGTGTACCATTCTTGATACACACGGGATACTGTTGAGCCTGAAAAGCCCAGCAATGTTGCAGTTCTTGACACACTCAAAACTCTGAATGGCACACATACACAATGCATGTCTCAAGTGTCTCAAGGCTTAAAAATCCTTCTTTATTAACATGTCTCCTCACCTTTATCAACACTGACTGAAGTGGATTTAACAGATGACATCAATAAGGGATCATAGCTTTCACCTGGATTCACCTCAACAGTGTTTGTCATGGAAAGAGCAGGTGTTCCTAATGTTTATGTACTCAGTGTATGTTCTGCACAGGCACAGATAAACATCATTTTATGGAAATGGCCTGTTGGCTGTTGTTCCTTGTTTTCCTGCTTTAAATCAAATCAAATCCAATTTGATTTGTCTCATACACATGGTTAGCAGATGTTAATGTGAGTGTAGTGAAATGCTTGTGCTTCTAGTTCCGATAATGCAGTAATAACCAACGAGTAATCTAACCTAACAATTCCACAACTACTACCTTATACACACAAGTGTAAAGGGATAAATAATATGTACATAAAGATATATGAATGAGTGATGGTACAGAACGGCATAGGCAAGATGCAGTAGATGGTATAGAGTACAGTATATACATATGAGATGAGTAATGTAGGGTATATAAACATGAAGTGGCATAGTTTAAAGTGGCTAGTGATACATGAGATGGCAAGATGCAGTAGATGATATAGAGTACAGTATATACATATACATATGAGATGAGTAATGTAGGGTATGTAAAAATTATATTAAGTGGCATTGTTTAAAGTGGCTAGTGATACATTTTTTTACATCAATTTCCATGATTAAAGTGGCTGGAGTTGAGTCAGTATGTTGGCAGCAGCCACTCAATGTTAGTGATGGCTGTTTAACAGTCTGATGGCCTTGAGATAGAAGTTGTTTTTCAGTCTCTCGGTCCCTGCTTTGATGTACCTGTACTGACCTAGCCTTCTGGATGATAGAGGGGTGAGCAGGCAGTGGCTCGGGTGGTTGTTGTCCTTGATGATCTTTATGCCCTTCCTGTGTGTCCTGGAGGGCAGGTAGGTTGCCCCCGGTGATGCGTTGTGCAGACCTCACCACCCTCTGGAGAGCCTTACGGTTGTGGGCGGAGCAGTTGCTGTACCAGGTGGTGATACAGCCCGACAGGATGCTCTCGATTGTGCATCTGTAGTTTGTGTGCTTTTGGTAACAAGCCGAATTTCTTCAGCCTCCTGAGGTTGAAGACGCGCTGCTGCGCCATCTTCACAATGCTGTCTGTGTGGGTGGACCAGTTTGTCCGTGACGTGATGCGCCGAGGAACTTGATACTACCCTCTCCACTACTGTCCCGTCGATGTGGATAGGGGGGTGCTCCCTCTGCTGTTTCCTGAAGTCCACAATCATCTCCTTTGTTTTGTTGACGTTGAGTGTGAGGTTATTTTCCTGACACCACACTCCGAGGGCCCTCACCTCCTCCCTGTAGGCCGTCTCATCGTTGTTGGTAATCAAGCCTACCACTGTAGTGTGCTGTTAAATCCACAAACTTGATGATTGAGTTGGTGGCGTGCATGGACAGTGGGTCTAGGGTGTCAGGTAGGGTGGAAGTGATATGGTCCTTGACGTGCACTTCATGGTGAACAGGGAGTACAGGAGAGGGCGCAGACTGGGATAAGGATTGGTTGAATATGTCCGTAAACACATCAGCCTGCTGGTCTTCGCATGCTCTGAGGACGAAGCGTGAATGCCGTCTGGGCCTGCAGCCTTGTGAGCATTAACACGTTTAAATGTTTTACTCACGTTGGCTGCAGTGAAGTCAAGCCCGCAGGTTTCGGTAGCGGGCCGTGTCAGTGGCACTGTATTGTCCTCAAAGCGAGCAAAAAAGTTACTTAGTCTGTCTGGGAGCAGGACATCCTGGTCCCATAGAGAGCTGGTTTTCTTTTTGTAATCCGTGATTGACTGTAGACCCTGCCACATACCTCTTGTGTCTGAGCCGTTGAATTGCGACTCTACTTTGTCTCTATACTGACACTTAGCTTGTTTGATTGCCTTGCGGAGGGAATAGCTACACTGTTTGTATTCAGTCATGTTTCCGGTCACCATGCCCTGGTTAAAAGCAGTTTCAGTTTCGTGCGAATGCTGCCATCAATCCACGGTTTCTGATTTGGGAATGTTTTAATCGTTGCTGTGGGTATAACATCGCCGATGCACTTTCTAATGAACTCGCTCACCGAATCAGCGTATTCATCAATGTTGTTGTTGGACGCAATGCGGAACATATCCCAATCCACGTGATCAAAGCAGTCTTGAAGCGTGGAATCAGATTGGTCGGACCAGCGTTGAACAGACCTGAGCGCAGGAGCTTCTTGTTTTAGTCTCTGTCTGTAGGCTGGAAGCAACAGAATGGAGTCGTGGTCAGCTTTTCCGAAAGGAGGGCGGGGGAGGGCCTTATATGCGTCGCGGAAGTTAGAATAACAATGATCCAGGGCTTTACCGGCCCAGGTAGCACAATCGATATGCTGATAGAATTTAGGGAGTCTTGTTTTCAGATTAGCCTTGTTAAAATCCCCAGCTACAATGAATGCAGCCTCAGGACATGTGGTTTCCAGTTTACATAGAGTCAATGAAAGTTCGTTCAGGGCTATCGCTGTGTCTGCTTGTTGGGGAATATATATGGCTGTGATTATAATCGAAGAGAATTCCCTTGGTAGACAATGCGGTCGACATTTGACTGTGAGGAATTCTAAGTCAGGTGAACAGAAGGACTTGAGTTCCTGTATGTTGTTATGATCACACCACGTCTCGTTAATCATAAGGCATACCCCCCCCCGCCCCTCTTCTTACCAGAAAAATGCTTGTTTCTGTCAGCGCGATGGGTGAAGAAACCAGCTGGCTGCACCGACTCCGTTAGCGTCTCTCGAGTGAGCCATGTTTCCGTGAAGCAAAGAACATTACAGTCTCTGATGTCTCTCTGGAATGCTACCCTTGCTCGGATTTCATCAACCTTGTTGTCAAGAGACTGGACATTGGCGAGTAGTATGCTAGGGAGTGGTGCGCGATGTGCCCGTCTCCGGAGCCTGATCAGAAGACCGCTTCGTTTGCCCCTTTTTCAGCGTCGTTGTTTTGGGTCGCTGGCTGTGATCCGATCCATTGTCCTGGGTGGAAGGCAAAACACAGGAACCGCTTCGGGACAGTCATATTCCTGGTCGTATTGATGGTGAGTTGACGTTGCTCTTATATTCAGTAGTTCCTCCCGACTGTATGTAATGAAACCTAAGATTAGCTGGGGTACCAATGTAAGAAATAACAATAAAAAAAACAAAATACTGCATAGTTTCCTAGCAACGCGAAGCGAGGCGGCCATCTCTGTCGGCGCCGGAAGTTAAAAGGGATTTATTATTAAAAATTGTGATATCTGAGCGTGTGTGCCTGCGAGTGAACTTGTGTTGAGCCCGCGTGTGTGCGCACGCCAGTGTGTAAAGTCTGCGTGGCATGTTTCATGAATCCCCATTTTCCATCAGTGTTGATGTGGCTTTGGGTTTGATCTTCCTGTTGGCTGCGTCTTATAAAAACCTGTCACGTCTCGCAGCTTAATAAAATGACTCTAAGCCATATGATTGATAACATGTGGAAACAGCTATCATCTCTCAAATTGAAATGTGTACTGACCACTTTGTTGTGGAGGCTTAACATTCATGACCCGTGAACAGCCATTTTGTCTGCCAACGTTTCTTTTGTGATTCATCTTCATGTTTCACCCTGTAATTATCTAGAGGATATAAGGTTATGGAACTGACACTTAGAGCAGATTTAGTTCAGTTGTAATGTGAAGAAAAGTTCATGCTGTTACCCTCCCCTCCCTTATTTTTTAGTCTCTCAATTGTTTTGTTTGGTAAAAAGGAACTCATGCCTTTGTCGATTTGGGGGAGAAAAACATATAGCATGTCAAAGTGCCTACCTCCTTAAGACAATGATTAACAACCCAGATATCTTGCCGGCAGAATGTAAATGGGGTTGCCAGCGCAACGTGAGATAAATTAGTAGTGCCTACTGTATATCAGCTCAGACGCCCCATCAGCACAAGGCTGCTCGCCATCAGAGTACGGTGGACCTCAGGGGTCAGACATAGTTATTTATCTCCTGGAGTAGAATAGGCAGGACTTTAATCATCATCACAATAGTCCTAAATGCAAGTAAGGCTTCTGATGAGCTCTTTTATCATCATGGGCTGCCTCAGAGTGTGCCAGACTGTCTGTTGAGCTGTCTGGACACGCTTGTCTTTGTCCGTCAGAGGGAGACTGACATTTAATCAAAGCTGCAGTCTAGTGCCCCTATTGACTGTACTCTTATACCCTACATTACCCTCACAGGTCACTCGTTCCATCACTGTCAAATGGCAATATTCCACAATTTTTCAACCTTATATCCATTATCTCCAGCACCATACCAGTGTCTACATATACTGTGTGAAAATGGCCATATGGTAGAGCATGGAAGAATCATGACGTTGTGTTTTTTCTTATTATCCATAATTGGATTCTATATGTATAACAGTTGGTGATATGTGTCAGTCAACTTGAAATATGAGTGTTTCACTTTGAGTAACTCCTTGTTTGGCTCCTGAAGGTTAAAGCAATGAAACTAAGGTGCCTGACCATTCATTTCTCACCCTCTTTGTGTTATTTTTCTGCTTTCATCTCTTGCCGTTCCACTAATTAATCCAGACATATCTTTGTTTTTATTTGGATTCTCTCTCTATCCAATTGGTCTCAAGGCCCTTCAGCAGTAAATTGTCCATTATCTGCGAAAAGTAGCAAGATGTTCAAATCCTTATACATTAACATGCTGTAAACGGGTCTCTGAGCTCCACACGCAGAACTATTACACGCTCCTGGCCATGTGAAACAGATAACGTCTGGCACTAAGAGTCTCTTGGCTGCAAGGCTTTCTTGGAAGAAAGTGATTAAATGCCATAGCAATGACCCCCCCCCCAGCTGGTGTTCTGTATGGGGAAACAAATGGCTGTAAATACAATCTGAGGATGAAAGGGACAGCTTCGTGAATAAATACATTTATTTTAGAAAGTTTCCTTTGTCTGTTAATGGACTTTCAAGTAATTTCAACTGACAGCCTTGACTTCACCCAGACACATCACGTGGATTACTTGGCCAAATTCTACATGTAATGCAAATATTCTCTCATATGTACATTTGTTTGCATTGGTTGGCAGCAAGGTTTTTGTTGGATTTGATATTTGTCCAAATGTTCAAATATATACTGAGCAAAAATATAAACGCAACATGTAAAGTGTTGGTACCATGTTTCTGAAATAAATGATCACAGAAATGTTCCACACGCACAAAAAGAGAATTTCTCTCAAATTAGTTTACTTCCATGTTAGCATTTCTCCTTTGCCAAGATAATCCATCCACCTGACAGGTGTGGCATATCAAGAAGCTGATAAAACAGCATGAACCTTACACAAGTGCACCATGTGATGGTGACAATAAAATGCCACCTCTAAAATGTGCAGTTTCGTCACACAACACAATGCATCAGATGTCTCAAGTTTTAAGAAAGCGTGCAATTGGCATGCTGACTGCAAACAATTGAATGTTAATTTCTCTACCATAAGCCACCCCCAACTCCAGATAATTTATCAGTACTTCCAACCGTCCTCACATCCGCAGACCACGTGTAACCACACCAGCCCAGGACCTTCACATCCGGATTCTTCACCTGTGGGATCGTTTTAGGCCAACCACATGGACAGTTGATGAAACTGAGGAATATTTATTTCTGTAATAAAGCCCTTTTCTTTGGAAAAACTTATTCTGATTGGCTGGGCCTGGCTCCCCAGTGGGTGGACCTGGCTCCCAAGTGGGTAGACTTACGCCCTAACAGGCCCACCCATGGCTGCCCAGTTATCTGAAATCCAGAGATTAGTGCTTAATGAATGTATTTCAATTGATTGATTTCCCTATATGAACTGTAACTAAGGAAAAATCATTGAAATTGTTCCATGTTGCATTTATATTTTTGTTCCGTATAGATTGATACATAGATTGAACTTTGCTGTAACTCCAAATCCCTTATGGTACCAAGATAAATCCAGTAAACATAATTTGGCTGATCACTTCAGGCATTTACTGCTTATCACACTGCCCAGTTTTAATGGCAACTGGGCCACTCTCCACTCCTGGGCCTCTTGAGGCCCGAAGCCAGACCTTTCCTTCCGGCTTTAGTAACGTCCTCTGAAGTCTCTTTCAGGCCTTGCCCCCAAGTGGACCCTAATATAGCTCCAGAACAGAAGACAGAGGACATCCAAAGGTCTTTGTTTCAAAAGCCAAATAACTCCTCATAGCCTATCTCTCATTCTGACATTCGTCTTGTTTTGGTGGTCTCTGGTTTTGTTGAAGTTGGAAGTAGGGGATGTCTGCGTCACAGATGGTTTCTCATAGGCTTGAAAGGCGAGCCGTGTGACCACAGTGCCTTGAAATGATAACAGTAAAGCGTGTCGTGGAATGCTACTGGACTTGACATTGTGGAACGATGGCTGTATTTCAAAGAAACTAAGGAAACCATGTTTGTTCTCCATAAATCTTGAATGGAGAATAAGCTCTCGTCTTATTAAGAAAATGTCACTTCATTGCTTTGATGGAGTCAGCAACTCTCTTCATAGTGACATACTGTATTTGTTATGACTGCTTTTTTCTGCAATGTGTATCTTGTGCATTGTATGGATGTGGCTCCTTAGAAGAACAAATGTGTAGCTTATAGAGCTAAATCTACTCTACAGGAAACTATTACGTTTTTGAAAGCTGCAGGTTTGTGCTGAGTATGTATTTTCCCTATAGTAGTGCTCTTTGAAGCGTTGATATCCAGAAGAGAATATCTTCAAACGGGCCCCTGAAGGACACTTAATGTCATAGGGGCCTCTGGATCAAGTTTTAATAGAGGCACAGAGAACCCTTATGAAAAAAGATTGCAGTCAGAGTGCAGTATAACTGCAGTACACTGGAATACAACTGCAGTTAGTGAGTGAATTATAACCACAGTATGCTACAAATACTGCATCCAAAATAACAATTTTCTTACTGCAGTAATTTAGCAGTGTAACTGTAGATATTCTGCAATGACTATGTCCAAAATACCACAATCGACAGCAGTTACTGCACTTTAACTGTAGTTTCAAAACCACAATATATTTTTGTAAGGGAATCATGATGTCAGCCCAACACTTCTCCTCCACACCGCCCCATGCTGTACGTCATTTCTCTCCTTTGAGTGTATTATACCTCTGGCCTGTGAAGGACAGATAAAACTGGTTGTTATGGAGAGGAACTGGATGATGTTTACTGCCTTTGAGGAGGCTTGCATGGGGCCATATGTTAATTTTCCAGTGCCATTCCTAATCCAGGTGTAAGGTTCATTTTTGTTGTACTAAATGGGGTAGATATACTCCATTTTAGCATTGCTTGCACTGATCTGTCTCGTATCTCGCAAAGACTAATGGGATGGATCAAACGTAGTTTGGCTACAATGTGGTGTCTAACATTAGATAATATTACCTAGGTGACATCATCTGCTGAACCCCATTTCTGCCTCAAAGCTGTCTGAATTAATCATGGAGCTAGCATAAATCATGCTGGGACTGTATGTCGACAACTTCAGTGCAATTTAAACAAGCCTTTTATGTCAATAAAGACAGAGCTAGAAAGCTAACTAGCTATGTCAGTAAGCTAGCTAAGAAGTTAGCTAAGCAGCTGATTAAGTCACAGCACTGGAGACCGACTTCCTTGCACAGAATTTGTGAAGGAGATAGCCACCACTTTGATCATTATTTCTCAAATTTGCAAACTATTAAATCACTGTCAACACGTGTTTAATCATTCAGTATAAACGCAACATGCAACAATTTCAAAGATTTTACTCAGTTACAGGTCAGATAAGGAAATCAGCCAATTTAAATCAATTCATTAGGCCCTAATCTATGGATTTCACATGACTGGGGATACAGTTATGCATCTGTTGGTCACAGATACCTTAAAAAAAAGTAGGGGCGTGACCACCAATTTGCCTCATGCAGTGCTACACATCTTCTTTGCATAGAGTTGATTAGGCTGTTGATTGTGGTCTGTGGAATGTTTTTTTTTTTTTACCCCTTTTTCTCCCCAATTTCGTGGTATCCAATTGTTGTAGTAGCTACTATCTTGTCTCATCGCTACAACTCCCATACGGGCCCGGGAGAGACGAAGGTTGAAAGTCATGTGTCCTCCGATACACAACCCAACCAGCCGCACTGCTTCTTAACACAGCGCACATCCAACCTGGAAGCCAGCCGCACCAATGTGCCGGAGGAAACACCGTGTACCTGGCAACCTTGGTTAGCGCGAATGCGCCCATTCCCGCCACAGGAGTTGCTGGTGCGCGATGAGACAAGGACATCCCTACTGACCAAGCCCTCCCTAACCCTCCCTAACTCTGGGTCTGAACACCTCACTCTGCAACTGGATCCTGGACTGACGGGCCGCCCCCCAGGTGGTGAGGGTACGCAACATCACCTCCGCAACTCTGACCCTTAACACCGAGGCCTGTACTCTGGAGAGGGATCAATTTGGAGGTGGAGGGTCTGTCATGGTCTGGGGTGGTGTGTGACAGCATCATCAGACTGAGCTTGTTGTCATTGCAGGCAATCTCAACGCGCGTTTGGTATACATATCCAAACGATCATTCTGGTCAGCGTTACGTCTGACAAAATCTTCAAAAAGTTATATTACAGGTCGAAGAAACATTTCAAACTAAGTACAGAATCAATCATTAGGATGTTTTTAATATTAATCTTCAATAAAGTTCCAACCGGAGTATTCCTTTGTGTTTTCAGGAGCCATGGAATGCAGGTCGCTATCATGTGCAATGCGCGCAGCCAGAAAATGGCTGACTGCCAGACACCTGATTCATTCTGTTGTCATTCAGTCCCACAACACAGTAGAAGCCTCATTCACATTTCTATAGACGGTTGACATCTAGTGGAAGCACTAGGAAGTGCAACATCATTAATATCTCAAGCGGGTTTCAATGGGAACTGTGTTGAGTACATACCAGCCTCAGATTTCTCACTTCCTGTTTTGATTTCTCCTCAGGTTTTTGCCTGCCATGTGAGTTCTGTTATACTCACAGACATCATTCAAACAGTTTTAGAAACTTCAGGGTGTTTTCTATCTAATACTAATACTAATATGCATATATTAGCAACTGAGACTGAGGAGCAGGCCATTTACTCTGGGCACCTTATTCATCCAAGCTACTCAATACTGCTCCCCAGCCATAAGAAGTTAACAAATTCGTGCACAACATTTCAGAGAAATACGCTTTTTGTGCATATGGAACATTTCTATGATCTGTTATTTCAGCTCATGAAACATGGGACCACCACTTTACATGTTGAGTTTATATTTTTGTTCAGTGTAGCTAGCTAATTATTCTGCCTTATTCATGGAGAGTCATATAAAAAAATAGGAAGTATTTTTTCATTGTTAAATTGTTGATGGTCTGGAATATTACAATTTGAAAATGAGTTCTACGTCCTACAAGACAGGTCGCTTGAAGTACAAGCGTTGTCAAGATGCCTTAGGACTTCTGTGGTTAGAGGGCTGGTGTTGTGTGTGTGTGTGTGTGTGTGTGTGTGTGTGTGTGTGTGTGTGTGTGTGTGTGTGTGTTTACCAGCCCTCCAGTACTTTCTTTGCTAACTGTCCTGGCCTTCGTCCATCTGTCTCCAGTTACCTCCTGGCCCTGTGAGATTGGCATGCGCCTGTATTTATTGCTGATTGCTCTGTGTGTGTGTAATGGCTTCTCTGTAAGTGGCCTGCAGGGCTTCTGGTGCTTAGGCAGGACTGGTGCCAGAACAAATCAGTTGGAAGGATATTTGATTTAAATAGGGGGCGCTTTTTTATCATGGGACCTCTGATGTCTGCAAGTGCTGCACACATTTGTTTTTTCAAATAGAACTGCTGGGTCTCAAGGGACCCCCCTTCAAGCTAATGCCATACTCATTTTGTCCAGACAGCATCAGATACAGTACAGTCGTTTTGAGAATGACACAAATACTAATTTTCAAAGTCTGCTGCCTCAGTTTGTATGTTGGCAATTTGCATATACTCCAGAATGTTATGAAGAGTGATCAGATGAATTGCAATTAATTATTTGCCATGCAAATTACCTGAATCCCCCAAAAACATTTCCACTGCATTTCAGCCCTGCCACAAAAGGACCAGCTGACATCATGTCAGTGATTCTCTCGTTAACACAGGTGTGAGTGTTGACAAGGACAAGGCTGGAGATCACTCTGTCATGCTGATTGAGTTCGAATAACAGACTGGAACCTTCAAAAGGAGGGCGGTGCTTGGAATCATTGTTCTTCCTCTGTCAACAATGGTTAACTGCAAGGAAACGCGTGTCGTCATCATTGCTTTGCACAAAAAGGACTTCACAGGCAAGGACATTGCTGCCAGTAAGATTGCACATAAATCAACCATTTATCGGATCATCAAGAACTTCAAGGAGAGCGGTTCAATTGTTGTGAAGAAGGCTTCAGGGCACCCAAGAAAGTCCAGCAAGTGCCAGGACTGTCTCCTAAAGTTGATTCAGCTGCGGGATCGGGGCACCACCAGTACAGAGCTTGCTCAGGAATGGCAGCAGGCAGGTGTGAGTGCATCTGCACACACAGTGAGGCAAAGACTTTTGGAAGATGGCCTGAATTTAAGAAGGGCAGCAAAGAAGCCACTTCTCTCCAGGAAAAACATCAGGGACAGACTGATATTCTGCAAAAGGTACAGGGATTGGACTGCTGAGGACTGGGGTAAAGACATTTTCTCTGATGAATCCCCTTTCCGATTGTTTGGGGCATCCGGAAAAAGCTTGTCCGGAGAAGACAAGGTGAGCGCTACCATCAGTCCTGTGTCATGCCAACAGTAAAGCATCCTGAGAGCATTCATGTGTGGGGTTGCTTCTCAGCCAAGGGAGTGGGCTCACTGACAATTTTGCCTAAGAACACAGCCATGAATAAAGAATGGTACCAACACATCCTTCGAGAGCAAATTCTCCCAACAATCTGGGAACAGTTTGGTGACGAACAATGCATTTTCAGCATGATAGAGTATCTTGCCATAAGGCAAAAGTGAAAACTAAGTGGCTCGGGGAACAAAACATCGATATTTTGGGTCCATGTCCAGGAAACTCCCCAGACATTAATCCCATTGAGAACTTGTGGTCAATCCTCAAGAAGCGCGTGGACAAACAAAACCCCACAAATTCTGACAAACTCCAAGCATTGATTATGTAAGAATGGGCTGCCATCAGTCAGGATGTGGCCCAGAAGTTAATTGACAGCATGCCAGGGCGAGTTGCAGAGGTCTTGAAAAAGAAGGGTCAACACTGCAAAGACTCTTTGCATCAACTTCATGTAATTGTCAATAAAAGCCTTTGACACTTATGAAATGCTTGTAATTATACTTCAGAATTCCATAGTAACATCTGACAAAAATATCTAAAGACACTGAAGCAGCAAACTTCGTGGAAATTAATATTTGTGTCATTCTCAAAACTTTTGGCCACGACTGTACATGGGCTACACATACTGAGACAGAGGGGCGCTATTTTGCTCGCTTGGATGATTTATCTGAGATTGATAGGTCTTTCTGTCGGTGCGCATCTCGGTCAAATAAATTATCAATATTACAAGGTACGATAGGGCAGGCCAGGCCCCCTAAGCCCCGCTCATAATGCCGGCCTTTGGCTTAGGCAGAGCTGTTCCACCATAATTTACTGTTCTTTACTATTAGTGACTACACTGATTTGTCATTTCTCTCCCACAGATATTGATGAGTGTCAGGTCTATAATGGGGGCTGCCAGCATCGATGTGTCAACACCAGGGGCTCGTACTACTGCGAGTGCAACCCGGGCACCCGTCTGCACACAGATGGCCGGACGTGCATTGGTAAGATCCAGGGGAGGGTGTGGAGGGGTCACCTGAGGTCAAAGGGGTGAAGGGGGGTGAGGGAGGTTTGGGATGAATCAGGTGGATGTGGTCCAACGTGGATGTATTCTGTTGTTGCCCTCACCGTCTGGAAGCTAGGCCACGGGAGGGTCTCCACCTTCTGCTTGTGTCAAAAGGGGGAAGAGTCTGTTGTGCTGGCAGAAGACAAGCTTTCCCACTGTTCCCCAGCAGCCCTGTCAGAGCAGGTTTGTGTCTGGGCATATATAGTAGTGCATTGTCTCCCCCTCTTCTTTCTCTCTCTCTCTCTTGCATATGTGTACATGCGCACACACACTCTCTCGCTTAGATCTCATCTGTTTTCCTCTGCAAGTTCCAGTGAGGCATCAGAAAGCCTATTTTAATTCACACAACAACAGCGTGTCAGGATAGCTCTCTCTCTCTGATTGATTAGGGAGCATTACCGCACAGCGGGCCAGACGTCAATTCAACGTCTTTTCCACATTGGTTTAACGTAATTTCATTGAAATGATGTGGAAACAACATTTATTCAACAAGTATGTGCCCAGTTGGTGGGAAGCCCCGAGTCCTGTTGAAACACAGTTGGCTTTGACCAGAGCTGGTCTGGATGAAATGTTAGTGTGCCTGTTATTTATAATTACCACAGAGATACTCCAAATGGGCCCTAAATTACACTACCTCAGTTTGTGAATAGAATTCTGCAGAGTGATGACTTAGAGTGCAGGTGGCCAACCCCTTTTCCTGGAGAGCTACTGGGTGTGCAGGCTTTTGTTCCAGCATGGCACTAAAATACCTGGTTCAGCTAATCAAGGTCTTACAGCTATTTAGTAGAAACAGGTGTGTTACTGTTAAAGCTGAGCTGGAACAAAATGTGCACCACTTAGAGCTCTCCAGGGTTGGCAACCCCAAATGCTGTCCTCTCAGCTCAACTACAAAGATTTTCAATCACATTGCTTTTCCTTTTCACCATTGAAGAGGCAGACCATGTGCTTTGACTAATTTTAGATTCCCTGTAGTCTTATGCACATCATCTGTGTGCAGTCCAGAAGAGTTATTTATTTAGATTTTAATCAGGCTGCTTTGAAGGCACAGAAACCTCTGATGGCATGATGTGTCAAACAAACCGCCTCGTCATTCTCACGATGTTTTTCACCAGGCCTAATTTTCCTCCTTTAAATGAAAGGCAGCTGATGAACTCAAGGATGCTCCAAACAGTAGAAAAACATAAGACATCCTTAACAAACTGTGTGTGATATGGCTTACTGAAAAAAAAAACATGAGTAGTGTGATCCTACTTTGCAAAAGTTTAAATGAAAGACTCACTCTTGATAATGCTTCATTTCCTTTCAATGAAGTCCTCCCTTTCCCTGAACAAAGTGTCGACCCATGTACGTCTGGCCTTTTAGATTATGAGCCCTAAGTAGTCTCAACTGTCCCCTAGCATTCCCAGATGAAGCAAACCGGCCAGGAAAGCATGTCTCTCTCCCTCTTCACACTAGAGTGCTCTGGAGCCTCCCTCCACTAAGAGCTCTGTTCCTGTGATTCCTCCTGAAACCAGGAGCAAGTACTATAGAAGCTAACTGCAGACAGTCAGTCTCATTGGATCTTAGCACAGTCAAAAGAGCCAACTCATCCATCATTAGGAAAATGATCATTGTTCTTTGTGAATCAGTGAAACTTGGACCAACGCTATATCGCTACCTGGCTCACATATTGGCTATGTGGAGTGTTGATTGATTTACAAACAATGGAGAGCAAATGGGCGATCTATCTTCCCAAACAACACTGTTGGCTTCCCCTGGGCACGTTGCCAGTCAGGGGAAGCCCTGATACTTTCCACTGATAATCACATGGCTTTCCTCCATAAACATAGGCCCTGTCCAGAAACAACCCATTTCCCCTATACCACTCTAGTTACTTTAGTAGATCTGACAGGACTAGGTGTAAGCAATATTGGTACAGCCACTACCATATTGCTTATATCTATCCATTCCTGTCAGATATACTGTACATAAGGTTCCAATGGCCTAGAGGTGAGCGGCAGGGGTTGTTTCAGTACAAGGTCCACTGCAATGAGCCACGTAAGTACCCCCTGCTGTCCGTACGCTTATTGGCCCAACACGATGGCTCGCTGATGGAGCGCCAAAAAATGAATTATCTCCGGCATTTCTCTCCATGTTATTATTGGGCTTTTCTTCCGAGATAGCAACTGAAGGGGAAACAGATTGGAGCAGAGGGGACTGTGTCTGCGATCATCACATTCCAAGGGTGGATTGGAGATGGGGTACATTTTTGTTTTTGTTTTGAAACTGGGACTCCCTTTTCTGAGTTCATCCAAATGAAAATGGAGGATCTACTTCTCATAAAGAGATACAGTTCACCTTGGGTTATGATACATCCAATGTTTGAAACGATCTCGTGGTGTCTCGCTCTTTGTGAGAAAACATATAGACGAACACTTGCTCCTGCTGTCAGAGAAAGCAGACCTACTGTACTTGTAATGTTCATAACAATTACTAGTCATTGTTAGGGCCAGGAGTTTATCCTGCTCTCATGAAAAACTCTGGGCCTGTGTCAATGTAGGTATTTCGGAAACAAAAAACAATAGTGGTCAAATTGTGTCTGTCTGCATTAGACTTTGAGAGCATCGAAACAGGTATTCTTTGTTCATATGATAACAAATCAACTTTATTTGTGTACTATACATCACCTTTAATTGTTCATCTGTTGTCGCTCTCCCTGTGTGTTTGTCTCCAGCCGTCCGATCCTGTGCCGTCAGCAATGGAAGCTGTGAGCAGAACTGTGTGCAACTGTCCCCGGCTCACTACCAGTGTCGCTGCAGACCCAACTATCAGCTCGCAGAGGACGGCAAACACTGCATACGTAAGTGCCGCTAGACTGCCATAAAAAAATGTCTGTCCGTGTAATATTCCATATGTTCAATATGAATCATAAAGTCATGTCCAGACACAGATCAGGTTGATGGTCGTTTATCAAGTGTTGCATGGCTCACACGTGTGTTCTGTGGTTGACTGATAGCACTGATCCACCATGAGGTGTCGCATTACGCTAGTTTTGTCAAAAACAATGAAATCAATGTTACTGCACTATTGTGCCTAAACTTTATAGTGGATGTGGGTGTGCACGCAATTTCTCAGTCCATCTTGGCCTTGAATCTCCATGCAGCACTAACTTTTTTGTCTTTGTTTGCCATGTCAGGGATGAGGTGAAATTACAAAATGCTGACTGTGCTGGCTATGCTAGCTGTGTTGACTTCGTTGGCTGTGTTGACTGTGCGGACTGTGTTGACTGTGTTGGCTTTGTGGTCTGTGCTTCAACAGCTCACTTCCTGTCTGTCTGTCTGTCTGTCTGTCTGTCTGTCTGTCTGTCTGTCTGTCTGTCTGGTCTGGTCTGGTCTGGTCCTGTCCTGTCGTGGGGCCGAATAAACCTGATGCAATTCCATGACTTTAACCCCAGCCTGGTGTTTTCCTTACCAACTCCACATTATTTTCTCAAACAAAGCTTGTGAAAACCGTGGACAAACACTGCATCCTCATAAAAGTAGAACTTTAAACAAACTCAAATGCACATGTGGCCATCGTTGTTTCCCATTCCCATTTGGTATGACCGCATAAAGGCATTTGACCGCATAAAGGCGTTTGACCGCATAAAGGCGTTTGACCGCATAAAGGCGTTTGACCGCATAAAGGCGGTTGACCGCATAAAACCATTGACCGCATAAAGGCGGTTGACCGCATAGAGGCATTTCATGGCTTGCAATGAATTTGAAACGTACTTAAAGGCTGGAGACGGCACTGATTATGTTCATCGATACTGTACTTACTAGCTTGTGTTAATGACTTCTAGGCCAAACTATAGCACCCAGATTTCCTCCTGCTAAAGATACAGTAGATAGAGGATACAGCTGTGCTGGAGTGGTTGGCTTCAGATATCGTGCCTGGCAGTCCCCAGTCCTTACCCAAAGCCCATTGGCAGCTCAGATCCTTTAACTTCAGACGGTTCTTATTGTGGTCGACAAGTAGATCTCGGATATCTCTGAGAGAGAGAGACCAGTCCGACTAGGCCGTCATCGCCTTGGCGACCTCTGACCAATGGTCTGTCTTGCCAGCAGAATGACTGGTAAATGCAATCATCAGGAGGCTTACCAGAGTTCCGCCTGTTGTTATTGTTACCGAACCCGATCCAAAAGCGACATATAGAAACGCATTAAATAGTTATCCACCTAGGGTGGATTTCAAACAAACCTGCATTATGAAAAAGTAACAATGTTACTGCTGTATCAATTCTATCTATGGGCAGATGTGGACATCTTCTACCTTTTCTGATTTTCTGTCCCTTTACAATATATGAAGCCATCTCCATTTCTTGCTTAGCTAGATGTGCACTGTCTAACATCATCTTCCATACATCAACAACTAACTACCAAGAAAAAAAATCTAAAAAGTTTTAAAAAGTGCATCATTTCTAGTAAGTGGATCTCCTTGGAAATTCACTCCTTGGGGGTGCAGACATGAAAGTAATTATGGCCTGTTCTGCACAGAGAGAGTAACCACACCCCCATTTAACCACATTACCCATTTACTCTCTTAAATCCACAGGGGAGACGGGCTAGCAAAAGGAAATGAAGTGTGTGTGGGTATCTGTCAGTCTGTGTATGTTGTAACGGTTTTGACTTGAGGTTATTGTTTGTAGGGGTGCCAGGTAGGTTGTGCCCACCAGAGAAAATATTGATTTTTCCTTTTGGTTTGGGAGGGGATGAGTCCCGTCTGGTCTGTCAAGTCAACACCATTACAAAGAACTCATGTAAAAGTCAGGATGGACATACACTTTTCATAAACCCTTAAAACATTGGAAATAACTTCAAAACAACTGTGTTCTTTCGCGTGGGTTGTATTACCAACATAAATGATCACACACATAATAATATAACAAATAATGAGCTCTGGTTCCTCCAGAAAAGTCCCATACTTCGGGCTTGAAAGAGTCCAGCCCGGTAAATGAGTTCAGTGAATTCAAGTGACCTTAGTCACGCAATGTTTGTCCGTTCATAAAGTGTAGCGTAAACCCAGTCTCAATCATACAATCAAAATATAAACTATTTTACCACACAACCATGAAGATTATCACATCTCAATAAGTCTTAAATCATCACGGTGTACATCACTCTAAAACAAATTAAACAGTGTATGCAAAATAGTTCTCGTCAGTCGGTCAGTCAGACAATCCAATCCAATCTGCCAACAGATCTCCAGAGGTGAAAGGCCATGAAGAACCAACAGAGAACAACAGATGTGTAGTCCAAAGGAAGCAATGAGTGGATCCGATCCTGGTTAAACTTGCGACTAGGCTACAAAGCACACTTTTAAATACAACAAAACAAACCGAGTAAAGAAGCTTTGGAACTGAGGGTTGAACACATCCTCATTCGCCTCTCCATCACCACCCCACTTTGAGCAGCTGATGCTGGCTATTTAAATGGGAATTAAAAGGGAAGCGCCCTATTGGAAGGAGAAGCACTGAGACGTTCAGGGCCGTCACAATGTGTGTGTGTATGTTGCTTATGTGTATTATGCATGTGTCTCTATTAGTCAGAGAGAGAGAAGGGCTGACAAGTGAATATTATGAAATGTGTGTGTGTGTGTGCTCATCCCTTGTAACTGTATTTCAGTAAGAAACCCCTGTGCAGACAGAAATGGGGGCTGTATGCACACCTGCAAGCATGACGGAGGAAGAGCTCAGTGCAACTGTCTTCCTGGATACATACTGGCACAGGATGGCAAAAACTGTGAAGGTAAATATCCATCATTTGCTAAATGAGTCTGGTGATGATTTTATTGGTTATGGTGGTGATGAGGATTATGATGATAATGCTAAAAAGCAAGTAGTTCAAAGTTGTGTGTGTGTGTGTTTGTCCCAGACATTGATGAGTGTGAGACCGACAAAGCTGCTTGTGCCCACGGTTGCCATAACACCCAGGGCTCCTTTACCTGTGTCTGTAACCCAGCATACGAGTTGGGTGCCGATGGCAGGAAATGCTATCGTAAGTCAACTCCCATTCACTCTGTCTACTATCATTTTCACTCAGTCAACTCACATTCTTTCTCTGTCTTCTCACATTCACTCTCATTCAACTGTTATTCACTATCAGTCAACTCCCATTCTTTTTCAGTCAACTCACATTCATTTTGTCAACTCTCATTCACTCAGTCAACTCCCATTCACTCTCAGTCCTGTTATTCACTTTGTCAACTCCCATTCTCTCTCAGTCAACTAACATTCACTATGTCAACTCTTATTCACTCTCAGTCAACTAACATTCACTATGTCAACTCTTATTCACTCTCAGTCAACTTCCATTCCCTTAGTCAACTCCTATTCACCCTCAGTCAGCTCCCATTCCCTCTGTCAACTCCCATTCACTCTCAGTCAACTCCCAATCTTTCTCATTCAACTCTAATGTTAGTTTGAATGTCTGCGCAGATCAGCAGAACTTCACAATGCAACGATAATCCTATATTCTGGGCATGTGGCCATATTTCTTTCTCTTAAGGAATCGAGATGGAGATCGTGAATGGTTGTGAGACTGCCAACGGAGGCTGTTCCCAAAAGTGCCAACACGCCACCCTTGGACCTGTCTGCAGCTGTCACCACGGTTACCACCTGGACGACGACCTCAGGACATGTGTGGGTGAGCAAATAGCAGTCTGATCGATATGGAGTGATTTTTATCTGCAAATAATTTTAAATTTGACATGAATTCAAAGTTATTGAAAAAATTGCCACTAAAATCTCTCCGTAGACAGACTTGTCAACAACGACTGTGTATGTTTCAGACTTGGACGAGTGTGAGGTGGGAAGCTCATGCTGCGAGCAGGACTGTACCAACTATCCCGGGGGTTACGAATGCTACTGCGGGGCTGGCTACCGTCTCAATTCGGATGGGTGTGGCTGTGATGGTACGTTCTATTAAGCAACATAACTTCCTTGATCAAAATTGGATCAAATATGTTTATTTTTATTTTTTATATATCTACACAGTATTATGACTTACTGCTTACTTAAAGACATCAACAGTATCTAAATCTGTCAAGATTGTAATAGTTGGCTCTTCCCAGTATACTGTACACAGTATGTATACTACTAGGGGGCAAATTGGACGGTGCCAATAATCGCAGTCTTGGCAGATTTTAGTTCCGTTGTTGATGTTTCTAAGCAGGAAGACACCCCGCTGTGTACGATGATGTCATGTCATGATGATGCTGAACCTATGGTGCTCTTTAATGTCATTTTCTGTGCTGTTTTAATAAGGGTGCTTGCTTAAACTTAAACTGTACATTTGCCTCAAACAATTTAAAACCCTGACACTACCATGAAATATATTTTAGACTGATGAAGCAAGCACATACAATTTCTTCAGGAAATCTGCATTTTCTGGTTGTTGATGTTGCAGATGTGGATGAGTGTCTGGTAGACAACGGAGGCTGTGACCATACCTGCCAGAACACAGCCGGCTCCTTTCAGTGCTACTGTCACCTAGGACACCGGCTAGATGAGAACCGTGTCTCTTGTATTCGTAAGTGGTAGTCAGGTAGAAATAATACATTGGGCCAGGAGTTTTCCTGACCTGGTTGTAACCTGACTAGGAAAAACTCTGGGCCTTAGTGGTAGGCTATAACTGGCAGTACAGGTTAAAGGCTATAGCTAGGGCCCAGAGTTTACAAGCAACAAATTGCTTTATGTTAATAAGTGGCATGCTCAACTGGATATTAGTTTGGAGAGAAAGTGTGCAAGGAGACTGTTGACTGTTGTACTTTCTACTCCAGCCCTGGAGGGGGCAGTAGAGGCGTTGGAGTGGAGCAGTCGCATCGCAGTGGAGCGCCCTCTGCCCCAGATAACCCTGCTGGGGGATTACTTCCAGCCGCTAGAGCGTTATGACGACTACGAGGAGGACAGCCTGGGAGAGCTGCGGGCCCAGAGCACCCTCACCCAGAACTTTGGTATACATACACCTCTAGTAACATCTACATAAGGCTGTCGTAACACCTATACAAGCAGCTTATAAGCAGTTCCTTAACAGCTTGTTTGCACCGATGTAGAATTTGGTTATTTTTAAGATTACTCCAAGTCCTTTCCCCAATATTTATCTACGTATACAGTACCAGTCAAAGGTTTGGACACACCTACTCATTCAAGGGTTTTTCTTTATTTTGACTATTTCCTACATTGTAGAATAATAGTGAAGACATCAAAACTATAAAATGACACATATGGAATCATGTAGTAACCAAAAAAGTGTTAAACAAATCTAAATATATTTTAGATGATAGATTCTTCAAAGTAGCCACGTTTTGCCTGTAAGGGGTGCGTACTGGTGGCAGAGAAGTCAGGCACAGGAGAGCAAAAACTGTGTTACAATGGCGCAGTTTAATAATAAAAATCACCGTAAACAAAACAATCAATAAAATGGGCACAAAACCCATCGCACACCAGAAATAACGTGCACAAGCACTTACAATAAACAATTCCGGGTAAGGACATGTGGGGAACAGAGGGTTAAATACACAACATGTAATGATGGAATTGAAACCAGGTGTGTGGGAAGGCAAGACAAAACAAATGGAAAATGAAAAATGGATCGATGATGGCTAGAAGACCGGCAACGCCGACCACTGGACGCCGCCCAAACAAGGAGAGGTACCAACTTCAGCGGAAGTCGTGACATTGCCTATGACAGCTTTGCACACTCTTTGCATTCTCTCAGCCAGCTTCATGAGTATTTTCTTCTACCAGATCTATTGTGTTATATTCTCCTACATTCAATTCACATTTCCACAAATTTCAAAGTGTTTCCTTTCAAATGGTATCAAGAATATGCATATCCTTGCTTCAGGGCCTGAGCTATAGCCAGTTAGATTTGGGTATGTCATTTAGGTGAAAATTGAAAAAAGGGGGCTATCCCACATTAAAAGTTATTGATATTTTTCTGGAATGACTGACCTTCATGTCGTAAAGCAATGATGGACTGTGGCTTCTCTTTGCTTATTTCAGCTATTCTTGCCATAATACAGTGCCTTGCGAAAGTATTCGGCCCCCTTGAACTTTGCGACCTTTTGCCACATTTCATGCTTCAAACATAAAGATATAAAACTGTATTTTTTGTGAAGAATCAACAACAAGTGGGACACAATCATGAAGTGGAACAACATTTATTGGATATTTCAAACTTTTTTAACAAATCAAAAACTGAAAAATTGGGCATGCAAAATTATTCAGCCCCTTTACTTTCAGTGCAGCAAACTCTCTCCAGAAGTTCAGTGGGGATCTCTGAATTATCCAATGTTGACCTAAATGACTAATGATGATAAATACAATCCACCTGTGTGTAATCAAGTCTCCGTATAAATGCACCTGCACTGTGATAGTCTCAGAGGTCCATTAAAAGCGCAGAGAGCATCATGAAGAACAAGGAACACACCAGGCAGGTCCGAGATACTGTTGTGAAGAAGTTTAAAGCCGGATTTGGAAACAAAAAGATTTCCCAAGCTTTAAACATCCCAAGGAGCACTGTGGAAGCGATAATGTTGAAATGGAAGGAGTATCAGACCACTGCAAATCTACCAAGACCTGGCCGTCCCTCTAAACTTTCAGCTCATACAAGGAGAAGACTGATCAGAGATGCAGCCAAGAGGCCCATGATCACTCTGGATGAACTGCAGAGATCTACAGCTGAGGTGGGAGACTCTGTCCATAGGACAACAATCAATCGTATATTGCACAAATCTGGCCTTTATGGAAGAGTGGCAAGAAGAAAGCCATTTCTTAAAGATATCCATAAAAAGTGTTGTTTAAAGTTTGCCACAAGCCACCTGGGAGACACACCAAACATGTGGAAGAAGGTGCTCTGGTCAGATGAAACCAAAATTTAACTTTTTGGCAACAATGCAAAACGTTATGTTTCGCGTAAAAGCAACACAGCTCATCACCCTGAACACACCATCCCCACTGTCAAACATGGTGGTGGCAGCATCATGGTTTGGGCCTGCTTTTGTTCAGCAGGGACAGGGAAGATGGTTCAAATTGATGGGAAGATGGATGGAGCCAAATACAGGACCATTCTGGAAGAAAACCTGATGGAGTCTGCAAAAGACTTGAGACTGGGACGGAGATTTGTCTTCCAACAAGACAATGATCCAAAACATAAAGCAAAATCTACAATGGAATAGTTCAAAAATAAACATATCCAGGTGTTAGAATGGCCAAGTCAAAGTCCAGACTTGAATCCAATCGTGAATCTGTGGAAAGAACTGAAAACTGCTGTTCACAAATGCTCTCCATCCAACCTCACTGAGCTCGAGCTGTTTTGCAAGGAGGAATGGGAAAAAATGTCAGTCTCTCGATGTGCAAAACTGATAGAGACATACCCCAAGCGTCTTACAGCTGTAATCGCAGCAAAAGGTGGCGCTACAAAGTATTAACTTAAGGGGGCTGAATAATTTTGCACGCCCAATTTTTCAGTTTTTGATTTGTTAAAAAAGTTTGAAATATCCAATAAATGTCGTTCCACTTCATGATTGTGTCCCACTTGTTGTTGATTCTTCACAAAAAATACAGTTTTATATCTTTATGTTTGAAGCCTGAAATGTGGCAAAAGGTCGCAAAGTTCAAGGGGGCCGAATACTTTCGCAAGGCACTGTATGGACTTGGTCTTTTACCAAATAGGGCTATCTTCTGTATACCACCCCTATCACCCCAGGAAAGACATTCCACAAATGCACTTATAATAAGGCACACCTGTTAACTGAAATGCATTCTAGGTGACTACCTCATGAAGTTGATTGAGAGAATGCCAAGAGTGTGCAAAGCTGTCATCAAGGCAAAGGGTGGCTACTTTGAAGAATCTCCAATTTTATATTTTGATCTGTTTTAATCTTTTTTGGTTACTACTTGATTCCATATGTATTATTTCATAGTTTTGATGTCTTCACTATTATTCCACAATGTAGAATATAGTAAATCTAAAGAAAAGTCATGGAATGAGTAGGTGTGTCCAAACTTTTGACTGCTACTGTATATTTTTTTAACTTCTTCTTCCTCTTCCTTCTACTCCTCTTCTTCCACCTCCCCAGTGTGTCTAAACAACACGTTTGGTTACGACTGCAGCCTGACGTGTGACGACTGTTCCAACGGTGGCGTGTGTGACATGGAGGAGGGCCACTGCGACTGTCCTGATGGGTGGACAGGCGTTGTCTGCAACCAGAGTGAGTGAAGCCATGCAGAGAAAACAAAACATCAAAACCCTCAAAGTCACAGGTGATGCTGATCACCTGAGAGAATTTATTTACTAGGAACTAAACGAAAGCAAACCAATGTAAACATGGAGGGGACTGCAAAACATTTCCTTTGCAAAAAGGTTTTGCAACAGTTTGCTATGGTGTTCACTCATGAATACACCCCTGTTGTGTTACTAGTCATCTAAGTTCGAACCAAATGTCTCTCTATCTATTGCTGGATGAAGCTATAAAAGTGGCCTACCTTATGTTTAAATGGAATTCACATTCTGTCAGACATGATCATCCTACAGAAAATTCTGTATTTTGATGATGCATTTTCTGTGTATAGCTTTGTTGAGAGAAATAACGCCCTACCTCTGTCTCTGTTTCTCTCACCCTCTCTCGCTCTCTCTCTCCTCCCCTTTGCCCAGCTTGTCCAGAGGGCACCTTTGGCAGGAACTGCTCCTTCAGCTGTAAGTGTAAGAATGGTGCCACCTGTGACCCTGTGAACGGGCACTGCCGCTGCCCGCCTGGCATCAGCGGGGACAAGTGCCAGGATGGTGAGTTGGCACAGATTCATGTTATCATGCAGCACTGGATCAAAATGGCATTGCTTTCTCTCAAAAATGTACAATTTATTTAGCTTACAATTGAACCAATGGAATTGTCCTAAAAGTGCAACTCTTAATATTGGTGCACATTATAATATGTTGTACTTTCTACTCTTGCCTCTGTGTCTCTGTGTTCTGTAGGCTGTCCTAAGGGCCTGTATGGGAGACTTTGCAATAAGAAGTGTAACTGTGCCAATAACGGGCGCTGCCATCGTACCTATGGAGCCTGCCTGTGTGATCCCGGGCTCTACGGGCGCTTCTGTCATCTAAGTGAGTGGAATGATGTCTCGTTGCCTCTCCACCTCTACCTGTAGTTTCTTTCGCTCTATTTCCTTTATGTCAGTGATTCCCCTCTTGTTGGAGGAGAGAATATTTTGCAGGTTTATATCTTATTTCCTGTAATTCTATATGTTTTACCATGGTGTGGATAGTTTTTGTTTGTTACCATTTTAAAGAAAATGTCCTGCAATTATATGCATTTTGATATGGGGTGGAGAGAACATTTTGTGGTTTTAAAGCTAATTTCCTACATTTCTCTGCATTTTGCCATGTCTTATATGTGTTCATGTGACACTGTTTCTGAGTGGCTCAAACATTAGAACATTTTCTCCCTGAATGTCAAAACCAATGGGCAAAAACACCTAGCTAAAAAACGTTATCTGACCTCGGCTAGTTGATCTGGACATTTCTGACAAGTTATAAATAGCTCTCTAAGGTCTGCAATGTCTGACGTGACAAAAGGACAACTGATGATGCTCTACCCAATTTAGAAATGGCACCTTGTGCAATCTACTATTACAACTTTCAAGAGTAAGTTGAAAGTCCTACTGAGTTCCTTAAAAATCCAGCATGCTCCACAGTTTGGGAACCACTGCTTTATGTAACCCTTTCACTCCCTGTAGCCATTTCTCTGATTGCCGGGACCAGTGATTACCTCAAGGAAGGACTCATTCCTGTGAACTGGGGCTGTTCGGCCAATAGGATTGCTGATCTAGGATCAGGTCCCCTATGTTGTGATCAATATGATCTAAAAGGCTAAACTGATCCTAAATCAGAACACCAACTCTAAGATGCTTTATTTGATTTGAGTTATTAGGATCCCCGTCATCCGACGTCAATGGTGAGAGCTCATCTTACTGGGGTCCAACGCACAACGGAAAATACATTACAGACAAAAGACTTTACAATTTACATACGTTTAAAAACATTAACGTGTGTGTGTGTGTGTGCGCATCTATCAGTTACACATACATGTCAGTACATACACACAACAAGTAGGTCACATGGGGGAGAGGTGTTGTGCCGTGAGGTGTTGCTTTATTTATTTTTTGAAACCAGGTTTGCTGTTCACTTGCACTATATAAGATGGAAGGGAGTTCCGTGCACTCATGAACCTGTATAATACTGTATGTTTCCTTGAATGTGTTCTGGACCTGGGGATGGTAAAAATACATGTGGCATGTCTGGTGGGGTAAGTGTGTGTGTTAATGCTGTGTGTAAGTTGACTATGCAAGCAATTTGGACAAACATGAATGTTTCTTATGAATACAAGAAGTGATTGTCAGTCTTTCCTCAACTCTTAGCCAAGAGAGACTGGCATGCATAGTATTAATATTAGCCTTCTGATTACAATGAAGAGCAAGACGTGCTCATATTGTCCATATGACTGGACAATAATCAAGATAAGATAAAACCCATATTTATGAATAAGGGCCTCGGACTTCTCTTCCCCTGCACTACCATGTAAACAGTTGTGCAGTGTGTAACCTATCAGGCCTGCAGTCCTGTTTAACGCTAGGTGTGCCGTCTCTCCCCAGCGTGTCCTAAGTGGGCGTTCGGCCCTGGCTGCTCGGAGGAGTGCCAGTGTGTCCAACAGAACACCCTAGAGTGCCACCGCAACCATGGCTCCTGTGTCTGCAAGCCAGGCTACCAGGGAAAGAACTGCCAGGAGGGTCAGTGGTCCAGAAGATGTTCTGCACACACGCATGAGCGTACCCAGACACAAGCATACACACACATGCACATGCACACGTATGTGCACATGCACACATAAACACACACACGCATTCACATATACATATACCTATGTACATGCACGCACACACACACAGACACACAAACAAACACAACACGCATAACGTCAATGGAATGGTTCTATCTGGCTTGATCTCGGTCAGGAAACGGGCCCTAAATGTGTAACCAGTACCTTTAACCCACCTTCGCTCCTCTCTTCTAGAGTGTAATAGAGGATACTATGGCCTGGCCTGCAAGAGGACATGTCAGTGTCCATCTGGGGTACCCTGTGATCATGTGAAAGGGGAGTGTCTGAGCCAGTGCCCACCTGGCTTCCATGGGGACAACTGTGACCTAGGTGGGTACAGTGCATGGCATGCCAACGCCAACAGAATAGTACTTTCTTGTCCATGTATTGGGAACAGAAATGTGTATTTATTGTTTCTTCTAACTCCCTCAGGCGAGACAACATAAAAAGCTTGCAGACATGCACACAGACACACACACACTCACTCGCACTTGCACACATGCACAGTATGGCATCTAAGTCTATTGCACTCATTCTCTGTCATGGCTAGGATTCCAAAGCGACTGGTTTCATGTTTGTTTTTGCTAGTTTTCTCATGGTGTTTCTCATGGACTCAGTCTTTCATAAACACAGTAGTTGCAGCTGTTTATGAGTTCGTCTTCTTTTAGATGTGGTACTCAACACTGGTCTTCTGTTTTCCCCTCTCTTGAGGTTTGTGCTGAGCAGTTACACAATAATCAACAAGAGACGGATGGGGTGTCTCCAACTCTAGTCCTGGAGAGCTACTGGCCTGGGTGTGCAGGGTTTGGTTCTAACCCAATTCCAACAGACCTGCTTCGCCTAGGGCCCTATAAAATCTGTGTTCCAGACAGAATCACGGAATACAGAAAATAAAACTAAATTAAACAATATTAAACAATGTATTCAAAACAACTAGTAGAAAATCAACTAAATGTATTGAACTTATTAGAAAATGCATGGATTTGCCCAAGTTATTCATAAGAGAAGAACAAAATGAATCAGTGATTTGTATTTTCCTGCAACTTTCTGAAACGGCACTTGTGTGTGTGTGGTGCGCATATGTGTAGCCGTTAGCGATGACGCTAATGACAACCTTCTTCTGGGAGAGATGGAAAGGCTCTGCCAAAAACCTTCTCCATTAAATGTAAACTACAAAGTAACCTATGCCTACCTGGTATATCATAATCATTTGCATCAATCCAGTGGCCATTTGTTTTGCAAACTCTGCGATCACATGAGCTCAGGTGCTTTACTTGCATATATTCTATTTTTCTAAGACCTCAAGTGGTCTCCTGATGTGGTTTAAAGCTCCAGTGCAGCCGTTTTTATCTCCATATCAAATTTTTGGGTAATAGTTAAGAACCTTGTTGTGAATTGTTTTCAATTAACATTGTCAAAAAGAAACACAAATAGCTTGATAGCGAAGGGTAATTTCTCAAGTAAGACTTTTGCTAAGACTGCCTGGGAGTGATCTGAAAATGTGCTGTTATTGGTAGAGGTTTGGAACACTTTCTTATTGGTCTATTTAACTCATTTCATTTCACCATGGAAGGCCAAAACTCCATCCCACCAAAACAAGCTGAAATTTCAGGCAGTCTTTCAAACAGCTCTATAAAATAAAATATAAAATGCATTTATATCACATTTTTGACTGCACTCGGCCGTTAAACACTTTTGTGGACATCATTTTTTAGTTTTTCTATAAATTAAAGTGTGATTTTGAGAGTGAATACCTGAAAGAATTGGAATAAACACAAAACGGAATCAGGCAAACAATTTAAAAAATGTATAGGGTACTATTCACATAAGACTGAATAATTACCTGTACTAGCTGCATGTCAGAACCTTGATTATTTGAAACATGTGTTAGTGCTGGAGTGGAACAAAAGCCTGTACACCCTGTAGCTCCCCAAGGACAGGAGTTGGAGACCCCTGTATTGGAGTCATTAGGTCTGAGCAGATGTGCTCATTATGGGGTGACATTTTGACAATGGAAAAAAGCAAAGCTCACAGCACCCCCACACCAACTGACGTACAGCACCCTAGTTATGATCCAACCTGTGAGCCTCAACCCCGGTCTCCCCTACTGGGTAGTGAGTAGGTGGCTACACTGACCAGCAGCTGTGTGAGTGTGTGGGGCTATAGTACTTGACCACGGATACCTCCAAGGGGGATGGTCTGGGAACCGGGGCTGTCCGTTGAGTCTGCTTCCTCCATCCATCCTTCCATCTTTTAACTTATCCCTCTGTCTTTCCCACAATGGTGTCTGGCTAACAGGATGGTCATTGTGTAATGAATATACTCAAACTCTGTGGGAGAATAAGATGACGTGTGTGTGTGTGTGTGTGTGTGTGTGTGTGTGTGTGTGTGTGTGTGTGTGTGTGTGTGTGTGTGTGTGTGTGTGTGTGTGTGTGTGTGTGTGTGTGTGTGTGTGTGTGTGTGTGTGTTTACATACATGCATGCTTGCATCCATGAAAGTGTGTGTGTTTGTGGAGATGCACTTACTGCATAAGTGAGTTCCTATATTGGTGTTTTGTGTCTGCGTGTGTATGTAGCTATGCATGCGTGTGTGTGTCTATGTGTGTGGGTCAATAACAGACAGAAACAACCAGAATAGTTTTTGAAACACCAAGCTGGCGGTGAGTTTCTTGTCATCTGGAAGCCATTAAGCGATCAGACCCTTGCATCACCAATCAATTAGAAATATCAGGGAGACATGGGAATCGTGCTGGCCTACCTCCTCTAATTTCCCTCTGTTTTTCTGCATCTCTCTTAATGGTATGTTTTTCAACCTTTCCCCTCCAATTTAATTTGGATACTCTGGGCATTCTGGAGGGGAAGGATACCCTCAATCTGTAAATTAGTACAGGGTCTCAGAGAAAGTTGCCAGAGGGGATGGCTACTGTTTTACGGGCTCCTAACCAATTGTGCTATTCTGTGTATTTTTTGGGGCCATTGTCTCTTATAACCAAAAAGAGCTTCTGGACATCAGAACAGCGATTACTCACCTCAGGCTGGACAAATATTTTTTCTTCAATGACTTAGAGGCGAAAGATTTACGGCTCCTCCCGGACCAGGCCCAATTCCCCGTCAATCCCATGAAGAGGAGACACCGATACAGGATTCGCAGATCCGGGTGCTTGATGAGAATTTGTCGGCGAGTGGATAATCCACCTTTACCATCCGTCCTACTGGCAAACATGCAATCACTGGAGAATAAACTGGATGAGCTCCGTTCGAGACTATCCTACCAAAGGGACATTATAAACTGTAATATCTTCCGGGATTCATCCGATGGCATTAAGGAGTACTGTATACCACTTCAGTCACCGGCTTAATCAATAAGTGCATTGATGACGTCATCCCCACAGTGACCCTACATACATATCCCAACCAGATGCTGTAGATTACAGGCAACATCCACACTGAGCTAAAGTCTACAGCTGCCGCTTTCAAAGAGCGGGACACTGTTATAAGAAATCCCGCTATGCCCTTCGTCAAACCATCAAACAGGCAAAGTGTCAATACGGGACTAAGATTGAATCCTACTACACCGGCTTTGACGCTTGTCGGAAATGGCAGGGCTTTGCAAACTATTACGGATTATAAAGGTAAACCCAGCCTCGAGCTGCCCAGTGACGCAAGCCTACCAGACGAGCTAAATGACTTCTATGCTCGCTTCGAGCAACACTGAACCATGCATGTGATCACCAGCTGTTCTGTACGACTTTGTGATCACGTCTCTCCGTAGCCGATGTAAGACCTTTAAACAGGTCAACATTCACAAGGCCAGACAAATTATCAGGGTGCGTCCTCAGAGCATACATCTGTCTTCACTGACCTTTTCAACCTCTGCCTGACTGAGTCTGTAATACCTACATGTGCAAAGCAGACCACTATAGTCCCTGTGCCCAAGAACACCAAAGTAACCTCCCAAAATGACTACCGACCTGTAGAATTCATGTCTGTAGCCATGAAGTGCTTTAAAAGGCTGGTCATGGCTCACATCAACACCATCATCCCAGAAACCCTAGATCCACATCAAATTACATACTGCCCCAAAAGAGCCACAGATGACACAATCTTTATTGCACTCCACACTGCATTTTCACACCTAGACAAATGGAACACCAACTTGAGAATACTGTTCGTTGACGACAGCTCCATGTATTATTTATATTTATATTTTTTGAAAATGTATTAAAACTAAAAAACAGAAATACGTTATCTACATAACTATTCATACCCTTTGCTATGAGACTCAAAATTGTGTTCAGGTGCATCCTTTTTCCATTGATCAGCATTGAGATGTTTCTACAACATCTCTTGAATGGAGTCCACCTGTGTTAAATTCAATTGATTAAACATGATTTGGAAAGGTACACACCTGTCAATATAAGGTCCCACAGTTGACGGTGCATATCAGAGCAAAAACAAAGAAATTGTCTGTAGAGCTCCAAGACAGGATTGTGTGCCAGGACAGATCTGGGGATAGGGTGAGCAAACATGTTTTGCAGCATCGTGGAATGTCCCAAAGAACACCATGGTCTCCATCATTCTTAAATGGAAGAAGTTTGGAACCACCAAGTTCTTCCTAGCAAGCTATTATGGTCCAAACACACCAAACTGAGGGCACATCAACACCTATTCCCCAAAAGGCCTTGGTCAGGGAGGTGACCAAGAACCCATGGTAACCAGTCATAGACTGTTCTCTCAAAGTTCCTCTGTGGAGATGGGAGAATCTTCCAGAAGGCGACCATCTCTGCAGCACTCCACCAATCAGGGCTTTGTCGTAGAGCGGACAGACTAAACACCAATCTGACCTTTATGTTACAGTGGCCAGATGGAAGACATGGCTCCGACCATTAAAATGCACATGACAGTCCCCTGCCAAAAGACACCTAAAGGCTCTCAGACCATGGAAACAAGATTCTCTGGTCGACCATATGGATGAAACCATATTGAACTCTCTGGCCAGAATGCCAAGCTTCACGTCTGGAGGAAATGGCACCCGACCATCCCTACGGTGAAGCACGTGGCTAGCAGCATCATGCTGTGGAGATGTTTTTCAGTGGCAGAGACTGGGAGACTAGTCAGGATAGAGGCAAAGATGAACAGAGCAAAGTACAGAGAGATCCTTGATGAAGACCTGCTCCAGAGTGCTCAGAACTTTAGACTGTCGTGAAGGTTCACCTTCCAACAGGACAATGACCCTAAGCAGACAGCAAAGGCAATGCATGAGTGGCTTCGGGACAAGTCTCTGAATGTCCTTGAGTGGCTCAGCCAGAGCCTGGACTTGAACCCGATCGAACATCTCTGGAGAGACCTGAAAAAGCTGTTTAACACGCTCCCCATCCAACCTGACAGAGCTTAAGAAATCTGCAGAGAAGAATGGGAGAAACTCCCCTACATGTACATATTACCTAAAGGTTGTAAGTCATACCCAAGAAGACTCGTGGCTGTAACCCCTTTAATAGGTTCTTTAACAAATTACTGTTATAAAGGATTTGTAAATACTTATGTGAATTTGATATTTCAGATATAAAGAAGATTTGGTTTTAAAAGTAAACATTTCATGGTAAGGTTGTGTTCTGAGGCTGTGAAAAATTAAATGAGAAATGGCTTTGTCTTTGTCATTACTTTAAGACTCTCTCGCTCTGCTGTAATGAGTGACAATACTTTTGAACTTTGAAAGTTTTGGAATGTGTCCAGAAAACCGTCAATCACTATGATGAAACATTTTGTTAAGTTACAGCCTTAATCCACATGGAATTAAAAAGATTCTCAGAAGTTACCTCTGCTATGTATTAGGATTTATGTTTTTTGTATTAAAACTAAAAAACAGAAAGTTACCAACTAAAAATTGTGTTCAGGTGCATCCTTTTTCCATTTCAGCATTGAGATGTTTCTACAACGTGTTAAATTCTCAGAAATTGCAGCCCAAATAAATCCATCACAGTGTTCAAGTAACAGGCACATCTCATCATCAACTGTTCAGATTGAGATGTTTCGTGAATCAGTCCTTCAATTGATTAAATTGATTTGCAAAGGTAACACCTGTCAATAAAGGACACCAATAATAAGAAGAGCTTATCAGAGCAAAAACAAAGAAACATGAGCAGGTGAAAGAACTCCATGGCAGTCTGATAGAGCTCTAAATTTGACCATGAATTGGAGAATCTTCCAGATGGAGTACTGCATCAGATCCACCAACAGGGCTTTGTCACAATCACAGACCTAAACCCAATCTGAACTTGATGGTTTGAGATGCCAGATGGAAGACACTCCTCATTAAAAGCAGCCAACAAGTGCTTCAGCATTTGGGAACACCTTAAAGACTCAGTTGGAAAAAGCATTCTCAGGTGATGCTAGTTGAGAGAATGCCAAGAGTGTGCAAAGCTGTCATCATCCCAAAGGGTGGCAACTATAGCAGCATCATTTGGAGATTTTTTCAACACTTTTTTGGATACTACAGAGTCCAAGTACACTGTGTTTTTTCATAGTGTTGATGTCTTCACTATTATTCTACAGGACAATGTAAGCAGACAAAAGTCAAAATAAAGTCTCTGAAAACCCTTGAATGCTCAGCCAGGTGTCCAAATTCTTGACTGGTACTGAAAATATCTCCAGCCACCTTTTCTCTTTCTTTCTCTCACTCTTTCTCTGTACACCCCCATAACTCTCTATCCCTCCCTCTCCCTGGCATTTATCGATTCAATACATTTTACTGGTGCTTACACATCCCTGGTTTCCCATGTAAATCAACATTAGCAGATGGGGAATTGCTGAACATTCTGTGCTAGATATAGTGCCTTGCAAAATTATTCAACCCCCTTAGTGTTTTTCCTATTTTGTTGCATTACAACCTGTAATTTAATTTAATGTAATAGACATACACAAAATTGTCCAAATTGGTGAAGTGAAATAAAAATTGTTTTTATTTTTTTATATTAAAACGGAAAAGTGGTGCTTGAATGTGTATTCACCCCCTTTGCTATGAAGCCACTAAATAAGATCTAGTGCAACCAATTACCTTCAGAAGTCATATAATTAGTTGAATAGAGTCCACATGTGGAATCTAAGTGTCACATGATCTGTCACATGATCTCAGTATATATACACCTGTTCTGAAAGGCCCCAGAATCTGCAAACCCACTAAGCAAGTGGCACCACCAAGCGGCACCACTACGAAGACAAAGGAGCTCTCCAATCAGGTCAGGGACAACGTTTTAGGTTATAGGTTATATTTAAGGTTTTAGGTTATATTTAAGGTTATAAAAAAATATCAGAATGTTTGAACAGCGCACGGAGTACCCTTAAATCCATTATTAAAAATTTGAAAGAATGGCACCACAACAAACCTACCAAGAGAGGGCCGCCCACCAAAACTCACAGACCAGACAAGGAGGACATTAATCAGAGAGGCAACAAAGAGACCAAAGATAACCCTAAAGGAGCTGCAAAGCTCCACAGCGGAGATTGGAGTTTCTGTCCATAGGACCACTTTAAGCTGTGCACTCCACAGAGCTGAGCTTTACGGAAGAGTGGCCAGAAAAAATAAGCAAACATGTTTGGTGTTTGCCAAAAGCATGTGGGAGACTCCCCAAACATATGGAAAAAGGCACTCTGGTCAGATGAGACGCAAATTGAGCTTTTTGGCCATCAAGTAAAACGTTATGTCTGGCTCAAACGTAACACCTCTCATCTCCCCAAGAACAACATCCCCACAGTGAAGCATGGTGGTGGCAGCATCATGCTGAGGGGATGTTTTTAGTCGGCAGGGACTGGGAAACAGGTCAGAATTGAAGAAATGATGGATGGTGCTAAATACAGGGAAATTCTTGAGGGAAACCTGTTTCAGTCTTCCAGAGATTTGAGACTGGGACGGAGATTCGTCTTCCAGCAGGGCAATGACCCCAAGCATACTGCTAAAGCAACGCTCAAATGGTTTAAGGGGAAACTTTTAAATGTCTTGGAATGGCCTAGTCAAAGCCCAGAGCTCAATCCAATTGGGAATCTGTGGTATGACTTAAAGATTGCTGTACACCAGTGGAACTCATCCTTCTTGAAGGAGCTGGAGCAGTTTTGCCTTGAAGAATGGGCAAAAATCCCAGTGGCTAGATGTGCCAAGTTTATAGAGACATATCCCAAGTGACTTGCAGCTGTAATTGCTGCAAAAGGTGGCTCTACAAAGTATTGACTTTGGGAGGTGAATAGTTATGCATGCTCAAGTTCTCTGTTTTTTTGTCATATTTCTTGTTTGTTTCTCAATAAAAAATATTTTGCATCTTCAAAGTTGTAGGCATGTTGTGTAAATCAAATGATACAACCCCCCCCCAAAAAAAAAATCTATTTTAATTTCTGGTTGTAAGGAAACAAAATAGGAAAAATGCCAACTAGGGTGAATACTTTCGCAAGCCACTCGAGATCCACCATTCACATGCAAAGGGGATATCAGACAAACTTGACAAAGGAAACGCATATGCTATCTAACACCCATCCACATATATTTCCTACATATTAATCTAATCAAACATATTCATCCAAATTCAGTTCAATTGAGGGTAGCCAAACAGTTGTGTAAACATAAAATAGTATAGTGTGTTTTCCGTCTGTATATCATCCTACTATCTGTCAGTAAATCATAAATGTTGTGTCTTCTTTCACAGACTGTCCAGAGGGTTACTACGGGGCTGGATGTAACCAATCGTGCCACTGTTCTGGCTCCCCATGTGACAACATGACAGGACAGTGTCACTGTCTTGCCGGGATGAAGGGACAGCACTGTGAAACTGGTAAGGATGGGAGGCGACATGCTAATAGGGCGTGTTGTGTAGGGCCATGGGGGAAGAGGAACTTGGGCAGTGGGCGCAAGGGGTTCCAATCAATAAATCAAAAAAGTATTTTCAATTTTTCCTTTACGTGTACTGCACAAACATCAGGAAGGAAAAGGCGGGACTCTATCATAAAAACACGAGATTGTATTATCTACTTCAAATTCAAATCATGACGTTTTTGTAAGTCGCTCTGGATCCCAATTTGTAAGTCGCTCTGGATAAGAGCGTCTGCTAAATGACTTAAATGTAAATGTAAATGTAATGACGTTTCGGCCGTCAATGCCGTGGCCCTCAACAGACGCTATCCAAAGACATTTGTCTGGCACTAGGTAGGTAGAATATTAGCTGTACAAAAAAATAAAGCTGTCACTGAAGAAAAAAACTCAAACTCCCAAGGTGTTTGAAAAACAAGGAAAACTGTAGGTAGAGGAACCAGTCCTCCTAGAACCAGTCCTCCCATCCTCTTCTGGCTGGCCCGGGCATAATGACAAATCCCATAGGAATATCCTCCTGGCATACTGGCATGGAAAAACCCCTGTGCCGCAGTATCGGCCACAGCCTGTCCTCTTTAAAAACTCTCTTCAATTCAACATGGGCTGGGCACGAAAGAGCAGGACGTGTGTTCTATTCAACATTGTGATGGCACATATCTCTCTCCAACTGCTAACCATAGTAAAACAACCAAGAAAACATGTTGTGATTGCATCTTTAAGGTTTTTCCATTCTGGTCCGTTTGAAATTCTCCTGGACATTGTTGGGAATACGAGCTCCTTGGAAGAGGTGATGGAATTGAGCCTGGCAGTTTTAGAGAAGAGAGAGTACTTAAAGGCCCAGTGTAGTCAGAAATGTGATTTACCTGTGTTTTATATATATTTCCACGCTATGAAGTTGGAATAACACTGTGACATCTTGAAAATGATAATACCCTTTTAGTGTAAGAGCTGTTTGAAAAGACTGCCTTCAATTTCAACTCGTTTTGGTGGGAGGGAGTTTTGGCTTTCCATGGTGACATCACCCTGCAGTAAATGTGTTGATAGGCCAATAAGAAAGAGTTCCAAACCTCTCTGCCAATTACAGCTAATTTCCTAATTTACTCTCCCCACTCAAACCACTCCTAGACAGTGCTAGCAAAATTCTTGATTGAAAAATTGTTTTTTCCTATTTGGGACACAGCACTTTATGAAGTTAGATTTTCAAATAAGCCATATGAGAATCAGTACTCTGTTCATTCTTTATTCATGGAACACTGGTTAGAATAATAATGCTGAGTAGTACTAGTCCCATTTGAAGAATAGAACATTTCATTCACAAGGACAGCTTTGGAGGCTTTTTTCTCTAACTTTCTTTCTCTCTGTCCCTCTCTCTCCCCTCATGTCTGTTAGAGTGTGAGGAGGGTCGTTGGGGTGTGGGCTGCTCAGGCTCATGTCCCCACTGTCAGAACAGGGGAGTGTGTGACAAACACAATGGAGTGTGTTTCTGTCAACCTGGATACATGGGCACCTTGTGTCAGAGCGGTGAGAGAGACACCCGCGCACACACACACACACACACACACACACACACACACACACACACACACACACACACACACACACACACACACACACACACACACACACACACACACACACACACCACACACACACACACCTCAGACTAAGTATAATTGACCACACATTCTCTCTTTCGTAGCCTGCCCGGTGGGTAGATTTGGCCTGGGTTGTCGGCTACGTTGTTTGTGTGATAACGGTGGGCTCTGCCACCCGAAGACGGGCAACTGTGCCTGTCCTGTAGGATGGACTGGACCCAGCTGCAGCAGAGGTAAGTAAGGATGATTGATTGTGTGACCCACAATTCTCACTGGAGTACCTTATGGTCCGCCCTCCCACGTAGACCTGGGTACAAATACAATACTATTTGAAATCTTGGCTCAATTCCTTGGCTCAACGGAACCAATAGAAGAGTCGCAAAATTGCAAAACCTTGCGCTCCAGGCAGGCTGAAGTAGTTGAACCCAGGTCTGCTCCCACCACAGCTTGTAATAATAGTTATAATAAGATTGTAGTTCATTAGTTGGTTCCTTCTTTGATCATGACTGTTTAGGTGAAAAGATATGAGATATATGACTTATTTTACTAGGCAATTCAGGTAAGAACTAATTCTTATTTTCAATGACGGTCTAGGAACAGTGGGTTAACTGCCTGTTCAGGGGCAGAACGACAGATTTGTACCTTGTCAGCTTGGGGTTTGAACTTGCAACCTTTCGGTTACTAGCTCTAACGCTCTAACCACTAAGCTACGATGCCTTGTGTTGACTTCTGACCTTTGTCTCCATGGCAGCATGTGATGCCGGGCGCTGGGGGGTGGACTGTGTTAACATGTGTGAGTGCCCGGGCAGCGATGGAAGCTGTGACCTCATCACGGGGCAATGTCGCTGTGAGGCGGGCTACACGGGACCCCACTGCCAACAGAGTAAACACTTACAGTATATATCCTTGTGTATGCTTGTGCACGTTCATGTGTATGTGTCAATTTGTGTGTAACTGTAATACACTAGCTGGATTGGAGACAATGCCTTAACAAAGTCACTAGCAGGGGAAGTGTTTTAGTTTCTCTCTGAGCTCTCTCTCTCTCTGCCCTGGCACTGCCACAGAGTGCCCAGAAGGCTCGTTTGGCATAGGCTGCAGACACATGTGCCAATGTGCCAATGAGGCGGCCTGTGAGCATGTTAGTGGAGCCTGCACCTGCCTCACTGGTTGGACCGGCACATACTGTGAAAAATGTAAGTGTGTGTTTGCGTGTGTGGGATAACTAATTTGAGTATCTGAGCATGCTCACATGATATGTTGAGCTGTGTAAGGTCGTAAGTAATTGACTTACCTGTATAAATAAAGGTGACATTTAAAAAAAATTGTGTGTGTGTGTGTGTGTGTGTGTGTGTGTGTGTGTGTGTGTGTGTGTGTGTGTGTGTGTGTGTGTGTGTGTGTGTGTGTGTGTGTGTGTGTGTGTGTGTGTGTGTGTGTGTGTGTGTGTGTGTGTGTGTGTGTGAAGCATGTCCTGACGGCTTCCATGGGCTGGAGTGTCAGCAGCAGTGTCAGTGTTCTAACGGGGGCCGATGTGACCACCTGACGGGTGCCTGCCACTGTCCAGACGGCTGGGTCGGACCACAATGCAACATCAGTGAGTCTCATTGGCCTTGGTCCTCTATGTAAATTCCATCCTGCCCACCCACCCATCCATCCATCCATCCATACACACACAGAACATGCGTCAGGTAGCCTAGCAGTTAAGAGCGTTGGGCCTGTAACCAAAAGGTCACTGGTTCAAATCCCTGAGCCGACTTGGTGCCCTTGAGCAAGGCACTTCACCTGAATTGCTCCTGTAAGTTGCTCTGGAGGAGAGCTTCTGCTAAATGACTCAAATGTAAATGTTTAAAACACTAGATAAAAGCACACAAATGAATTATGTTAGGAACCATATGAGATCTGTTCTATTGCATTATAGTTTATTTAAGCTACTTTCAATAGTTCAACTCAGCACCGTAATCAGATTGTTTTAATTTCTCCAATAATGAAATGTTCCACTAACATCACATTGAGAGTTGTTTGTGTGAGAAAATGTTATGGAACACCCCTTTAAAAGAGATTCTCTGGTACTTTTGTATACTTTTAGCCAGTAGTTCTGAAAGTAATGCTCACGAGACAAAAGTGGTCCCCAAAAATGTATTACTACATCACATATGTGCAGATATGTTCACTGTCATTGCTCCTCTTTCGCTCTGCTGTGTGTGGATCTTGCTATCTGTCACTCAAATGGCAAGTGGCTGAAGCTCATTGGCTAGAACTCAAATATCTAGGGGGCTGGCCCACGTGGGGGTGAATGACGCAGCACAGCTTATAGGAAAACAGTCGCTTTCAGACTAGGGATGTTGTGGCTAATTGAGGTAAAACAATAATTTCATAGATTATGCATGTATGAACCACACATGGACACATCCAGCCCCAAGCGGGAGGTTTAAAAAATACTTAGTAGTCGCCAAAGTTCCGGAGCAGGTCTTTAACAACTTGAATAGAACCAAACATGCATCAAACCAATATCCGTGGGATTTCTTTAGCCACTAGATAAAAGAAAAGAGAAACAGAAAAACTGGTGGCAGTAGATTTAAGGAAGTGGTAATGACGTGTCTGATGAATACTCCTCATGTTCCCCGCTTGCATGTGTTTGGACTCCCGAGTGGCGCAGCGGTCTAAGGCACTGCATCTCAGTGATAGAGGTGACACTACAGACCCTGGTTTGATCCCAGGTCTTATCACAACCGGTTGTGATCGGGAGTCCCGTAGAGCGGTGCACAATTGGCCCAACGTCATCTGGGTTAGGGAAGAGTTTTGCCGGGGTAGGCTATTGTTGTAAAATAAGAATTTGTTCTTAACTGACTTGCCTAGTAAAATAAAGGTTGAATAAAAATACATAAATGTGGCATTGCATAATCCCCTGGATCAACATAGTCATTTTTCAGTTCTGACTGGTAATGGGGTGCCACCAGGAGGGCCATACTTAGTGAATTGGAGGCCCCAGGTATAGGCCAGTCTGAGGCCCCTGCCTAGAGCCTCCTCTAGCCTTTTGGAGACCCTTAGTAAGATTTGGTTGTCTAATGGTAAGAGGAGTGCCTGCGCCTGTGTGTGTGTGCCTGTGTGTGCGCCTGTGTGTGCGCCTGTTTGTGTTCCTGTGTGTGCGTGTGCCTGTGTTTGTGCATGTGCCTGTGTTGTGTTGTTTGGAGAGCCGAGCATGGCACACAACTGTCACAACACCCTTTGTATCTGTATACAGTTACAGTATGTTATGGCTGTTTTCGTTCCCCCTAACTTTCTGTGCCCTGTTTCTGTGGTAGCATGCCAGGCAGGGTGGTTTGGCCGTGGGTGTGAACACACCTGTGAATGCCGTAATAATGCCACCTGTGACCCTGTGAGTGGGCAGTGCCAGTGTACGCCAGGGTGGATCGGCCCCAGCTGTGAGAAAGGTACTGTCAGTGTGTGTGTGTGTGTGTGTGTGTGTGTGTGTGTGTGTGTGTGTGTGTGTGTGTGTGTGTGTGTGTGTGTGTGTGTGTGTGTGTGTGTGTGTGTGTGTGTGTGTGTGTGTGTGTGTGTGTGTGTGTGTGGTATAAAAATAAAATAATATTAACTGCCAGTTAAGTCCCAATTCAAGTAGCAGAGTTGATCGTGACAGGATTGACCTTGCATCTTAAATCAGCCATAAATCCCCTTGTGACAGGGGGGATGGAAACATGTTGTGTGCTACAGGAAGGGACATGCAAGCTTAACATTTTTATTATTTTGTATGTTCTATCCTGTGTCTATCTATGGGCAACAGGGTTGATGTGTTATGCTTGACGTGTTATGCTTGATGCGCTGTTTTCCACCATAAAACCCCAGAAAATTAAAAACTAACTCACCTGCTTTTGCACTATGATTTTACTGTTATGTTTTCAATGTTTCTTTTGAAAAAAAAAAAAAGGAATAGTTTCACCATTTTAAAACGAAAGTTCAGTTTTTATAAAGCGTTGGTCTTAAAATGGGATGGAAATTAATCACTTATCACATGAAAATAAAATATATTCTTCAGAAATGACTTTTTCAAAGCAACAAAAAATAACTAGGGCTTTACAATGATGGGGAAAACTTTGATGGAGTTAAGTGAGTTCGTCTTCCTAGAAGTTGTGAAAATGAAGAATTTTGGTACTTTGGCAAGTCTTTGATTCATATTCAAAATCTGATATATTGGATTTTCCATGTGGTGTTTGTTAAAAAGGCACTTCATTTGATATAACAGGCTTTTAAAATTCCATTTTGGTGGACAATTTCTACTTAAAATATCAATGCATGTGTGCCTGCGTAACAGAGAATGTATTATTTTGCCTACAAAATTGGAAAGTACATTTGAAAAGCAGGCTATATTCAAGCCTCCACATCTGTACATTTCCTTGAAGAAGTAATGAACGTTGTTGATGCTAAGTAATGGTAGCAATCCCTCCCTTTCCAAAGACTATACATACAGGACAGTGGCTGCACCCTGATTCTCAACCCTTCTCCCTAATGTGTGCAGTCATTCAATAGAACAGACTATACATGGAATACAGTGGCTGCACCCTGATTCTCTACCCTTCTCCCTAATGTGTGCAGTCATTCAATAGAACAGACTATACATGGAATACAGTGGCTGCACCCTGATTCTCTACCCTTCTCCCTAATGTGGGCATCCAACTTTTTCACTCCACTTCCTGGATCAAAATGGAATGGACTTGTGTACGTTTGAAATATGGTGGGAATCTAGCTTGTGTTTACAGCCATGTGTATCTTTCTTTCAGAATGTGTCGAAGGCTTTTATGGACAAGACTGCCAGCATCACTGCCTGTGTCACAACGGAGGGGTGTGTGATCAGTTCTCTGGGCGCTGCTCGTGCTCCAACGGGTGGACTGGGGCAGCCTGCGAACTGGGTAAGTGGTGGATCAACTTCCAGGACCAAATAGGGAAGTAGGGGGGTTGGGAGAGTTCCAATGCACTTAGGCCCTCTACAACAGTTAAAGGGATATTGCGAGATTCTGGCATTTAAATCCTTTGTTCTACTTACCTAAAGTCAGATGAACTCATGGATACCTTTTGATTGTCTCAGCCTTCTGTATGAAGGAAGTTAGCGGTTTGCGTTTGCGCAATGACTGAAAGTCTACAGGGATGGTAAATGTCAGAATCTCTCAGTATCCCTATAATGCAGTAGCAGATAACGTTATAACTCGTCATAATGCAATAACCTTTTAACAGGGTAATGCAATAAGTTGTCAGGTAATGAAGGCTAATAAACATGTCGAACAGATAATGTGATCTTTTTTCCACTGTAGTAAGTTGGTGTGTTATCCTGTGGTAAATTACGCTATTAACAACTTTTTCAATGAATAATTCACTTCAAACGGATCATGTGATATTCCAAAATCACTGTCGTTAAGATTTATATAATTTATTTTCCTGGTGATTCGCTGATCTGTCCACTATATGTGCTGGCTAGACCGAGTTACAGCTATGTATGCCATACAGACACCATATAATAAGTCCTTAATAGAAGTCTGACTTCAACCTCCTGTAATGTGCCCCTCCCCCTCCCATTGTCCTGTATCTCAGCACATTTTCGAACAATGGCTGCAATAAGTGGTTCTTCCAGTCACAAACGGTTGTGGTGGTGTAGATGTGAGCCATCAAAGGTGAATTCACAGTTCTTACCTGAGCACTTACAGTGCATTCGGAAAGTATTCAGACTCCTTCCCTTTCTCCACAATTTGTTACGTGATATTTCCTTTTTTAACATTTTTAATACATTTGAAAAATGTTATGCATAGGTGTCCGAGCTGTGTGCTAGTAGTATACAACAGACACCGCGGTGCATTCAGCATGTCAACATTTTTTATGATGTATTGAATGGCATCCGAATAGCAAGTCAGTTGGTGTGTTATACAAATTCCTCCTCAAGGCAGCTGAATCAACAACCTTGTCCTCCTGGAGTTCTTTTGTTACATGGGGACTTGTTCACTTCTTCATGAGCCCAGATTGCAGAGGGGTCATCCGCATAGAAGAGCTCAAGGAGCAAAGTGAAACTGTATCATTTGTGGTATACCCAACACAGGTGTGGAGGGTCACCTGCTTGTGAGAATCACCAAATTGAACTGCCTGGATTTCACTGGCGTATTTACACAGGTAGTACTCTCAGGGGCGCAACTCGGTTGGCGTCTGCATGGTCCTAAGTCACACCTGTTTCAATACGCTTTGTGTTGTAGTCACGACAAGCAAAGATATATAGTTAAGCAAGCTTTACTAGGCATGTTGTCAACCAGCACATCCAGTACATGAATGAGGTAAGTAACAATTGGTTTCCATTTCCTGTGTAACATCAATATGAGTAACATCAATATGAGTAACATCAATATTGCTTCACGTTCTCTTTTTCTTCTTCTTTTTTTTAACAACAAAAAAAAGACTCCACCTAACTTTGACTTGTAGTCCATGTCTGCAATAAACTGGAATGTGAACTGAATGTTTGTTTAATGTCTCTGACTGTCCATTACATTATTATTATTTTTACCTTCACACAAAGTCTTTCAGGTGTAGAGGTCATCGGATGGCCCGGATGACCAAGCTTTGTGTGGGGAGTGTTGATTACATCAGGATGTACTTGACCTGAGATGTTTGAATCTTCTTGTTGAGGTGCAGCGTTCACCTCTAGGTTTGGTTGGGCGTCAACTACTGCTCTGTTTACTGGCTCTGTGCCAGGCTCCTCAACAGTGGGGAAATCCTCCTCTATTTCTCTGCTCTTCCTCAGGTGTTACCTGTTCCTCCTGAAGACTTGTCCCTGTTCTGTCTTCACCTCGTAGGACTCTCGCTCAACAGGTCTGACTACTGTGGCCCTCTACAACCACTGATTCTGTCCTGTGAGTGGCTGAACTCTCACCCTGTCACCTCGTTGCAGCTCTGTGAGGTCCTTAGCAGAGGTGTTGTACTACTTTGCCTGTCTCTGCTGTTTTTCTTTGAACTTCTCCAGTTGACAGTTTGCCATCACAGGTCCCAGAAGATTTTTGCTCATTATAAGTAGTGTCTTTTTACGTCTTCCCATGAGCACCATTGCAAGGCTGCTGTCTGTTCCTTGTGAAGGGTATGTCTGTGATCCAGCAGGGCCAGGTACGGGTCAGCACCTGCTCTCTTTGCTTTTGCCATCAGTCTTTTGGCTGGTTTTAACCGCTAATTCCACTTTTCTATTTCTGTGTGGGTACCCTGGAGACGATGTTTTGTGTGTAAATTCCCAAGCCTTGCTGAAACTTCGGAACTTGTCTGAAGAGTACTGGGGACTATTGACTGAGTAAAGGATGTCAGGTATCCTGTAGCGTGCAAAGTGTGTCTTCAGTTTTCGATTTACCGTTTTTGACAATGTGTTCTCCAAATGGTCTACTTCCCAGAAGTTGGAGAGATAATCAACTGTGACCATGTAGTCTGTCGTTAACCTGGAACAGGTCAGTCCCTATTTTTTCCCAGTGACGCTTTGGTGCTTTGTGCGGCCTCAGCGTCTCTTTCTGCTGCTTCACACTCCATGCAGTGCAGGTGCTACATCGTGCCATATATCTTCTCAGCTGTTCAGCATATCTTCATGCCCGGCCAGTAGACACGCTCGCGAGCTCTTCTCAGACATCCCTCGATTCCTATGTGTGAGGAATGGATTC
The DNA here is from genome assembly GCF_036934945.1 of Oncorhynchus masou masou. Lineage (NCBI taxonomy): Eukaryota > Metazoa > Chordata > Actinopteri > Salmoniformes > Salmonidae > Oncorhynchus > Oncorhynchus masou. The sequence goes on from NC_088229.1 coordinate 33,410,362, forward strand.
TCTGCATTATCTCTGACCTGAGGGCAGTAGGCACAACGACTCGCTCACCTCTGAAGATAACTCCACTTTGCACACTCAGCTCATCTCTGTTGTGAAAATACATGGCTTCTTCCAAGGGTACATGTTCTTTCACTTCAGGATCACATTTTTCAGTGTCTGGATCTCCTGGTCCAGCTCAGTGGCTCTCTGGATGTGCTTTAGTCTCTCGTTTGACACAGGGAGGTAGTGTATCATATTAATTGATTCCACTTCGACCTCCACATGGCCTCTGTTGTCTTGTTCTGTGAGGTACGCCCTGCTCAGGCAGTCGGCCAGCACCACGTTTTCCCAGAACGTATTGGAGACTGACCTCGTAGTTTTGGAGTCTCATGAGCGTGCGTTGTAGTCTTTTTGGTGCGCTGAGGAGAGGCTTTGTCATGATGCTCTCTAGAGGCTTGTGATCTGACTGCACTTCCACAGTTCATCCATGTGTGAATTGGTGGAACCTCTCCGTGCCAAACACCACTGCAAGCAGCCCCTTCTCTATCTGTGCATACCCTTTATCAATCTCTGTCAGGGTTCTGCTAGCAGCCCCTTCTCTATTTGTGCATACCGTTTATCAATCTCTGTCAGGGTTCTGCTAGCAGCCCCTTCTCTATCTGTGCATACCCTTTATCAATCTCTGTCAGGGTTCTGCTAGCAGCTCCTTCTCTATCTGTGCATACCCTTTTTCAGTCTCTGTCATGGCTCTTCTGGCGTATGCTATTGGTTGTGCTCCCTGCATCAAGGCTGCTCCTAACCCACTCTTTGAAGCATCACATTGTAGTACAAACTGCTCTGTTGGGTTGTAGTATTTCAGCACAGGGGTCTGTGCACTGGTATCCCTGATTTTATTGAAAGCTTGTTCATGTCTCTCTGACCACTCCCACAGTGAGTCATTGTGTGTTAGCTGTCGCAGTGGCGTGGCTGCAGAACTTGGCTAGGTAGTTTACCCTGCCCAGGAAGCACTGTACCCCCTGCATATCTGTAGGCCTAGGCATCTGTCTGATGGCTCTCTTTTCCTGGGTCCACTTTCAACTCCTCTGATGTTAGCAGGTGGCCAACGTAAGGCACGTTCCTCAGCCTGAGCTGCAGCTTCTCTGGATTCAGCTTGATATTGAGCTTCCTAAATCTGTCCAGGTGCATTCTCAGGTTTTTGTCATGGTCCAGAGTCTCCGCTTCATCGTTGTCTCCTTCTCCCACAATCAGGATGTCGTCTGCAATGATTTTGACTACTGGAAGACCTTCCATTGCCTGGTTCAACTTCCTCTGAAAGATCTCTGGGGCTGGACTGATTCCCATTGGCATGCGCAGCCACCTATAGTGTCCCATGGGAGTAGAGAACGTGGTGAGAGAGCTGGATTCCCCCTCCAGTGGATTCCTCCTCCAGTGTCAAAATCCATTTTACATCGCAAACAGAGAACACGTGTGCTCTGTTCAGATCTGGCAGCACGTCTTCAACAGTGGGAAGTGGGTAATTGCTCCTCTTGAGCACCTTGTTGAGAGGTTTTGGATCAATACACTCTTAGTTTTCCAGATGGTTTCTTCACTACGATCAGGCTGCTAATCCAATCTGTGCTTTTTTTCAGCTGCTTTTATCATCCTTCTTTTCTCTAGACCACCGAGCTCCTCTTTGTGGTTTATATAGAGCTACTGGCACTCTTCTCTTTGGCAGCTGGATGGGCCCAGTTGAGAGTTTAGACAAATATCTCACTTCCAGCTTCAGTTTGCCGGGTAAGCATCCATCTCCCTGGAATACATCAGAGTACTCCTGTTTGCTCTTTAGTCCAGGATCCTGTTGTTTTCTCGATGGGTAGGATGTTGTGATGCTGCACAGTAATAAACTCCATTGCCTCCATTGCCTGGATAGCCTTACTGCCTAGAATGGGCCTGTGCACATTCTGGTTGACTATGATGAACTCAACTCGGTAGGATTTCTTATTGCGTGGGTTGATCACTTTAAGTGTAGATTTCCCCAGTGGCGTCAGTGTTCTCTTGTTAAACATCACCGATACCTGACTGCAGGGCTCTAGGTGACTGGCTTTTGTGAGGTTTGCAGGGATGATGTTACAACTAGCACCACAACCTAGCTGAAATCTAACCAAGTTTTTGTTGACCAGCATGGTTGCAAAGAGAGCTGCATTGGGGTCTGTGGTTTTCTTCTGTACCATGTTGATGCTTTCTGACTTTGGCCCTAGTGTGACGCAGAGAACATCCTCACCGCTCTCTCTCTGAGTCAGCTGCACTTTTGCAAACTGTAGAGAAGTGATTGTTTTTTTCACAGGGTTGACATTTTTCTCCATGTGCAGGGCATTTTTTCCTTTTTTCTCTCATGGTTCCATCACAGTATCTGCATTGTATAATGCTCTGTCCCTCTGTAGGGTCTCCTCTCCCTCTGTCCCTCTGTAGGGTCTCCTCTCCCTCTGTCCCGCTGTAGGAATTTCAGAATTGTGGGGGGCATGTCCCCCCCCGCCCCCCATCCCCCCCGTCCCCAGTGAACGTTGCTCCCCCGAGTTCTCTGCAAAGTCAATATGCACGTTGATGCAGAGGCATGTGTCCCTATCCCGGACTGTTGGCTTGACAACCCAAAGAGGACGTCTTTTGTGGCATTCATAGAAGGACATTTTAATCTGAGTATTCCCTCTTAAAATTCTGAAAAAGGTTCTGAATTGTGCCATTCAAGAAGCGCTTCTGCTTTTCTTTCTTGTGTGTTCTTTTTCCCTGTTGTTGCACTACTGTTGACATCACGTTCATAGAATCTAGTGATTTTCTCTTCTGTGGCTGTGCTAATCATGTTACACGGCTCTTTCCTGTAGTTTTGAAGACTTGTTGGCCTGTTTCCATTTGCCCTCATTTCTTTTGCTGAAAATCCAAATTCTTTGTTTGCGTCTTTGACCAGGCCATACTTTCTCAGGATTTTCGTAAAGGATCGGTTTTTATTTTGTTTCTATGTCTGTGACATCTGTGCTGTTTAATGTGGAATCTTCTAAAAACAAAGAAAAATACTTAAGTTTTCCAAGTGTCCACACCTTGGAGCATTTTCTAGATTAAAGGAATTTAAAACATGATTAGATAAGCCTAAAGTTAAAAAAAAAAAGTAAAAAGTAATAACATAATGAATTTTTGTCATTTTTACCACAGTTAAGTTTGTGATGGAAATTATGCTTCTACTGTTTTTGGAGAAAAATGACAGACTGCTTAGCATGCTTTGGCAAGTATTACAGCTTGAATATACAGGTAGTTTACACTAAATACATAAAATATATTTTTAAAAAAAATCTGAATTCTACCACAAATTAAATACATTTATAGCCTGTTTGGAAATTACTGACAATAAAAATATTCTCTATTAATATTCTAGTAATATTTACTTAGATTTTTCTTCAACTTCTGGACTTCACTTCTGGAACAACTGTCTCCTGCAGCCATGTGCTTCAATGTCACAATAAGTTTCCATGGTAACTAAGTTAACATTCTCGTGACAAAACTTTATCAATGAGGAATTCTTCCTGTCTCTCTCTCTCTCTCTCTCTGTCCCCAGAGTGTGCCCATGGCTGGTTTGGGGCGGACTGTGCTCAGCCCTGTGAGTGTTTGAATGGTGGTGTGTGTGACCATCGCATTGGAGAATGCAGCTGTGGCCCAGGCTGGGTAGGACAGCACTGTCAGACAGGTAAGGAATAAGAATCCTAACCATGTTACTGTAAAATGACATTCTCCAAGATGGCGTAGCAGCAAGATGTTTGTTTTTGTCCCGTGTAAATATTCACCTATTTTTTTTAGACCTAACTGGAACCTCCATCAGAAGCTAGCCTTCAGAATCTAGCTAGCTAATTAGCTACTAGCTATTTAGTCATTGTTAGCCACTGCTAGCAGTCTTTACCTTTAGCACAGACACCAGCCGCTTTAGCCCGGATAACCTGGATAATATCTGCCCTGAGCATATCGGACTGCTTTTTTCCTCCCACTACATCACCGGATTCCTGCCGCAAGCTCTGGACCATTACACCGGATCATCGCAGCTAGCCAGCTGCTACCGAGTGGCTATCGTGGCGAACACCCTTGTCCAGAAGCAAGCACCAGTTAGCCTGGAGCTAGGCCCATTCTCCCAGCTAGCAAACAAAGTACTCCAACTACAATACCTCTCTTGCCAATTGGCCTGGACCCTTTTTCGACACGGAGCCCCGCCGATCCATCACAACTGGTCTGCTAACGTATTTCGGCCGATGTGCTCTCAACCGGCCTCTGCGTCGTTGATGTCGTTGAGGACAAAGCTACTAGCCCTGGCCTGCTAACTCTCTGAGCGTCGTGTCTCCCGCTGTTTTGTCCATTGCTGCTTATTGGACACTGTGATCACTCGGCTACACAGTTGATGCCTACTGGACTGTTCATGTTGTTTATCTGTCAGCCCCAGCCTCGAACTCAGGCCCTGTGTGTAGTTAACTGACCTTCTCTGCCCATTCATCGCTATTTACCCGTTGTTGTTGTCTTAGCCCTCCTAATGAACACCTGTAATTGCTTTATGCCTCCCTCAAATGTCAATATGCCTTGTATACTGTTGTTTAGGGTAGCTCTCATTGTTTTGTTTTACTGCAGAGCCCCTAGTCCCGCTCTACATGCCTCGGTCAGCTCCCTTGCCCCACCCCCCACACATGCGGAGACCGCACCTAGCATAACTGATGCCTCCAGAGATGCAGCCTCTCTCATCGTCACTCAATGCCTAGGTTTACCTCCACTGTACTCGCATCCTACCATGCCCTTGTCTGAGCATTATGCCCTATTTATCCTACTATGCCCAGGAGTCTGCTCCTTTTACTCTCTGTTCCGAACGCACTAGCCGTACCCTTATCATACTCCTCCTCTGTTCCTCTGGTGATGTAGAGGTTAACCCAGGCCCTGTGTGGCCCCAGGCGCTCTCTTTTGTTGACTTCTGTAACCGGAAAAGCCTTGGGTTCATGCATGTTAACATCAGAAGCATCCTCCCTAAGTTTGCTTTATTCACTGCTTTAGCACACTCCATCAACCCTGATGGCCTAGCTGTGTCAAAATCCTGGCTCAGGAAGGCCACCAAGAATTCTGAAATTACAACATTTTCCGTCAAGATAGAACTGCTAAAGGGGGCGGAGTTGCAATCTGCTTTAGAGAGAACCTGCAGAGTTATGTCCTACTATCCAGGTCTATGCCCAAATAGTTTGAGCTACTACTTTTAAAAATCCATCTCTCCAGAAATAATCAGCTTGTTACAGACCCCACTCAGCTCCCAGCTGTGCCCTGGACACCATATGTGAATTGATTGACCCCCATCTATTGTCAGAGTTTGTACTGTTAGGTGACCTAAACCGGGAAATGCTTAACACTCCAGCCGTCCTACAATCTAAGCTAGGTGCCCTCAATCTCACACAAATTATCAAGGAATCTATCAGGTACAACCCCAAATCCGTACACATGGGCACCCTCATAGATATCATCCAGACCAACGTGCCCTCTAAATACCTCTGCTGTTTTCAACCAGGATCTCAGTGATCACTGCCTTGTTGCCTGCATCCGTTATGGGTCCACGGTCAAACGACCAATCCTCATCACTGTCAAAAGGTCACTAAAACACTTCTGCGAGCAGGCCTTTCTAAATGACCTGGCCTGGGTATCCTGGGAGGATATTGACCTCATCCCTTCAGTAGAGGATGCCCGGTTGTTCTTCAAAAGTGCCTTCCTCACCATCTTAAATAAGCATGCCCCATTCAAACATTAAGAACAGATATAGCCCTTGGTTAACTCCAGACTTGACTGCCCTTGACCAGCACAAAAACATCCTGTGGCGCACTGCACGAGCTTCGAATAGAATATTAGAATATTAGCTCAACAGTATTGTGTAGCTCCCGCACCTAAAATAAACCATATATTTAGAATAAAGAAAGTCTTGATCCCCACGATATGCAACTTTGCAGGGAAGTTAGGAACCAATATACACAGTCAGTTAGCAAAGCAAATGCTAACTTTTTCAAACAGAAATGTACATCCTGAAGCAAAGTTTTGGGACACTGTCAAGTCAATGGAGAATAATAACACCTCCTCTTAGCTGCCCACTGCACTGAGGCTAGGAAACACTGTCGCCACCAATAAATCCAGGATAATCAAGAATTTCAATAAGCATTTCTCTACGGCTGGCCACGTTTTCCACCTGGCTATCCCAACACCAGCCAACAGCTCTGCACCTCTCGCAGCAGCTGGCCCAAGCCCACTGGTCATCCTCAAAAGCCAACACCTGCTTTGGCTGCCTTTCCTTCCAGTTCTCTGTTGCCAATGACTGGAACGAATTGCAAAAATCACTGAAGTTGGAGACTTATGGAATCATGTAGTAACTAAGAAAGTGTTTACCAAATCAAAATATATATTTAATATTTTACATTCTTCAAAGGAGCCAGCCTTTGCCTTGATTACAGCTTTGCACACTCTTGACATTCTCTCAATCAGCTTCATGAGGAATGCTTTTCCAACAGTCTTGATGTAGTTCCCACAAGCTGAGCACTTGTTGGGTGCTTTTCCTTCACTCTGCATTCCAACTCATCCCAAACCATCTCAATTGGGTTGAGGTCGGGTGATTGTGGAGGCCAGGTCATCTGATGCAGGACTCCATCACTCTCCTTCTTAGTCAAATATCTCTTACTCAGCCTGGAGGTGTGTTGGGTCACTAAAGTTGGAGACTTACAGTATACAGTGGGGCAAAAAAGTATTTTGTCAGCCACCAATTGTGCAAGTTCTCCCACTTAAAAAGATGAGAGAGGCCTGTAATTTTCATCATAGGTACACTTAAACTATGACAGACAAAATGAGGTAAAAAAAATCTATAAAATCACATTGTAGGATTTTTAATGAATTTATTTGCAAATTATGGTGGAAAATAAGTATTTGGTCAATATCAAAAGTTTATCTCAATACTTTGTTATACACCCTTTGTTGGCAATGACAGAGGCAAATGTTTTCTGTAAGTCTTCACAAGGTTTTCACACACTGTTGCTGGTATTTTGGCCCTTGAGATTGCAGGCTCAAAATGGCCAGAAACAAAGTACTTTCTTTTGAAACGTATCAGTCTATTCTTGTTCAGAGAGATGAAACCTATTCCATGCGAGAAATTGCCAAGAAACTGAAGATCTCGTATAGCGCTGTGTACTACTCCCTTCACAGAACAGCGCAAACTGTCTCTAACCAGAATAGACAGAGGAGTGGGAGGCCACGTTGCACACCTGAGCAAGAGGACAAGTACATTAGAATGTCTAGTTTGAGAAACAGAAGACTCACAAGTCTTCAACTGGAAGTTTCATGAAATAGTACCCGCAAATCACCGGTCTCAATGTCAACAGTGAAGAGGCGACTCTGGGATGCTGGCCTTCTAGGCAGAGGTCCTCTGTTCAGTGTCTGTTCTTTTTCCCCATCTTAATTTTTTATTTTTATTGGCCAGTCTGAGATATGGCTTTTTCTTTGAAACTCTGCCTAGAACTTTGTAGCTCTGCCTAGAAGGCCAGCATTCCGGAGTCGCCTCTGGTTAGAGCTAGTTTGCGCTGCGTTTTGTTCAGGTGGGTCATGTTTCGGAGGACACATGAACCGACCTTCGCCTCTCCCGAGCCCTTTGTGGAGTTGCAGCAATGAGACAAGGTCAGAATCACGAAATTTGGAAGAAAAAGAGGGTAAAAAAAATGGTTGTCTGTTTCACAAGTTGTTTTTGGAATTAATACATGTCACATATCAGTTTGCAAACAATGTAAAAACAAACATGGTCTCTCTTTTTGTTTTCTGATTTCTTGAGAAAGGCAGCTCCAAAATGCAGGTGTTTCAGCCTAGCTCAGTGCTTTCTTTGGTGGAGGGGCAGCCAGCGGAAAATACAGAGCGTAGGGGTTGGCAATCTTCTCTAGTTGCCCTGCGATTTGCTCAGTGTTCTGTCACTCATGGAGACACTACATCACCTCAAAATCTACAGGGAGAGCTTGACCCTGCTGGTCATCTATGAACGTTTGAACATCTTGTCCATGTACTATTTGTAATGGCGTTCTTCGTTTGTTGAAAGAGAGTCGGACCGAAATGCAGCGTGGTGGTTACTCATGTCTTTAATGAAAAAGATAGCGATACATGAAATAACTTAAATAAATACAAAACAACAAACGGAACGTGAAAACTAATTACAGCCTATCTGGTGAACACTACACAGAGACAGGAACAATCACCCACGAAATACAAAGTGAAACCCAGGCTACCTAAATACGGTTCCCAATCAGAGACAACGAGAATCACCTGACTCTGATTGAGAACCGCCTCAGGCAGCCAAGCCTATGCAACACCCCTACTCAGCCGCAATCCCAATAACTACAAAAACCCAATACAAAATACAATAACATAAACCCATGTCACACCCTGGCCTGACCAACTAATTAACGAAAACACAAAATACTAAGACCAAGGCGTGACACTATTATAATCTCCACCCGGCACAGCCAGAAGAAGATTGGCCACCCCTCAGAGCCTGGTTCCTCTCTAGGATTCTTCCTTGTTCCTGCCTTTCTAGGCAGTTATTCCTAGCCACCGTGCTTCTACACCTGCATTGCTTGCTGTTTGGGGTTTTAGGCTGGGTTTCTGTACAGCACTTTGTGACATCGGCTGAAGTAAAAAGGGAAAGAAACAAGCTCCGACTGGGAAAATACGTTTTGAACGGTCTTCCAACTTGGAATTCCATGTCGGGAACTCTGGCCTCTTTCTAGGGCTCCAACCTGAAGATCACTGATGTCATAGTTCAATCTTGTTTTTTTCTGAGTTCCCAGTTGTCTTGAAGGCACCATCAATCTAAAGAGTGACAGACTTTGATGACAAAGATGACAAAACATGCCCACATGAAGGACCGCCGAGCCACAACTCTCTTGTATGCTGCTGCATAAGTGATGCAAGATGCCAAGGGGATACGTATACTGTAGCTAAGAAAGTAATACTAGGTGTATGTTGTGTAGTAAGATATTTGTAGCCCATGTGCCTCACCCTAATAATTTGATCTCTTTCCTTCTCAGAACTTAGCCTTATGTTCTGACTTGGTGGTGCAAATCTAGCCTATAGCCTGTTTTAGAGAAATGTCATAATTTAATATTGTAAGAGCTTTTATTGTCTGCTTATATGCCCCCCTTTATTTATTATTCGGTTCTGAGTTGGTGAACAGGGAAAATACTGTAAGAACGGCCCACGTTCTGAATTCTGTCGCAGTACATTTAAAAAGTGCCAAACAAATATTTAAATTGACTACGTCAGTCTTAGCTCGCTCATTAATGTCTTAATCAAAATTACAGATTGGCTCGTATCCGCTCATCGTTCCCTTAAGCCATAGTTTGTACGTCTCAATTGGCAGTAGAAACCACATTTGTTTAAGCAAGTCAGCCATATCAGTTATGTTTCTTATAAAGGCAGTAAATGAGTCTTTGCTGGCATGCATCCCCACAAATAATGTTGAGCTTTCCCCACCAAGATTGACATGCTAAAATCGACACTGGTCATGGAGATGGTGCTTTTTGGTACAGTTGAAAAGCCAGCATTTAAAGAAATGCTGCAGGAACTTGACAAACAGTTACCGTCGAGTAGATACTTTTCACAAACAGCTGTTCCCAATTTGTATGAGAAAGTGATGGAAGAAATTCTCCAAGCACTCAAGGACATACCCAATTTCTCTCTCACAACAGATATGTGGTCTACTGCAACCACGAACCCGTACATGAGCCTGACTGCTCATTACATCGCCAGTGATTGGCCTCTCAAATCCCCCTGGGAAGACTTATGTGACAGCATCGTCAGTTAAGCCCATTCTACAACTGTAAATGGGAAAAATTCTCTCTCCAAACCCCCACGACTCCAAGCTCACAAGAAATATAAAAATGAAGATGGGCAGTGTAATTGCAGGACAAGTACAGAGCACTGGAACTACAGGGACTTTCGTCTAAGGCCTCCCTTCTCGATCCCCGGTGCAAAAGCTGCAGGAGAGATTGCTTGGGGGACACGAAAGAAACCGTAGGCCTACTTCGAACTGGGGGCAGCACTTAGAGTCGGTGCTAGTAGTGCCGCTGCCATGACGGATGGGGATGGCTGTGCACCTCCCCCAGCTAAAATTAGGAATCTAGAGGATCTTCTTAAGAAGGAAATGGGCCCTCTAAGCTTAACTCTGCCACCCATGACAGTGCGCTGTGACACCGAGATTTAAAAAAATAAATATATTTTATCTTTATTTAACTAGGCAAGTCAGTTAAGAACAAATTCTTATTTTCAATGACGGCCTAGGAACAGTGGATTAACTGCCTGTTCAGGGGAAGAACGGCAGATTTGTACCTTGTCAGCTCAGGGATTTGAACTTGCAACCTTCCAGTAACTAGTCCAACGCTCTAACCACTAGGCTACCCTGCCACCCCAATGATGAGATGAGGAGGTACAGGACACATCAGATGACCCTCTCTCATGGTGGCGGGATAACCACTCTAGCTTTCCTTTCTTGGCTCAACTTCAAATCAAATCAAATGTATTTGTCACATACACATGGTTAGCAGATGTTAATGCGAGTGTAGCGAAATGCTTGTGCTTCTAGTTCCGACAATGCAGTAATAACCAACGAGTAATCTAGCTAACAATTCCAAAACTACTACCTTATACACACAAGTGTAAAGGGATAAAGAATATGTACATAAAGATATGTGAATGAGTGATGGTACAGAACGGCATAGGCAAGATGCAGTAGATGGTATCGAGTACAGTATATACATATGAGATGAGTAATGTAGGATATGTAAACAAAGTGGCATAGTTTAAAGTGGCTAGTGATACATGTATTACATAAAGAAGTAGTAGATGATAGAGTACAGTATTTACATATACATATGAGATGAATAATGTAGGGTATGTAAACATTATATTAGGTAGCATTGTTTAAAGTGGCTAGTGATATATTTTACATCAATTCCCATTATTAAAGTGGCTGGAGTTGAGTCAGTGTGTTGGCAGCAGCCACTCAATGTTAGTGGTGGCTGTTTAACAGTCTGATTGCCTTGAGATAGAAGCTGTTTTTCAGTCTCTCGGTCCCAGCTTTGATGCACCTGTACTGACCTCGCCTTCTGGATGATAGCGGGGTGAACAGGCAGTAGCTCAGGTGGTTGTTGTCCTTGATTATCTTTATGGCCTTCCTGTGACATCGGGTGGTGTAGGTGTCCTGGAGGGCAGGTAGTTTGCCCAAGAAGTCCATGTGCATTTGCGCAACCAAATCCGGATGTGATTGGGAGTTCCATAGGGTGGCACACAATTGGCCCAACGTCATACGGGTTTGGCCAGGGTAGGCCATCATTGTAAGTAAGAATTTGTTCTTAACTGACTTCCCTAGTTAAATAAAGGTTAAATAAAACATTATTTTTAAAAATAGCACCATGCCAGAGAAAGTGTTCAGCACAGCAGGGAACATCTCTGTCCAGTCTTCACTGAACCCCGATAAAGTTAACATGCTGGAGTTTCTTGCTCGGAACCTCAAGGAGGAGGAAGACTTAAAACTCAGAGCCTAACTTTAGTGTGTTCCACAGGCCTTCTACAACTGACTGTAGCCTAACAATAGACAATAGCTTTGTGAGTGCATGGCACATCTTTCTTTTTACAATTTGTTTATGAGCGATAATAGGCCCTAGTGCCTTTTTTATAGCTTAAACTTTGAGTGCAGTAGCCTACCATAGCCCTATTTTTGCTCTTTCATTCAACAATTTGTTTCTAAGAACAAAGTAGAAAAAAATATACTACATTTTCTTAAAGGTTTAGGGCTATAATTATTTGCACTCTCTTGCTCTGTTTCTTTAAAATATATTTTCTATTATTATTTTGAAGTGTTAGCCTATACTAACGCCTAAGTACAGGTACTTTTTGTTGCAATGCTAATGTCTTCTTATCACCCCCGTAAACATGCACACTTTTGGCCGACATATCAAAATCTTTAAGTAATATGTCGGTTAGAGAGCGATTACACATTGGGAAGACGTCGCCGAGACATCAGATAGACAGAATAGTCTTGACAATATGCCTAAACTGCATCATCTTCCCGAAGTATCCTGTATACATCGTGCCTATGTTGTGCAGATCGATGTGTGCTATCTGTACATTGCTTTCTGGTGCTTTTTAATTTTTTCAATCAATACAATTCACATTTTTAAACAGTGAATGTGTTTGTGTATGCTTAATCCCAACAGCAACAACAGCGTAATAGATCGTCTTTGATAATGGTGATCGTGGTAGTAGCCTATAGAAAGCTTTTGTCTCCAAGCCAAGGGTAAGAGCTACGTCCAGCAGTTCAATATGAGAAGCAGCAGTGCAGAGGAGCATAAGCACTTTGACAGCAGTTCAACGTGTTTTTGTTTTATGTGCACTTGTGTCCTAAACAGCGTGTGAGGCTGGCCTGTTTGGCCCAGGGTGTGAGGAGCGGTGTCGATGTAGCCATGGGGATATGTGTGACCAAGTCAGCGGTGTGTGTGTGTGTCCTCCTGGCTGGAGGGGACCCAAGTGTGACAGAGGTAAGGCCAGAGTGTTGATCTAGGATCAGTCTTGCCTTTTTAGATCATAATGAATAAGATTACATGGACAAGGGGACACCTAAACATACATCAGCAAACCTACTCAGAGGCGCTTTATGAATACAGGTCCTGACATATAGTCAAATATGAATGTATAGTAACTATTTATTACAAGGACCTGTATGTACTGTAAATCACAACAGACTGTATGCATTGACTTCATTGAACATGTGTAATTTCCCCGTTCACCACAGCCTGTTTACCTGGCTCCTATGGGAATGACTGTCTGAGCGACTGTAACTGTCCCCACGGTACTTCCTGTAACCATGTGTCTGGCAAATGTGGCTGTCCCCCTGGATTCACTGGCAATGGCTGTGAGCAAAGTGAGTGACTTGGGGAAGCTGAAGGAGAGTGAAGATGTATTGTACTGTTTCACTTGTTTTGTGTTGCATTGAGCAAAATAACAGACTCTGCAATGACACATGCAACCTAACAAGTTAGCATTCGTTTGGTGATAGATTGTGGTGTGTCATAGTGTAAGTGCCTGTAGAGGGAGCTCTGGTCGAGCCTAGAAGCTAGAGCCAGAGGGATAGGAGAATAGAGTAATCGAGAACTGAATGCTATGGCCATGTTTGAATAGTTCAGAAATGTATCCTTGGTTCCTTGAGGTAAGCACAGATCTAGTATGCTTTCACCATCAACAATCCAACCATTGCAGATCCATGATAACCTCAAGGAAATTAGGAAGGAAGGATGCATTTCTGAAGTATTCGAACAGGGCCCATGAGGTAGATATGCATTGTATGTAATGGTGGTTCTGCATGAAATGACAGTAAATATACATGTTTTCTTATTACCGCTACAGTAGGCATAAAGAACATTTGGAAAGTACTCAGACCCCTTGACCTTTTCCACATTTTGTCACGTTACAGCATTATTCTAAAATTAACTAAATATAATTTTTTCTTCATCAGTCTACACACAATACCCCAAAATGACAAAGCGAAAACAGGTTTTTAGAAACGTTTGCACATTTATTTAAAATAAAAAACAGAAATACGTTATTTACATAAGTATTCAGACCCTTTGCCATGAAATTGAGCTCAGGTCCAACCTTTTTCCATGGATCATCCTTGAGATGTTTCTACAACTTGATTGGAGTCTACCTGTGGTAAATTCAATTGACTTAACATGATTTGGAAAGGCACACACCTGTCTATATAAGGTCTCACAGTTGACAGTTCATGTGAGAGCAAAAACCAAGCCATGAGGTCGAAGGACTTGTCCGTAGAGATCCGAGACAGGATTGTGTCGAGGCAAATATCTGGGGAAGGGTAATACATTTCTGAAGCATTGAAGGTCCCCAAGAGCACAGTGGCCTCCATTCTTAAATGGAAGAAGTTTGGAACCACGAAGACTCTTCCTAGTACTGGCCGCCCGGACAGACTGAGCAATCGGGGGAGAGGGCCTTGGTCAGGGAGGTGACCAAGAACCCGATGGTCACTCTGACAGAGCTACAGAGTCCATCTGTGGAGATGGGAGAACCTTCCAGAAGGACAACCATCTCTGCAGTACTCCAACAATCAGGTCTTTATGGTAGACTGGGCATACAGAAGCCACTCCTCAGTAAAAGGCACAGCCCACTTGGAATTTGCCAAAATGCACCTAAAGGACTCCCAGACCATGAGAAACAAGATTCTCTGGTCTGATGAAACCAAGATGGAACTCTTTGGCCTGAATGCCAAGAGTCACATCTGGAGGAAACCTGGCACCATCTCTATGGTAAAGCACTGTGTTGGCAGCATCATGCTGTGGGGATGTTTTTCAGCAGCAGGGACTTTGAGACTAGTCAGGATTGAGGCAAAGATGAATGGAGCAAAGTACAGAGAGATCCTTGATAACCTGCTCCAGAGCGCTCAGGACCTCAGACTAGGGCGAAGGTTCACCTTCCAACAGGTCAACGACCCTAAGCACACAGCTAAGACAACGCAGGAGTGGCTTGGGGACAAGTCTCTGAATGTCATCTCTGGAGAGACCTGAAAAAAGCTGTGGAACAACGCTCCCTGTGAAACCTGACAGCGCTTGAGAGGATCTTCAGAGAAGAATTGCAGAAACTCCCAAAATACAGATGTGCCAAACTTGTAGCGTCAAACCCAAGAAGACTCGATGTCGTAATCACTCCTGAAGGTGCTTCATTTTTAATACAATCACTAACATTTCTAAAATCATGATTTTGTATTGTCATTGTGGGGTATATTGATGAGAAGAAAAAACAATTGAATCCATTTAGAATAAGGCTGTAACGTAGCAAAATGTGGAAAACGTCTAGGGATCTGAATACTTTCCGAATGCACTTTACCTTTGTTGTACGGGACTTGATGTGTGTGTTGTGGGTTTCTCTGCCAGCATGCCAACCTGGCACATACGGGCTGAACTGTAACCAGGTTTGCCAGTGCTCTGGCACCAATCAGCTGTGCCACCCTGTCACCGGCTTCTGCTTCTGCGCCCCGGGTTACCATGGCAACAACTGTGATCAAGGCAACCACCCCACACACATGCACAGACCGCCACACACTTCCTTAACCAATGTCACAAAGGAATTCCACTGTTGAAAGTTTGTTAGCTTACAATAGTCATAGTTAGGTTCAGGGGTTTTTCCACAATGTGACCTGATCAGGAAAAACTCTTGGCCCTAGTTATGACATCAGCTGATCAGAAAAAACGTTGCTCTTACCAGTAGGAAATGTGTTAACCAGAATAACTACCACAAATAGGTCCTGTGTGTGTTTGCCTTGACAGAGTGTGACATGGGACGGTATGGCCCAAACTGTGAACGCCCGTGCCAGTGTCTGAATGCCGGTGTGTGCCAGACCACCACGGGCACCTGTCAGTGCCCATCGGGGTATATCGGAGCAGACTGCAACACCAGTGAGTGCCAACGTGTGCCAAGGGAATGGGCATATCCATAGGGTATTGACAGAAGGAGGGGAGGAGTGGACATTCACATATAATACAATGACATTTACACAGTATTTAGTTCAACATTAGAAAGTAAAATGGTAATTGCATAAAATGGCAATTGCATGTATTTTTGATCCTATAACACAAGCAGTACCATATAACATTTGGTATGGTCTCCTCTCTTTCCCCTATCTTTCCCTATGGTTCTACCAGCATGCCCATCAGGGCGCTATGGGCAGGACTGTGCCAGGGTGGCCCTGTGTGGCGAGGGGGCACGAAGTGACCCAGAGACGGGCAGGTGTGTGTGCAAGGCGGGCCAGCGGGGAGAAGACTGCAGACAGGGTAACACGCAAACATATTTCTGTTTATTCTTGCTCCACAATGAGTGTAATCAATGTAATACACTACCCCGTCAAGTTTTATTGACATTCTATTGTGTGTGTGTGTGTGTGTGTGTGTGTGTGTGTGTGTGTGTGTGTGTGTGTGTGTGTGTGTGTGTGTGTGTGTGTGTGTGTGTGTGTGTGTGTGTGTGTGTGTGTGTGTGTGTGTGTGTGTGTGTGTGTGTGTGTGTGTGTGTGTGTGTGTGTGTGTGTGTGTGTGCGTGTCAGACTGTGCCCAGGGCTGGTATGGGGAAGACTGTGGCCCAGGGCTGGTGAATGGGGAAGACGTGTCAGACTGTGCCCAGGGCTGGTATGGGGAAGACTGTGGCCAGCACTGTAACTGCAGTAACGGTGGTGTGTGTGAACTGGTCTCTGGAGGCTGTACCTGCGGACTAGGCTGGACCGGACCCAGTTGTGATACAGGTGACCTCACTATACATACTATTTTAAATCTTTCAATGTCTTTGCTTAATCCAACCTGGAGTGCCAGGTAGGTGATGTTTGCAGAGACACTTATATTGGTTCAATTGCATCAGACAAGCTCAATCAAGCATATACACAGTGTTTCATTTATTTCAAATAGTAATTAAACCCCTGTCGTAACAACCATGTCAACAGCTCACATTTCACATTTTCCTCACTGTGTTGTTTTGTGAATTTGATGTGAAGACTCCATTTGAGTGCCCCTGATATCATGAGCCCGTGACACCATTCCATTGCTTACCCATGACAAGGTGTTGTATGTGTTGTCTGTTGCTTGGCCATTCAGAGTGCCCATCAGGGAGTTACGGAGCCAACTGCAAACTGCAGTGTGATTGTCATAACAACGGGACGTGTGACAGAGTGACGGGAGAGTGCCAGTGTGACCCGGGATACTATGGTCACCTGTGTGAACATGGTGAGGCAGGGCCATTCAGTCTGTCTTGTGTTCTGTTGTTCCTATGTCCTGTTTGATGTTCTGAAGTTCTAATATTCTGTCTGATGTTCTAATGTTCTGTCTAGCCTGCCCTGCTGGTTTCCATGGCCACCGCTGTCAACGCCAGTGTAAGTGCCGAGGCCTCGCCCCCTGTGACCCAAGCACAGGGCACTGTCTCTGCCCTACTGGTTACCATGGACACCACTGTGAGAAAGGTGAAAAGCAGTTTAACAGTCAGAAATAAGGATTAGGCTGAGATTTAGTAGATACAATTGCTGATAAAATGGGACTGTTACATGCCCCAGTCATAGTCTTTTACCTGCAATGCTGAAGGATGGGGATTGCTTTTCATTCTCATATCCATGTGTGCCATGAATGCTCCCCCTCCCTCTCATTCCCGGTTACAGAGTGTGAGCAGCGTCGTTTCGGGGTGGGCTGCATCCAGTCATGTGACTGCGAGGGGGACACCCCATGTGACCCCACGACCGGCCACTGTCTGTGCCCCACAGGAAAGATGGGAACGCGCTGTGACACAAGTAGTTGTTTGTTTCTTTTTATCTAATATTGAAGTAGTGTGATTTATCAACATTTTTCAAATGACTATGGGGTGGCTCCTAACTTCCACTTAAGTCAAATGTTCACTGAGTCTCCCATTTAACATCAAATGCAGTTTGACTTAAAGTCAATGTAAGGATTCAAAAATGCCAAACAACACTACAATCTAAAAGTGTTGTCGCACTTCTTGTTTCCCTGTCTGGGTTGTGTCCAGATTGTCCAGTGAACCACTACGGCCCGGACTGTTCTGAGAGCTGTGAGTGTAGGAACGGGGCACGGTGTGATCCACGGAACGGCCGCTGCACCTGTCTACAGGGCTGGATAGGACCTACCTGTCAGGAAGGTACGTGTATTAACCTCTAGCGTCGAGCAATCCCTTATCCGGGAGGGTAATAATAGCCTCAAGCTCATTACCATAATGCAACGTTTCCTATTCATGAAAATCTCAAATGAAATTAAATAAATATATTGATACACAAGCTTAGCCTTTTGTTAACAACACTGTCATCTCAGATTTTCAAAATATGCTTTCAACCAAAGCTACACAAGCATTTGTGTAAGAGTATTG
The DNA here is from genome assembly GCF_036934945.1 of Oncorhynchus masou masou. Taxonomy (NCBI): domain Eukaryota; kingdom Metazoa; phylum Chordata; class Actinopteri; order Salmoniformes; family Salmonidae; genus Oncorhynchus; species Oncorhynchus masou. Next base: position 33,428,311 of record NC_088229.1, read on the forward strand.
ATAGCCTAGCATAGCATTAAGCCTAGCATTCAGCAGGCAACATTTTCACAAAAACAAGAAAAGCTTTCAAATAAAATCATTTACCTTTGAAGAACTTCAGATGTTTTCAATGACGAGACTCTTAGTTAGATAGCAAATGTTCATTTTTTCCAAAAAGATTATTTGTGTAGAAGAAATAGCTCCGTTTTGTTCATCACGTTTGGCTAAGAAAAATACCGGAAAATGCAGTCACTTACAACGCCAAACTTTTTTCCAAATTAGCTGCATAATATCGACAGAAACATGGCAAAACGTTGTTTAGAATCAATCCTCAAGGTGTTTTTCACATATCTATTCAATAATCTATCAGTGGTGGCAGTTCTCTTGTCATCAGAAGCAAACGGAAAAATACTGCAGCTGGAGATTGCGCAATAATTGCAACGGAGGACACCAAGCGACCACCTGGTAAATGTAGTCTCTTATGGTCAATCTTTCAATGATATGCCTACAAATACGTCACAATGCTGCAGACACCTTGGGGAAAACGTGGAAAAGGTAAGCTGACTCCTAGCTCCTCCACAGCCATATAAGGAGTCATTGCCATGAGGCGGTTTCAAAATATGCGGCACTTCCTGATTGTATTTTTATCTGGGTTTTTTTGTGTAACATCAGTTCTGTGGCACTCACAGACAATATCTTTGCAGTTTTGGAAACGTCAGAGTGTTTTCTTTCCAAAGCTGTCAATTATATGCATAGTCGAGCATCTTTTTGTGACAAAATATCTTGTTTAAAACGGGAATGTTTTTCATCCCAAAATTAAAATAGCGCCCCCTATATCCAAGAAGTTAATAAGGTGACAGGACAGAGCAGGCACGGATGTGGCACAGCATTATGGGTACTGTAGTACATGCTACACTAAGAACTGCATGACTAGGATAAATATCCCACTGATTAAGGCGCTATACAAAAACGCACACTATACAAAAACACACAGAGATATTTCAGATAAAAATCAAGCAGATGGCAATACAATATATGAACAGTGGTGTAAAGTACTTTTAAGTAGATAAAAAAACATGAGCTGGCGAACACCCAGAATAATAGTTTGTGTGGAGGTGCTGACTATCGGCAAATAAACTATAAACTATCAAAATAAAGTCGCACACTCCATGTGTAATCTCCCAGCAATTTAATTGGCAAATACCCATTAAATTGCTGGGAGATTACACATGGAGTGTGCGACTTTCTTTATTTTGATAGTGTCAAGTACTTAAAGTAAAAATATTTGAATGTACTTCTTGGGGGTGTCTGTATTTTTGACAACTTTTACTTCACTACATTCCTAAAGAAAATTATATACTTTTTACTCAACACATTTTCCCTGACACCCAAAAGTACTCATTACATTTTGAATGCTTAGCAGTGCAGGAAAATGGTCTAATTCACACACTTATCAAGAGAACATCCGTGGTCATCCCTATTGCCTCTGATCTGGTAGACTCACTAAACACATGCTTCGTTTGTAGATTATGTCTGAGCCCATGGCCATCCGCAAAAAATAATGTGGTTTGCTCAATATAAGACATTTTAAATTATTTATACTTTTACTTTTGATACTTAAGTATATTTTAGCAAATACATTTACTTTCGATACTTAAGTATATTTAAAACCAAATAGTTTTAGACTTTTACTCAAGTAGTATTTTACTGGGTGACTTTCACTATTACTTGAGTCATTTTCTGTTAATAACCTCGACAGGATAGGTGTCCCTATACCAGGACGGTTAAGCTAACGTATACTAATGTGATTAGCATGACAGTTGTAAGAAACAGCAAACTTTCCAGGACATAGACATGTCTTATATGGGCAGAAAACTTACATTCTTGTTAATCTAACTGCACTGTCCAATTTACAGTAGCTATTACTGTGAAAAAAATATCATGCTATTGTTTGAGGAGACTGCACAACAACAAAAAACATTTATCACGGCAACTGGTTTGATACGTTCACCTCTGAAGGTAAATAATGTACTTACATTCAGTAATCTTGCTCTGATTTGTCATCCTGAGTGTCAGGCCCTGACCTTAGAGAGCCGTTTTATTTCTCCATTTGGTTAGGTCAGGGTGTGATGTGGGGTGGGCATTCTATGTTTTGTTTTCTATGTTTCTTTATTTCTATGTTTTGGCCGGGTATGGTTCTCAATCAGGGACAGCTGTCTATCGTTGTCTCTGATTGGGAATCATACTTACGTAGCCCTTGTTTTCCTCCTTTCAGTGTGGGTAGTTGACTTTTGTTAGTGGCACTATAGCCCTCTAAGCTTCACGGTTGTTTGTTGTTTTGTTGGTGACATTTTAAATAAAAGGAAAATGTACGCTTACCATGCTGCACTTTGGTCTTCCTTCAACGACGGCCGTGACACTGAGGGTCCCAGAGATAAAATGTAGCATAGCTTTGTTTGATAAAATACATTTTTGTATTCAAATGTAGGAACTGGGTTCTACAGTTTGAGTCCCTGCTGTCTCTGGCTCTACACCCACCCCACCCTGCCGGTCATCTAGATGTGTGACAGTTAGTGTATAAGCTAATGATCCATCATGGAGTCTAAGCAAGAGAGGGTCACCTCGCTTCTAGTCCTTAGGAAACTATGCAGTATTTAGTTTTCTGATGTATTATTTATTGTTAGATTTTGCTGCACTATCAGATCTAGAAGCACAAGCATTTCCCTACACTCGCAATAACATCTGCAACCATGTGTATGTAACCAATAAAATTTGATTTGATTTGTATGACATTCCTGAGAGTGTGTAAACATAAATTTTGTATTACCATATCATTTTTGTATGTTCTCTATAGTTATGTACTTGAAAATGTATCAATTGACCAATTCAGCACATTTGGGCAGACTTGATACAAAATATTGTCCAGTATTGCCATGCTTCACTGGATCAATCTGAAACTTTGCACACCCACTGCTGCCATCTATTGGCCAAAATCTAAATTGCACCTAAACTGCAGTAACACATTATGGCCTTTCTCTTGCCTATCAAAGATTATGAAAAAAATGCATGTCTATTTCATTGTATTATCTTTTACCAGATCTAATGTGTTATATTCTCCTACATTAATTTCACATTTCAACTAACTTTAAAGTGTTTCCTTTCAAATGGTATCAATAATTTGAATATCCTTGCTTCAGGTCCTGAGCTACAGGGAGTTAGATTTGGGTATGTCATTTTAGGCGAATATTGGAAAAAAAGGTACGATCCTTAGGTATCTTTACTTTTACTCAAGTATGACAATTGGGTACTTACTTACTGTAAATGAATAAAAGAACATAAAAGATGACATTTTTAAAATGATAGTGAAAGCTGTTTAATAAGAATTCAGTCTAAAGAAAAGAACGCTCCTGCTTCTCTTTCTGTCTTCTCGTCTGCAGGAGGGTCCTCACGTCTCCACAGCAGTCCCAACAGAAACCAAGAAAATAAGCACTCACACACTCCTGTTCCAGTATAGCACCCCCTACTGACTGACCCCCAGCTGGGGCTTACTGGTCACCTCCAGAGGCCACCGAGTTCGAAACTGAACTGACACACTCAAAACAATAGACTGTTTATACAGAGATGGGAGTGCAATGGCATGGACTTGATGAACTAAATACCAGTAGGTGTCAACAGATAATTTGTACCGAGACATTCTATTGGTGTCAGCACCGGGACCTATGAACTGGTAGATGCCATTTATGGAGTTGTCTAATCGCAGACATTGATGAAACAATGGAGTTCACATAACACACTACACTTGACGTCATAGGATTGATTATTCTACACTTCACGCTACGGGGTTGACTCTGCTACATTTTGCTTGACGGGGTTGACTATCCTACTCTTCACGTTACACGGTTGACTCTGCTACACTTCACGCTACGGGGTTGACACTGCTACACTTTATGTGACTGGGTTGACTCTTCTATACTTTTTGTTATGGGGTTGACTCTGCTATACTTCATGTTATGTGGTTGACTCTCAAAAGGTACTCAAGAGTTACCAGACACTGGTACACATTTTCTAGTTTGCCCTCTATAAGAGGACATTTCTGGGTCAAATTCCAAAAAGGACAAAGTTATGCAGAGGTTTGCAGCATTATTTACTGTAAAATTCAGTTAAGTTGTTGAAAATCATGTACCATGCTTAACTGTTGCGTGTATTTGTCTGTACATTGCATGTATGTAAATGCGTTCACGTCTACAATAAAATATTGTTGTACTTATACTCTCACGATGCCTCTTTGGAAGGAGGTTTTCACATTGAGATTTGCTTTTTTGTTTATAAAATATGTTGTACTTCGGAGTAATATCATTGAAGTTGTAGTCCTGCTCATTGGCTTCTCCAAAAACAATAGTTTACACACATGATCCATTTGTTCTCTTTACTGCCACCGCTACACTATACAGTCACCTATGACACAGTTGATTTAACAATAAGAAACAATCCAGGATAAAGTTCATCTGAATGAAATGTTCTCCAGTATTTAGAAAGTCTGCACAAGTCATACACACTGGTCAATAGGCTTTAGTCCATACCCCTTATACTCTATTTTACCAGGCAAGTCAGTTAAGAACAAATTCTTATTTTCAATGACAGCCAAGATATAGTGGGTTAACTGCCTTGTTCAGGGGTAGAATGACAGATTTACTTTGTCAGCTAGGGGATTCAATCTTGCAACCATTTTGGTTACTAGTCCAACACTCTAACCACTAGGCTACCTGCCACCCCAAATAAGCTTCAGTGTGCCTACACATGCAACTAGACATAGACATTAACCCATTACCCAAAGAAGACTGCTGCCTAAATATGGTTCCCAATTCCAGACAACGATAAACAGCTGCCTCCAATTGAGAACAAATCTAGAAACCATTGACATACATAAACACCTAGATAGTAAACGACCCCATAAACCTACAAAACCCCTAGAGAGTACAAAAACACATACATCAGCCACAAAACACCCTGACCTAACCAAAACAATAAAGAAAACAAAGAATACTAAGGTCAGGGTGTGACATCCTCAGCGAAATGGAGGGAAAAGTGCTGCGGTTTTCAATAAAGCAATTTTCGGATTGTAGTATGTATACTTTAAAATATACCTCAAACCAGAAGTAAAGCTTTTGACTGCATTTAAATTGGAATCCCACTGCTTCTCAAGCTCATATTCATCATCTCATGCAGTCTAAGAGCAAATGCCCTTAGGCTGCATCTGCCCTATATAGAGCCAGGGATAGCAGAGGGAAGTCATGTACAACTATTCTACAGATGCTATACATTTACTTAGCCTGATCCCAGATCTGTATGTACATTAGCAAACCCCTCTGACTGTATGTATGGGAGCAATAATCACAAGAGTTTTCTAAAGCACATACAGGTATGGGACAAGGATAAAAATGATAATCTTGGTCATTGCCAGCCAGTGTGATCAAACTGCATCGTCAAGTGCAATATGAAGTCAAGGTGTTCTACATCCCTGCAGAAGCCTCTGTCACCATCTTCTGGTGGCTCTCCACATTACATATTGTGACAACAAGTCAACATGAATTCTTAGAATTGATTGCCAGCCTACACTGGAAAGGGCTAAATATATTTTAGCCTACATTCCTAGCTTTATATATATATATATATGTATATATACACACACACACACACACACACACGTTTTATTGTCCTTTAAAATAACTTCAAAGTATTCAGTAATACAATGTAGACATTGTTAACGTTGTAAATGACTATTGTAACTGGAAATGGCAGATTTTTAATGGAATATCTACATAGGTGTACAGAGGCCCATTATCAGCAACCATCACTCCTGTGTTCCAATGACACGTTGTGTTAGCTAATCCAAGTTTATCATTTTAAAAGGCTAACTGATCATTAGAAAATCATTTTGCAATTATGTTAGCACAGCTGAAAACTGTTGTTCTGATTAAAGAAGCAATAAAACTAGCCTTCTTTAGATAGGTTGAGTATTTGGAGCATCAGCAATTGTGGGTTCGATTGCAGGCTCAAAATGGCCAGAAACAAAGTACTTTCTTCTGAAACTCGGCAGTCTATTTTTGTTCTTAGAAATGAAGGCTTTTCCATATGAGAAATTGCCAAGAAACTGAAGATCTCGTACAACGCTGTGTACTACTCCCTTCACAGAACAGAGCAAACTGGCTCTAACCAGAATAGAAAGATGTTTTGACTCACCAGGGCTGCTTTTACACGTAACTTTTCACATCAGATCTTTTTCAGAGCTACATAAAATACACATTTAAAAAGATCTGATTTGGCTGCCTTTCTAAACGCAGCCCAGGTAGCCATTTAAGCATATTTTACACCTTGCATGAACATGGTTTGTTGCATCTACACATGGTATTAAAATGTGTCTCTTATACTTTTACTGTGTCCGCATTGTGACCAGATTACCTGATCTGTCCCTGAATGCTAATTATTTGAAAGATATTTAAAAAATAATATCTATTTTAAGACAGATTGATGCCATAAAACAATGGTGTCACCTGTCAATGGTTTACATGCGCATAATAATGATTATTGTGAATACTTATATATTAATATAATAGTTTGCTTTAAACATGTCCACTACTTAGAGGTCCAATCCTGCGAGGGGGTGTTAATCCTTAATAGTCTAAGATGGGGGAGGGGGTGGGGTTCTACAAAGCTATATGGAATTGTTTTAAGAAAGTATTACCAAGAATCATTTATCTATTTAATTTAGAATTTTAAGACCCCTTGAAGTATACAAAATAACATATCCAATACCCGCCAAAAGCAAAATGACATCCAATACCCGTCAAAAGCGGGTTTTTCTTTATTTTTACTATTTTCTACATTGTAGAATAATAGTGAAGACATCAAAACTATGAAATAACACAAGTGGAATCATGTAGTAACCAAAATAGTGTTGAACAAATCAAAATGTATTTTAAATGTGAGATTCTTCAAAGTAGCCACCGTTTGCCTTGATGACAGCTTTGCACATTCTCTCAACCAGCTTCATAAGTTAGTCACCTGGAATGCATTTTAATTAACAGGTGTGCCTTCTTAAAAGGTAATTTGTGGAATTTCTTTCCTTCTTAATGCATTTGAACCAATAAGTTGTGAACTCAAATAAACAAAGAGAAATGACAGTCCATCATTACTTGCAATCCGGTCAGGCAATCCGGAAAATTTCAAAAACTTTGAAACTTTAATCAAGTGCAGTTGAAAAACCATCAAGAGCTATAATGAAACCGTCTCTCATGAAGACCGCCACAGGAAAGGAAGACCCAGAGTTACCTCTGCTGCAGAGGATAAGTTCATTAGAGTTACCAGCCTCAAAAATCGGTAACCCAAATAAAAGTAAAAGACACATCTAAACATCAACTGTTTAGAGGCGACTGCGTTAATCAGGCCTTCATGATCTAATTGCGGCAAAGAAACCACTACTAAAGGACACCAATAAGAATAAGAGACTTGCTTGGGCCAAGAACCACAAGCAATGGACATTAGACCAGTAGAAATCTGTCCTTTGGTCTGATGAGTCCAAATTTTAGATTTATAGTTCCAACCGCTCTGTATAGTGCCTTAAAGTATTCAACCCCCTTGGCGTTTTTCCTATTTTGTTGCACGACAACCCATAATTTAAATAGATTTTTATTTGGATGCCATGTAATGGACATACACAAAATTGTCCAAATTGGTGAAGTGAAGTGGAAAGAAATTACTTGTTTCAAAACATGTTTTAAAAAATGGAAAAGTGGTGCTTGCATGCGTATTCACCCCCTTTGCTATGAAGCCCCTAAATAAGATCTGGTGCAACCAATTACCTTCAGAGGTCACATCATTAGTTAAACTAAGTCCACCTGTGTGCAATCTAAGTGTCACATGATCTGTCAAAATATCTTGTTTAAAAAATCCAAAAAAACATGATCTCATTATATAGTCTCAGTCACATAAACCTGTTCTGAAAGGCCCCAGAGTCTGAAACACCATGCACCATGAAGACCAAGGAGCTCTCCAAACAGGTCAGGGACAAAGTTGTGGGGAAGTACAGATCAGCATCTTTTTGGGTTGGGTTATAAAAAAATATCAGAAACTTTGAACATCCTACAGAGCACCATTAAATGAAAAGTATGTGGCACCACAACAAACCTGCCAAGAAAGTGCCGCCCACCTAAACTCAAACACCAAGCAAGGAGGGCTTTAATCCGAGAGGCAACAAAGAGACCAAAGATAACCCTGAAGGAGCTGCAAAGCTCCACAGCGGAGATTGAAGATTCTGTCCATAGGACCACTTTAAGCCATCCACCCAACAGAGCTGGGCTTTACGGAAGAGTGACTGAAAGAAAAAAAAGCAAACATGCTTGTTGTTCGCCAAAAGGCATGTGGGAGTCTCCCCAAACATATGGAAGAAGGTACTCTGGTCAGATTGAGCTTTATTGAGCTTTATGGCCATCAAGGAAAATGCTATGTCTGGCGTAAACCCAACACCTCTCATCACCCTGAGAACACCATCCCTACAGTGAAGCCATGTGGTGGCAGCATCATGCTGTGGGGATGTGTTTCATCGGCAGGGACTGGGAAACTGGTCAGAATTGAAAGAATGATGGATGGTGCTAAATACAGGGAAATTCTTGAGGGAAACCTGTTTCAGTCTTCCAGAGATTTGAGACTAGGATGGATATTCACCTTCCAGCAGGACAATGACCCTAAGCATACTGATAAAGCACCACTCGTGTGGTTTAAGGGGCTGTAGTCAATGAATAGCATTCTCATGTAGGTGTTTCTTTTGTCCAGTAGGGAAAGGGCAGTGTGGAGTGCAATAGAGATTGCATCATTTGTGGATCTGTTAGGGCAGTATGCAAATTGGAGTGGTTCTAGGGTTTCTGGGATAATGGTTTTGATGTGAGCCATAACCAGCCTTTCAAAGCACTTCATTGCTACAGACGTGCCCTTTAACATTTACTTGAAGAGTGCTACGTTTATATAATCCTGCTACATCGGGTCGGTAGTCATTTAAGCAGGTTACCTTGGTGTTCTTGGACACAGGGGCTATGGTGGTCTGCTTGAAACATGTTGGTATTACAGACTCAGGGCAGGGTGAAAATGTCAGTGAAGACACTTGCCAGTTGGTCAGCGCATGCTTGGAGTACACATCCTGGTAATCCATCTGGGCCTGCAGCCTTGTAAATGTTGACCTGTTTGAAGGCCTTACTCACATTGGCTAAGGAGGGAGTGATCACACAGTCGTCCAGAACATCTGATGCATTCATGTATGCTTCTGTGTTGCTTGCTTCGAGGCAAGCATAGAAGTGATTTAGCTTGTCTGGTAGGCTCGTGTCACTGGGCAGCTCGCAGCTGTGCTTCCCTTTGTAGTCTGTAGTAGTTTGCAAGCCCTGTCACTTCTGGCCAGCGTCGGACCTGGTGTAGTAGGATGCAATCTTAGTCCTGTATTGACGCTTTGCCCGTTTGATGGTTTGTCGGAGGGCAGAGCGGGATGTCTGGAAAGCGGTAGCTCTGCCCTTTAACATTTACATGTTATATAATCCTCCTACATCTTTATTGCTGTGAAAACACATGAACGTGTGTGATAGGCTAAAACATGGGATTTTGTCATATGCAAAAATGTGCTTTTTTAAATTTAGTAGCTCGTAGCCTGCCTTGTCAAGGATGCATCATGCAATATTGAGTGGGCTAACGTGTGCCAGGTTATTTGATGGGACCATAGGGCTAACGTGTGCCAGGTTATTTGATGGGACCATAGGGCTAACGTGTGCCATGTTATTTGATGGGACCATAGGGCTAACGTGTGCCATGTTATTTGATGGGACCATAGGGCTAACGTGTGTCAGGTTATCTGATGGGACCATAGGGCTAAACGAATGATGGGACCATGAGGTTATTTGATGGGACCATGTGGTGATCCATGTTTCCGTCAGTGGGCTAACGTGTGCCAGGTTATTTGATGGGACCATAGGGCTAACGTGTGCCATGTTATTTGATGGGACCATAGGGCTAAGGGATGTGCATGTTATTTGATGGGACCACGTGTGCCAGGTTATCTGATGGGACCATAGGGCTAACATGTGCCAGGTTATTTGATGGGACCATAGGGCTAACTTGTGCCAGGTTATTTGATGGGACCATAGGGCTAACGTGTGCCAGGTTATTTGATGGGACCATAGGGCTAACGTGTGCCAGGTTATCTGATGGGACCATAGGGCTAACATGTGCCAGGTTATCTGATGGGACCACATACAGTGTAGGGTTCTATCATGTGCAAGTACCTCAACAATTTTAATTGGCTGATGCCCATTTTGAGGTTCGCAAGTATGGCCCTCTAGTATTAAATTACAATTACATTGTTTACAACCAATGGAGTTAAACAAGATTTGGGGGTTCTGATGAGGTACAAGAGCTGAACTAAGCTCATGAGGCATTTAGTTATATTCTTCAATAATCAATTACTATATATCATTAATTTAAAAATCCAAAAATGGATGTACCAATCACAGACTGCAACTTTAATCTACATAATTTGGGCATGTCTCAAATTAGTTTCAAATTAAATTATAATTTAATTAAACACAAAAAATACAATGTTATAACAACTCTTCAAATGTACTGGTGAGCTGTGGAAATAATTTCATTTTTGATGAAGAACAATTCGTTTAATTATTATGAAGAACAATAATAACTATTCATTCATTCATTCTCCTCATAAAGCAGTTATACTGCTGACACCAGCTGGCTAGAGATCTGAATTGTGGACCTGTGAACTTTTCTGTGTTTGGCATCTCTTGTGCCTATGTCAGATGACATTATGTAGTATTTATTCACGAGTGCTTAATAATGAAGTTAAACTGATTCTGTTCTGTACAGCGTAATCCTGTACTACTCCAGTGGCACATTGTGTAGATTGTAATTTACCAGCTCTTACAAAGGAAAGCAATAATGTTTTGGGTATGATACTGGGATGATACTCTCCTGGATAAACCATGCTATATATGAGTTATTTAGCAGTATTTGGACTGAAATAATGAAAAAAGTGATGGTTTGGCGTCCAGTCCCAGCACACATGACGATGCAATCAGAGGACTCTTGTGGGGGAGGCGGGCTGATTGTAATTGAAACTCATCACCGTTTGATTTATTCTATTCCAATCATTACAGTAAGTCCATTCCCGCCGAGATCTCCGCCCACCAGCCAGCACTGGATGTAATAACTCTAAACAGCTGTGACGCAAAAGAAGAATGCCTTGGTACAAATGCATGACCCTCCTCCGCCACCTAGTGGATAAAGCAAAAGATATGGTGCTAAAAAAAGGCTGAAATTGCATTTGTGTTGTGTCGGTAAGTAGTCTTCACTCTACAATACAGTTGAGAAAGAGGCGAGAGGAGATAGGGTGCAAGGTATCAATGAATTGAGATAAATCCCTTTATGTCACTCTACGTGTAGTTCAGAACAACAACAGTAGAGGGCAGCAGAGGAACATGGTCAGAGCAGACTTGAAAGTCAATAAAAACCTCTGAGATAATAACTCTCCATTCAACAGCTGGGTTTATGAAAAACTGTAAATTCTTGTTTAAAATTGTGCCAATAATTCCATAGTACCATACCATCACTGTCATAGTCAAATATAAATTATGGATACAAATGTCTATTTTATAGTGTTGTTATTTCAGCCAACATGTACTCAATATAGTTAGAAAACATCCGTCTGGAAAATCACCAGGAATTCAGCTACTAAATCAGCACTTTTTACATCACCAATTCCACCCCTGGCCATTCAGTCATTTTACACAGTTTGATCTTCGTTTAATTTCCATAATGTGCAAGTTTGGCTCACACAATTAATAATAACATGTCTACAAACAATGAGGTTTGAGGTCAATCAAGTTGATTATCTGGAGCAAAACACCAGTCTCAACGTCAACAGTGAAGAGGTGACTCCGGGATGCTGGCCTTCTAGGCAGAGTTACAAATAAAAAGCCATATCTCAGACTAGCCAATGAAAAGAAAAGATTAAGATGGGCAAAAGAACACAGACACTGGACAGAGGAACTCTGCCTAGAAGGCCAGCATCCTGGAGTTGCCGCCTCACTGTTGACGTTGAGCCTGGTGTTTTGCGGGTATAATTTTTATTTTATTAAATTTTTTATTTTACCCCCTTTTCTCCCCAATTTCATGGTATCCAATTGTTAGTAATTACTATCTTGTCTCATTGCTACAACTCCTGTACGGGCTCGAGAGAGACGAAGGTCAAAAGCCATGTGTCCTCCGAAACACAACCCAACCAAGCCGCACTGCTTCTTAACACTGCGCCCATCCAACCCGGAATTCAGCCACACCAATGTGCCGGAGGAAACACCATGCACCTGGCGACCTTGGTGCATGCACTGCACCCATCCCGCCACAGGAGTCGCTGGTGTGCGATGAGGCATATCCCTACCGGCCAAACCCTCCCTAGCCCCGACGACGCTAGGTCAATTGTGCGTCGCCCCCACGGGCCTCCCGGTCACGGCCGGCTGTGACAGAGCCTGACAGCGAACCCAGAGTCTCTGGTGGCACAGCTAGCGCTGTGATGCAGTGCCCTAGACCACTGCGCCACCCGGGAGGCCCGCGAGTACTATTTAATGAAGCTGCCAGTTGAAGACTTGTGAGGCGTCTGTTTCTCAAAATAGACAATCTAATGTACTGCCCTCTTGCTCAGTTGTGCACCGGTGCCTCCCACTCCTTTTTCTATTCTGGTTAGAGCCTGTTTGTGCTGTTCTGTGAATGGAGAAGTACACAGTGTTGTACGAGTTTCCAGCTACAATAGTCATATACAAAATTAACATTGTCAACAATGTATTTCTGATCAATTTGATGTTATTTTAATGGACAAAAAATATCCCTTTCTAAAACAAGGACATTTCTAAGTGACCCCAAACTTTTGAACGGTAGTGTAGGTTATTGTTAAAACTGTATTTACATTATGTTGATGATGATATTAGCAGCTACAGTTTAGGTACAGCACAGCTACAACTCGTTGTATAATACTGACAACTTTTATAGTCAAATTTTTTGCAGTTTAATCATCTATAGTATAATAGAAAATAATAGTATAACATTAACACGCAATTTATAGTAATATACAAAATCACCATAACCTTGCTGGAGTCAATGCTATATGATATTGTATACCTAAAAATGTGTAACACTAGGTTGCCTACCATTAGAATACACAAATACTGTAAATGTAGTACATCTTTTTGATCTATATATCAATCTTCTATTTGTTTATCAACTATTCACTCTGTTATATGTACAGTGTACAGTCCCGCAGCATCATCATGAACCACACACCCCAGCTACAAGCTGTTCACTCCCTTACCGTCGGGAAGACGGAGCATGA